>NC_062188.1:14868895-15201395 GCF_912470025.1 Vespa velutina | reverse complement strand
GATTAAAAAGCAAGGAAAAATAAGGTATGGCTCGATGAGCGAGCGATGTAGGCCAACGTTGGTCGGCAAAATCGATTCGCAAAATGATTTTTGACGATTGCAGATGACGATGCGGCTCGCGAGATCGAATAAACAGGCTGTTCTTTGAAATCGGATTTCGGGACTAGTCTGGTCTTTAATTTAAAAAAGATTAAAAGAGAAAGAGAGAGAGAGAGAGAGAGAGAGAGAAAAGATAAAAGAAAAAAAAGCAGAAAAAAAGGAAGAAAAGAGATTTCCCTTCTGTTCTTGAACGAAGGACGACGATCGGCTTCGAGCGAAACGAATCGATACTCGGATAAGTATTTATGTAATGTATATGTACGAACGGAATATTCGCTCGGACAATATCGCGCGTGAACAGTAAGTATAGTTCCTAAGTCCGAGGCACGTACCGGCTGTATCTCGAAAGTTCTTCGAATATCCTTTCCGTTTTTCAATCGTTATAGGAAAGAGAATGATGAAAGATCGACGTATCGTAATGAGAAGTATAATCGGAGCATTCTCGAGAGACGATCCGTGACATAGCCGATTCTTTTGTATATAGCCCTTTTGATATAACGCTAAACGGACTCCTAAGTGTCAGATGTAGGTTCGTTCCTGTAGTCTCTAAGTTCAAATATAGTATCATAGATATCCGATAAGAAAAAAAAGCCACTATGATCATCGTGCCCGTACTTAAAGTTATATAAGAGAAGAGAAGAAAATGGGGGCGGGAAAAAGAGAAAAAAAGAGAAAAAAAAGAGAGACGATGCGAAGGTCGAAAGAACTCGTACGTGGTAGGATTGATGGTATTTGCAAATTACTACAAACATGATCGACGTTCAATAAATGAATCGTTTAATATCGTTCTCCGACACACTTAACGTCTTGCAAAATTAATTCGAAAGTACATTTTTATGAGTAACGTATCGATCGGGAAAGGTGAAAAGGGTGTTATAACGATAGGAAGATTCGATCAAACGTTCGATCAAGTCAACGATATCGACTTTTGCGATCTTAAAACGGAGAAAGAAAGACAGATCACGATTTTGCTAATATCCGGCGTTGTTTTCCTTCTTTGCCTGCATGAACTCGAGAGCACGAAAGAAAAACCTTCTTAAAATATTTAGGGACCAAGAGTTCGCTTCTCCTGGGTATATAGCACAATCCGAGTAAAAAGAAAAGAAAAGAAAAAGAAAAAGAAATGAAAAAAATAAACAAAGAAAAAGAGGACAAATATTGTGAAAACGATGGAAGGAAAGTAAAGGAAAAATTATTCCAAATGAAGTCACGACGATTTAATAACATTTTAACTGCCGTCACGAAATTGCCGAATTAAGAACAGATATTAAAAGGATGAAGATCTCGAAAAGTCCATTACGATTAATAGACGAATACGAACCGAGAGTCTATACAAAGATCGCGTAACAAAGAAAGTATAAATTAATCGATCGAATCGCCAAAATCCGTGAGTCATCGAACGCTATGGACACTTGCCATTCTTAAATTACTCAATAAATTATTATACATTTGATTTTATTTTCATCGAACGTATATATGTATGTATGTACTACGATTCACGCGTTGTTTCCATTACGTTCCTAACAAAATATTAATAAAAAATATGATCTTCATCCTACAAAATAGAAACGCATGAAAGTACATTACTACGAGATATAGCGATCTTTGTAATAAAACATAATTAAAAAGAAAAAAAAAAAGAAAAAAAAAAGAGAAAGAGGAAAAGGAAGAGGAAATAACCGTACATCGAGAAAAGTGAAATTCTTGAAAAAACGTTTATAAAGATATATCATTATAATATGATGTCGCATAAAATAATGGAAACGATAAATATATTATGGCATTCATCATAACATAAATGACAGTAAATATACGATTATATACGTACGAGTTCTGTACGATAAGCAGTAACGATAACGAATTTTTCGAGGTAGATATCGTTTTTCGTTATTCGTCTCGTTGGATATTATCAATTTTATCATCGTCGTCTCGAAAACAATGCACTTTAACACAAAAACTGTGAAACGTAGATCTAACGAAAAAAAAAGAAAAAAAGAAAAAAAAAAAAAGAAAAAGAAAAAACAAACTGTTTTCTTTACTTCTTAATAAACTTTCGTACGATCTTTCAAAGAATCTCTTTATCCTATCCGGCAAAACAAAGTGTCCGAATGCTCGATGATGACTCAAGGAGTTTTTTTCTCATGTAGATAGGATATAACAATCATCGACAATTATATACATGCACATTTATCGTAAGTACATAAATATAAAATTACCACCGTACCATTTAAGCCGCTTAATCGTTGCATTGTCAAATATTCATATCGTTTCACCGTGATCATTTGATCATCCTCGCTCAACAATCCGTGTTCAAAAATCCATCCCGCCCTTCTATATCAAATAACAAATCGATGAGTTTCCATCCGTCTCGAATAATTTCTTACGAGCAGCACACGATCACTTCAATTTTTTATATGGCATGCGTTTTTCTACAAATCCGATATAAAAACGCGACGATAATCGCGATTGCCTTTCGATCGGCTAAGATTTAAATGACGATAATTACGACGATAAGAGATGTGAAAGCAAGTCGATCGATTCGTGATTGATATAAAAAGAAGCGTCATCTAAAATTCATTTCCGTAAGTGCTGCTCCGTTGTCCCTTTCTATTGAGATACACTACAAAGTTTATGATTACACAATCTGTAAATAAAAGGAATGGCGTGTATATATACATACAATTATATAATATATGCGTATCTATTATGCGTTAATTTAGATTTTAAGTATTAGACCATAATCGAATTTAATGAAATCGATCAGGGCTGCCGTTGACGATGATAATATTTTTTCGTGAAATTTTTTTTCTTCGATCGTTGTCATATTTCTTTTCTTTTCCTTTCTTTTTTTTTTCGATCATCATTGACAATTATCTATTCGACTTTTGTTCCCTTGATCAATCACGAACAGAAATACATATATTTCAATTTTCTTGATAATTGTGCAGAACGATAGATCGCTTAACTTTTTTTTTCTTTTTTTTTTTTTTTTTTTTTTTTTATTTTTCCAATGCGACAGCCCTGAGGCCGAAGAAAGAGAAGGAGGCAGAGAAAAAAAATACGACTAGAAATGTTGACATGTGTCGAAAAATGTCGTAACGAACACGACAAATACTCGACGACAAGAAACGCCGATCGATCGATCTGAGATCACCTAACGCTATAATATAGCAAAAAACTAGATTCATCCTCGAAATCAATTTATAGAGAAAAATCTTGCTTATCGTCTAGTCACTAGATAGTTAGTCGAGCCCGAGCTTTTTACGCCGCGAAAGGAGCGACCGACTTTATTTACTTTCCTTTTTTTTTTTTTTTTTATATAATAAGTACCTTTGTCTACTACATATATATATATGTAGCCATGCTTTCATATCATTACATCTTGCGATGCGTTTTATACAAATTCATATACATATTATACGTCTTCGCATTGATTTTCGACGACGTTTCACAGAATTTTTCTTGCTACGGTATCTCATTGAATATCGTAAATTGTATGACATTTGAAACGTCATTTCATTTATCTATTAAATAAACATGTGAATATTTAAATCCTCCTTTGGCGAGCTTAATCGAGTCGGGAACTTTATGCCTAAATTAAGCGTACTCGAGAGTGAGAGTTAACGTTAATTTCCGCGCTAAACATATTTTCAATGAACATTCCCTTTATGTAAGAAACTTTATAGACACACGACGCGACACTCGAGAGTATAATGCGTCAATACTTCGCCAAGTTTGCTTGTAAATGACTTTAACTTTTCATTCCTTTCTTCTATCTCTTGTTTTCAATTTTTTTTTTCCTTTTCTTTTTTCTATATTTTCGCGCGATAATCTCTTTGCATGTATGATTAACGTGATCGTAAATAGGCCAAGAGAAATAAAGAATGAATGTGTGCGCGTATATATGTATGTAAAAAAAAGAGAGAAAGAAAGAGAGGCAGAAAGAGAGAGAGAGAGAGAGAGAGAGAGAGAGAGAGAGAGGAAGAGAGAGAGAGAAACTCGACCCCATAATTTACGTAACTTTTCACGAGAATCTTCATTGAATCGTTTCAGCGCATATAAAATTTCTATTGTGATCGAATTATTCGTTAAAATTATTATTCTCGATCGCAAGAAATGATCGAGATAATCTATAATGTAACGCGTTGAAAAATCATTCTTTTTTTTTTTGTATTATCATAAAAACCGACCGTATTAAAATGTTAAATAACAATATTATCCCATCATAGAATGCATTTTTTTCCAGAATATCAAGATCCAATGATTACTTCGATTCAAGCGAGCCATCCAAATGGATTGAGAATCGATGATCTGTTTTGTGTTATCGCAACAACATAGTTTAAATACTTCGTACATCGTTTCATCCGGAATCAGTTTCGTTTCATTGTACAAATGCGAGTTCTCCCCTTTTTTACTTTCGACGATGTCAAAAGAGATGCGTTGGGACTATTTGTACATACATAGGCTCAATCATGTAACAGCGATGAAACAGCAATTAAAATTATTGTAGAAACGATGATGTCTTACGAAATAAATTGCAAATCGATAAAGAAGTTAAATTGTAGTGCTTCTTTCCTCTCCTCCAAGATAAAAAAAAATTAACGTGAGAAATTTATCAACGAGAACTTGCTGAACTCGTTCGTCGAACTAATTAATTTTCGTGTGAGTTCATTTTCCTGATAGAGATTCCATGATTTTTTGATCGATCCAACGTCGATAATGAGCCACTCGAACATAAACACCCGGTTTATTAGCTTCCCCACAATGTTGTCCCCAACTCGTGATTCCGTACAATGTAAATGCACCTATACAAAAGTATATATATAATGTCCAAAATTACACGTTAAAAAATAATATTTTGAAAAAGAATCCTACCATTATGATAACACGCCAATGGACCACCAGAATCACCATCGCAAGTATCAACACCTTCATCCAAGTATCCAGCACATACCATCCCATCGCTGATCTTGCCGTGACCATAAACATACTCAGCACGACATACCGATTGGTCTAGTAATGGTATCCAGCCGTATCTGAGATCTTTCGATGGTGCTAACGGTAAAGCAAGATAATTATATTCGAATATAAATATCATTATAATTAAAGGAAAACTGACAGATTCGCAATAATGATTTACTTGTTTTCCCAGTTTCAATACTGCCAAATCCACTGATAGTACAATTCAAACCAGCAGGATATTCCGTATTTTCTGATGGCAAACAAATTGGCATGATATCCTTGCCTAAGGGTATACCTCGTCCTTTGAGCAAAACTAGAGCGATATCGTTATTCATTTTATGACCTTTACGAAAATCTTCATGAATATAATAATCTTCGATATTTGCTTCTTTCTCTGTTCCTTCCTCTATCTAAATATATTTAAGAATTGCTAAGATAATTACATTTATAATTAATACTGACAGAGAGAAAGAGAGAAAAAAAGAGAGAGAGGGAGAGAGAGAGAGAGAGAAATTTGATTTTGAAAATGTTCCTTACTTCAGTATTGTAATCTCCAGCACGAACAAAGTACGTTCCTTTATTATAACCTTCCAAACAGTGTGCAGCCGTGAGAACGTGCAAAGGCGACAAAATAACCGCTCCGCACCAATGATTGGATCGGCTATGTCCTCGAACTCGTATACTGGCCTACCAATTTATATTATATTAACAAATTGAATCAATGTTTAAACAATACGATTCAAGTAATTATTTTTTTATTACATTTATTTTTCCTAAATTATTTATTAAATAATTTTGTTTACCTGCCACGGATATGTGCCTTTTGGTGCAATCGAACCATGCACTACTTTAGCAAATATAAGATCCTCGTCATCGTTGAAATCTTCCGAACGTTTTCCACAATTCGCTGGTAGTACATCATTAATTCTTGGTTCCGGTAAATTGGTCATCGTTTCCAAGAAAAACTGAACGATCAACAGGTAAATCAGGGCCAAGGAATGTAGTAATCATTCTTCGTATGCATTGTATACTTTCATATTTATTTTCACTGACAATCGTGTCAAGAAATTACAAAGTATTTATATTTATTTACCGTTATTGTACAAATAAGTTAAATTTCTAAACGCTAATAATAGATAATAGTAAAGGCGAATTATAAAATTATTAATAAAATTAGATCTTTGGTTACGTTTACTTTGCAAGACTAGAAATCACAGATTTGTAGAGACAAATCATTGTGTTTCGACTAAATATGTATACAAATTAGGATCTAGTCCGAGAGAAATTATTTCGAGTTACCTCGGAGTCATTGTTCACGGCTCCAGGTGAACAGATTACACCTGCATCCTCATTGTGATCGCAATTGTTTCGTCCCCAGTGATTGTGATAGCAATATTTCAATTGAGTTTCGTTTCCACGACAAGAAACCTAATTTTAATAAAATCGAAAGGATGATTTTAAATAAGAAACAAAACGAGTGTGAATACAAAATTACAAAAAACATACCTCATCGAGCCAAATAGGTCCTTGTCCAGGACCAAAAAAACTGTCTTTTTTTGCTTTTGCAACACCACCATATCCCAAAGATCTACAAATTACTCTGGCTGTAGCAGCAGAGAAATCATCGTCACAAACTGTGCCCCATATACCATGATGACGAATTTCTACTCTGCCTTCCAATGGACTGCTACCATTTACCAGGCGAATTTCAAATGGAGCCTTATTTAATAAAGAAATTGAAATAAATTATTTTCGATTTTTTATTTATGATTTCCTATTTATGAGGTGATTGATAATCAGATGAAATTCCATTAATAAAAAATTAAGCATATCTCTTACATTACAATGTTCATCACTTTCGTCCGAATAATCCGAACAGTCTGCAACCTCATCGCAAATAAACGCTATAGGTATACATTCCGGACTGTTCTCGCATTTCCAATAACCTTCCTGACAACTATCAACTGCTGTTTTGCAAACTACTCCTACAGCTTCCTCCGGTTGACAATTATGAACGCCCCAACTGCAGAATTACAATAATTACAATTTAATTACATTCATACATCGTATCTCCTTTATTTATTGGAATATCAACGTACCCTTCGAAATCACATTCGCGTAACGATGTTTCGTTGCCACGGCATTTCAATTGATCTACCATAAATCGATTTGGTGGATCTAAATTACCATAAAATCCTCCAGGTTTAATTTCCAAAGCACCGAGCGGAAAACCAAGTTCTTTGCAAATAACTCCAGCATTAATCATACCAAAACCATCGTCACAAACTTGACCCCATATGCCCCAAACTATTAAAAATTAATTAATGATAATATCGAGTAGCCAAACGATTTGATGAAGATTTATCAATCGAAAAATTAATTTTCCTTATTTACCTTTAACTTCGATTCTACCCTCGTCAAAATTATCCGAGCCAGCAAGCCGAATAGCATAATCGAGATTTTCCACAGTACAGACATTTTCATCAGTACGATCGTTGCAATCATTTTTTCCATTACATACCAACGTCTGATTGATACACTTGCGATTTCCACAGATGAACATATTGTCACAATTAACACTTCTTTCTTTCATTTCATAATAATCGAATTCCTTAGTAGGCTTTAAAGCTCCTGTCAAACCGATATTGCTATCACTCAGCAAACAAATGTTCTCACTAGCCCTAAAAATGTACAAATGTAAAAAAATATCATACATATCAATAATTGAAATTTTTCTAACAAATATAAGGGTAAGTTGAGAAACATACTTATGAGCGAATGACCGACAAGTGAAATCAGCTTCTTTACATCTTAGAGCACACGTTTTCAAAGGTGCATTCAACCACTTTTCGACATCGTATCCCTCAAGTCTATGCTTTGCAAATTTCTGATAAAGATCCAAATGATTCATGCATGCTCGCTCATCTGCACCGTTCGTACAATCCTATAAAAATCAATGAAATTAATTCAAGTTTATATCATCGGTATATGAAAATGAAAAAGATCATTTTTATACCTCTTCACCGTCGCAAACCCACGGTGACGGGATACATTCGCCAGGTAAACATTCGAAGTGTTTCGGTTTACATTGACCACTTAAAAGTAATTTTTTCGAGCCTAGAATAAAACCCCATTATTTTTTTCATAATACAATTATAAAATTAAAATAATAAAAAAAAATAAATAAATTACCAATTTTTCCACAAGATGGAATATCGCAATATTCTTTTTCTCCGTAAAAACTTATGAAACACCATGGTCTAGATTCTTTGTCCGGATTTGGATTTCTACAGTAATTGTGGGATCGCAATTTTTCTTTGACTTCACGATTAATTACCTATTTCATAAAAATATTCAACGATTAAAGTATTGTAATTTATTAAATATTATTATAAAAGATTTAATACATACATTTACATTGAGGTAAGGAAAAACTCTGTTATCGCCCCAAGGGAGGCACTCTTTGCCTGAAGTAGATAAATTTGCAGTTCCAAAATATTGATTGCCCTTACCATAAACACAACCTATAAAAAAAATACTTGTGATAAATACTTTATACTTGATCGTTATGAATGTTCAGATTAAATCTTATAAATGATTGTACATACTAATGTCATCGTATGGTCTTTTGCAAATATAGGAATGTCCCTTCACAGAAGTAGCACAATCTTCAATATCCCAAAAGAAATAATCCGCAACGCAAATCGAATCAGGATGATTATGACAAGGAAACTTTCGTTTCATAATTATACAAGCTGGACGTGAACCCACCCAAGGTGGCAATTTCTTATCTTCCATCCAACCTGGCCACCATTTTGTAAATCTATAAATGGTATCTTTGTTAAGAAGAAAAGCAAAAATAAAGAGATAAACATGAATGTTTACGGTCGAACTTACTTAAATTTTGCACGACTTGAATCTTCCCAAAGCCACAAAGTCCTATTGAATGTGGTAAAACCAACTCCGGAAGTCATAATCGATCCAATTATTGGATGCAATTGTAACAACCATTCCGACACAAAGTTGTTTTCATCTTGACTCGTAATATCAATAAGTCGACTATCCCTTTTAATACAATATTGAAGTGCTTCTGCATGATTTAATCCAGTATTAGAATCAGCCAAGTGATAACATTGACCTTCGTGTGGAATTTCATCTTTACGACAATGTGCTATTCGATTTGGTAAACATCTGACACCTATTGCATCTCTTTCCACACGACACTCTTGTCCATGTGTGAATCTATAACAATTATTTTCTTTTTAAGAATTTATGTAGACGGAAGAATCGTACAATTTCATTTATAGGATAAAAATATCCTAATAAACGTACTTGCACGATTGAAATCTGTTTTCAGTTCCAGAACAAGTTACGGAATTCGCTGCAATCCAAGTTGGCATTCCATTACGTTTATTTCTTCCTTGCCAAGCCATTTCGGCGCCTCTATAAATCGCAAAGAAATATTATCTTAAGGGATATTCAACATGAACATTGTAATCTTAACGCGAATCCTATTTTCATTATATTAAATCAAGAACGTTAACAAAGTAATATACCTAGTGTATCCTAATTGTCTGCAAACTACATGAGCTTCTTTAAGCATCCAACTATTTCTAGAATCGCAAACTATTCCCCAACCTGGTTGAGCTCCTTGAACTTCAACGTAGCCATTTGTTGGACCAGAACCACCTCTGAGACGTATAATCTGTTATATAACGTAACATTAATATTATTGATTGTGAAAGAATTAAACTTAATATATTTCAATTGCAATTTATCTTAATAAGATACTGACTTGTCCTGAAATCGGCGTAAATGGTTCAGTCTTTTTTAAATGTGACAGTGGCTGAACTGGTGGGATATAGTACACAGGAAACGGAGGTTCCTCTGTAAATATAAAAAATATGTATATAAATTTAAAACATTATTAACGCGTTATACTTAAAATAATTATTTTACAAAATGTTTAAATAGTCTGAACTTGCACCCAAGATCAATCGCTTCAGTATCATGCACCAAAAGCATAAACATGCACGAAAAAGCTTAGATATTATAATTGACAAAATTCTTACCCATTTATCTGTAATAAAATTAGAATTAAATCGAAGCAACTTACCATCGCGATAGGGTGGTACTTCTATATTAAAAATATCCACCTCCGTGTTCTTTTTATTGATTCTCATGATAACAGAGGAATCATTCTTGCTCGCGACTTTAGTCTTATTTTCGAAAACCAATATTGGTTTCCAAGTTTCTTTATTTTCTAGAATATCTACGTCATATGGATCTACATCAGCTTCGTGAACAACCTTGTTGGATATCGGTGTCGAATTTTCATTTTCAAATGTCAATTTTGTATCGTTAAACTGTGGTTCAACCATATCATATTCGAACGGTATATTAGGATCGGTAGTATTGCTTTGATTTTCCGGAATATTTTGTGAAACAGAAATACTTTTCTTCTTGGACGGTTTTGAATAAACATCCGGTATCTTTTCCGTTATAACATTCTCGGAAATTAATGGATAGGCATCGAATTGTTTAATTGAACGATTGGCTGCATGATGAGAATTGAGCTGCGGTATTGTAATTGATCGATTGATCGTGCTATCAATAGCTTGACTAGAAACCGGATGAAAATCTTTTCCAGTAGAATGATGACTAGCCGCGCCTCTTAAATCTGTCGATCTTGACTGATTGAAAGAATGCTTAATAGAATCATCGTCGGATGGTTGCGGAATATTTACAGAATTCGGAGTAAACCGTACAGGATAATGATTACTTGGAACGATAGAACTCTTAGAAATATCTTGATTATGTAATGGCGTACGCGTGTAAATGCTGCCGTAAGTTCGATTAAAAGAGAAAGGTGTTTGTTGATTGTTGGGATTATATGTTTTAGTCCTCGAATGTCCTTGATTAATCTCTAATTCTTTTGTTATAAGATGGCCTTTTGTACCATTATAATTAACATATATTCCGTACGGATAGAATGGTTTTTTAGAAATTTGTGTAGAATTTCTATCATCTAAAAAAAAGACTAATTTAAACGTTTATATTAAAAGCATAACTTACTTCATATTGAATCTACAATTTTTGTTTAGATACGTAAATAGTTATAAAACAATGATCTTTCATTCGATATAAGCGTACCTGTCGATACCTGTCCTTTCGCTTGTAAAAAGACATTGGTTTTAGTTGACCACTTATCCATTTTTGAATCAACTTCCTTGTCATTCGTGGTTTGTTGCTGGATATTAGTTCTCGCAAGCCATTCACGTAATTTTTCTTCTTTATCGATCATATCTATATATCAATATGGTTTTTAACGATTATAACGATTCAAAAAAGAAATAGGGCATATATTATTTTATATAGATAATATAATAGAACTTTGTATATCATAAATAATAAAGTTAGTTTTATAGCTTGCAAATCATGTTAAAACTTAACGTAATCAAATACCCTTTTTTTTTGGTTACCGATTATCGCTTACCATTTTCTTTATATTTTCTTGATTCTTCATCCTCAGAGAACAAACCTTCTTGATTCGTACGATGATATCCTTTCAGATAAAAAATTTCCCAATATGGATTTATATAACTGTTATTTGGGGATCGAGCATTAACAATACTAACCCGTTTATTTGGAAAGTAACCCATATGATTCAACATGCTATCAAAATAAATTGAACAACTCTGATCATGCCATGCAAATCGTTTTAAAGCCATGCAAATATTTGCATTCTTGTTTACATGCCGACCTATTCAAATAATCAAATAAAAAACCGCAGAGAAAAGACAAGAATTCATTTAAAACATAATACAAAATCACCTTGGTTCCATGGCCGAGTCGGTGGTTGATTAGGAATTTGTGATTGATTTGATTGATTTGATTGATTAATCCATGTGTCAGGAACGAAAACACGTGGTCGATTTTCGGCTGAAATTGATCGATTCCACGTAATATTATCTTGATTTGGTTTTGGGAAATATATTCCACTTCGTATATCAAAAGTTCTATTCGTTCTATTTCGAGATTTCATATCATCGGGCAATTTGTAAACGTTCTCAACATAAATATTTCTTTTCAAAGTCGTAGATTCATTCGATTCTCTATTAAGAAGTTCAGGATCGATTCTATTTTGCGTTTGAACAGTGCTATTGAATTTGTTTCTAATTGGTCCATTAGGTGTATAACGCCGAATCAATTTATCTTCAATCGTTGTTAATTCAGTTCTTGAGTGATTATTAATTTCTCTAAACGTATTTAGCGTTTGCTGGTTGTCAAATTCGTCATTATTTATCTGAAGATTATGCTTATGATTCAAAGAATTGCGATTCCATGTTTCTTCAGTGGTATGTGAAGTTGAAGAACCTTGTTGGTATCCATTAAGTCCAGATATTCTTCTATTAGCACCTTCGTATTGGGAATTATTAGAATTATTATAATGATAATGATGATGATGATGCTGATGATAATGATAATGTTGATCACAAGGGTCTTGACTATGTGCCATTTGATTCGTAGTATTACAATCCTTTCTGGTCATAGACTGTCCTGGTCCTGAAAAATTATCGTAATGATGGCCTTGATAATGATAATGATCCTGAGGCGTTTCGATTTGATTATTGCGGTTATTGGTAGATCCCATGGAATTATGTTGATTTTGTTGAATATAACTTGGTTTTTGAATTATCGGCCTCCACGGTAATTCTGATGATTCAGTCGTAGTCATAGGCTGAACTTCGGTATTCCAAGAACCTTGACCATGATGATCATAACGATTATAAGTGTGATTATATCGAGGATGTTCACGCCAAGACCCTGGATCTCCTCGGCTATGTTGCGGCCAAGGTCTGCTTGTTGTCGTAACTTGCTTTAAAGTTTCCTCTGACAAATCAGTAATACCAATAACATTTCAACTTTGTTTAAAGCATACTATCGTCGTTTAAACCTTAAATAATTATAATTGATTATTACCTTTTTTACAAGCTGGTACTTTGTAAGGCCAATCGCATACCGATATAAGTGGATTAAAAGCTGTACCAGGTCCACAATCCATCACATACGTAAAACCATTCGCACACTGCAAAAACTTTCTACAAGTTTCTGGATGAGGTAATAATCCTGTAAAATCTGCAGGACACTCGATCTTTTTTGCGGATGGCTGTGTATTATATTTCGATCGATCAACAAAAATATTAGTACGATCGTGATAAGAATCATGAAAATTTTGATTCGGTGTTACATTAGGATTCTTTGTTGTATCCTTTTCTGACTTTAACGCATCTGTTAATTTAAACAGAATATTGATTTATATCTTTATCATCATATAACAAATATTTTACACTAACCTTCGCAGCCTCTCACATTGTAAGGCCAATCGCAGACGCTGATGGCAGGATTGAAAACCGTACCAGGACCGCAATCCATCTCGAATGTGTTTCCATTGGCACATTGCAAAAATTTGGCACAATTTGTAGGATGTGCAATGAGACCTGTCACGTGAGATGGACATTGTGGTTTCTATTAACAAAGAAATCAAAGAAAAAATAAATAAATATATATATTTTTCTTTATGCTTAACGAATTAACAAAAATTTGTTAAAATGAATACATATACGTACTTGTAATTTTCCTTGTTCCGCGTTGATTTTCAAAAAGTAAGCGTTTGAGTAACGTATAAGATCAGACTCTTCTATGCCATAACATTTAACTTTATGCGGAAAATCACATTCCAATGTCTCAGGATTAAACAAAGTACCAGGAGCGCATGGTTGAACGAACGCTTTGCCTTTCCAGCAGTTGACAAAAAATTTACAATCGGGAGGATAAACAAATTGACCAGTAGATTCTAAACTTGGACATCGTACACCCGATTGAGGATCGTAATGCGCTACTGTCAATATGGGTTGAGACAAAAATAAGATTCTCTCTTTTCTCGGTTTCTAAAAACAATGCAAAATATTCGATTGATATGCGTATATTTATATAATATTCATTCGAATGAAGAATTTATATTGTAATAGCAATATAAATTAAATATGAACTCTCTTAATCGTACTATCAAAACGTTTATGTACTAAACCAAATTAAATAGTGGTATTATCAACAGTCTCGCTGTTAAACAAAAAAACAAAATTGTAACATTACCGTGCTTTCACTTCCGATCCCTTCATATAACAGAGTTTGATCGTTATATACGGGTAACTTGTGCTTTGATTCCTTTAGTGAAGTTTCAGAATTGTTGTGATCTTGATAAACATTATTATCTTTAGAAGTAGAATCATATTTGTATTGATCTTCTGGAAAAGGCTTCCAATCGTCAATTTGACCAAATTGATCTTGATCGTGATTCTGTTCGAATTGATCATCTATCTCTGTGCGTTGTTCAATTTCGCTACCAGAAGTTTTACGCCATGGTGTCCAAGATTTTCTATTTGAATTCACGATAACAGGCTTCTTTACTTGACTCTCTTCCGCGTCAATCCACCATTTGGCAGATCGAGCTAAATCATCGGGTGGCTGTAGATCTTTTTCGTTTAGATACCAAGGCAACGATAATTCACGACGATTTGGCGCTTTCGTTGTTATTTCTTTTGGATCGTATATCTACAGATCGATATTTTATATAATTGTGTAAAATTCGATAGAAAACGTCATTAAGAATATACTAATTACGTAGTAATAGTACTTCTACTGATCTTTCATTCTTGTAATTAAAGCAATTGACACTCTTAAAACAGTTGTTCAAATATTGAAATATCTTTTCTTATTTATGCTAGAAACTTTATCTCAGTAAATTATTCATTCGACGGATATTCCAATCGTTACAATAGAACAATATGAAAAAATTAAAACATAGTAACTATCAATGAATTAATATTAAATATATCATTTTAATGTATAAATAATTTTCAAAGTATAAAATATGTGTACTCAAATATATCTCTAAAAACGGAATGATGAAGTTGATGAGTTTTCGAAAAATATAATATTTCAGATTGAATAACATTGAAAGAAATGACATTGAAAAGGAATTTTTTTCACGTACCGCGGAAGTGAAGGTTCCAAGATACACCAGACAGAATATAACGTATAAACGATCGATCCACGATGTCATTCTTAATACAATTGAGAAACATGTAGCATAGCACACTATTGCTCACGCACTCACCATAAAATCGGTCGGTATTGAATACAATTTTAATGAAGCTTGCACAGACACTGTTTTCTTCTGAAAGATAAACCAAAGAGACGAGAGAGAGAGAGAGAGAGAGAGAGAGAGAGAGAGAGAGAAAGAGAAAATAGAGATGTTGAAGAGGGAAAAGGAGGAGAGAAAAAAAACAAAAATCTAATGTGCATAACTTCTTAGAAGAAAAGGGTTATCGATTTAGAGGGCAGATCAAGGGTCGCGTGATCGTCATCGTAAAAGAACGTAAAGCGAAGATTGCATTGAAGAAATAAGAAAAGATAAGAAAGAGATAGAAAGAGAGAGATAAAGAGAGAGAGAGAGAGAGAGAGAAAGATCTTTATTGACTACACGCAGTGTCAACGTGTATACACAGTAATCGAGCAAATGCACACAGAACTATTTGCCAATTGATTCTACGCGAGAGTAAATTGCCTCTTGTTTTACTAGTCATCGAGCTCATAAAGATTCCGACGTAAGCTCGATGTAAACGCAAGGGAAAAAGTAACAACATTATACATTCAAAATTTGTGAGAGCTTTATTTTATCTTCTTACGTTTTAGTTTATCTTAAGTCGATAATAAGAGAACAAAAAGCAAGAAGGAGAATATTGCCTTTTTTTAAAACAAAACGATATTTATTTTTCCGCATTTACATTTAAATCTCGTGACGTACTTGGTGACTGATCATTTAAAGAAATTGTAGATGTATTGTATTTTTTAATTTCTCAAGAAGATTAATGTATAAGATTACGTATATCGGAAAAGGATTTTCTTTAAAACATCGTATTTTTCGATTTCTATTGGAATTTCCCAACGTTTCATTCTATACATATGAAATGTTATTAACGCTAATAATAGAATGCATATCACGTAAAGAATACGCTGATTTACAATGATAATAAGCATTTAATACTTCAATATACAGATAATGAATCAATTTCAAAATTAATCATAAGGATGCCGTATCAATAATATCCGAGAAATTCTTATATTCTATAATAATACGCTCTCATTTATTTTATCTTTATTTCTCTCTAATAACATATTTACACATGTAACGTGTGTTTTATTTCCAAAAAAATTCATCATCCTCGATTATTACAGCCATCCCGATTTTGCAAAGGATAATCGCACGTTCCAATCGCAGGATTAAATTCGGTGCCAGCACCACAACTTAATACAAAACAACCACTAGCATCGCATTGTTGATATTTAGTACAATCGCCAGGATATGGCATAACTTGCGCCTAAAAAAATATTATTTATTTATTTTTTTTTTCTTTTTTTTTTCAAATGTAAAATTCGAATCGTTTCGTATTGTTTAAAATACGAATATATTATTTAAAAAAATATAAATGGTTTCGTACGATACTTGATTTTTTCATTAAATGAATAAAAAATAAAAGGGATTTAGAAAAATCACTTACCATTGAATACTCAAATAGATATAAACTCATACAAAGGAGTGCTAACAATAAAATAGCGTTAAACTTCATCTTGATTCGTCCTTTGATTCACAGTCGTGATTAAGCCTCCACTGATCAAGGAATGGTCTTTATATAGAGACACGGAAAATAAGGAAAACAATTTATCATTATTAGAATTCGCTATCACGGAAATTATTTCTTTTTTTCCGCGTTATCGATCCTGTTTTAATTGTGATTGGCTCACGTTACGAATAAGCTTGTATCGACCTTATAGATCGCACTTAAGATCAAAGGTGTAGTAAATATATATATTTTTATATAAATGATTATACTTGCCTTGAATATAGTATAAATTAGAAAGATCGTACGAATGATAAATTAACAGCATATAATTAGAAATCATTTTATATGTATTTTTTATTTAATATTTATGTTGAATTAATATATATTTAATACTATTTTCACAACTTTAGAATATTTATTTTATGTATCAATCATTTTAATCTTCTCATCAATTGTGCTCTATTCTTTATCTTCTCATATAAATAACTATATGGATGTGATAATTCTGAATCAGTTTCTGGAATTCTTGTTAATCTGCGAAATTTTGGTGACATCAATAAAAATTTTTGACACAGACTAAAAGCACTGTTCGTTATCCAATATAAGCTCAGAGACTGAAATAAATTATTATTTTTAAATATATATTTATTTGATGAATTAGGAACTAATTGAAAAACATAATTCTAATAAAATTATTTCTTTATAACTTACAGAAGGTATATATGGTGCTAGAGGTATTATTATAAGTGCTACTAATCTAAAAAAAGTAAAGAAACCTTTCTGCAGTCGTGTAGGTTCCTTCAATCTGAACATGATTGTAACCTATAAGCAACAATTGTAATGAAACTGAGATTTAAGATAAATATATTAATAAACAAAATTATTAATAGTATATCAATATCTTACCTCTATATTAGCTAAATTTATTAGTCCAATCAATACAGGTAATATAAAAAAATGATCTATATCTGCCAGATTTAATATCCAACCAAAACCACCCGTCGTGAGTTCAAGATAATTCTCATAAGCATCTATTTCAATAAATGAAACTTTTTGATAAAAATTTAATAGAAATATTTTATAATACTAATTATGTAAAAAATCATTCTCTCTTACAAATATTAGATTTGGGAAACATATAACATAAGTTTCTGAGTGCAAAGGTTGATAATACCAATATTGGAACTTCTAAATATAGAAGAAGTATACTTTTTACTGGATGACAATTGTCTCTAACAATCAGGTCCTTCCATGCTTTTCTTACCTACAGTAAATAGTTATATCATATTACTAAATATAAAGAATTATTTTGAACATTTATGCAATAATGAAACATATTAACAATAAAAGTACATACCGAACGATTATACATACGTCTTGTATATTCTTCTGACCATTCATGTCTAAACATGTCCTCTTTAGTTTTTCTTTTCAAATTTGTAGTAATACCAACCATTTCATGTTGTAGATTTTCTAGCTTAGCAGTTATATTTTGCTAAAAATAATAATATAAATATATTAGTACGATTGTATTAATATCATATCATATCAGAAGTACTTTGATATAACTTTATTTAATTCCAAATAATAACGTAACTTCAAATGAATCTTGAATAATATATAGTTTGAACACTTTTAATTAAAAAATAAATACATAACACAAAATGTACATAATTAATTACCTGATATATTGATAATGGTAAACTAATGCTTAATCGTAGTAAACTAGTTGCCAATATTATAGTTGCCCACCATGGTAAACCTGTATAAGTATGTAACCATACTAAAGAATCTTGAGTAAATTCCACAGGTGTACTTCCAGATATAATATATATTAAATTAACATAATTTGTATACAAACTATCAGTCACTCCTTCAAAAAAACTTGAGATTTGTCTTACATTACAAGAATTTCGTGTAGTAAAATCATTTTTAACAAAAAGCGGATTTGTTCCAAAATATGATGATTGTTTATTTATGATTTTATGCACAGATGTATGCGTGGAAATAAATTTATATTGTTTTTGATATATACTATTTTGTTTAGTTCTATTAATTATCAATATATGATTAATCTGATTAGAACATTCTTTTGATATTGTATTGTTAATACCGGTAGAATGAACCAATAGTGTCTTAAAATGGTTATCAATTAATGAATTTTTAAAAGAGGAATATGAACTAATATAAAAAGATTTATTATTAATTTTACGAAATACACAAATACTATTATGTAAGTTTGTAATATGCATTACACAATGGCGAAAACTTATCATTCTTCTGAAAATATTAATATTTTTTAAATACACTCTTTTGCACTTTCGTAATGTTTTTTGAGGTTAAATGACATAATACTATGTAAAATAGTAATGAAGTTTATTTAATGAAAGGTAATATATTAAAAAAATTTATATATAACAATATATGAAGCATCTTATTCTATTACTATATTAGATTTTATTAAATTTATTTCTAATATTTATATTGGTTTATAGCCATGGTTTCCAACCAACAAAGGTACGACCCAAAATATTTAAATCTGTCGCTTGATCTAATAAACATTCAACCTGTGAAAATATATTCATGAATATATGCAATATTGACGAAACAATTACTAATAATGAAAAATAAATTTTACTTGTTCTTCTGCTGTTAACTTATCATCTCTCATATTGAAACGAATACGTTTAATGCCATCATTGCCATTAACTATTACATAATATCTATCAAAATATTGATCACTATATAGATCCTTCAATTGTTCCAATGTTATTATTGATGGTTTATTGCCATTCAATTTTTTTTCCACAATACTTATTCTTTTCTGTGGTAGCCATTTCACATCTATAATTTACATAAATTAATTAATATACAAATATATAACTTGTAATTACAAATATATATATGTGAAAGTTAATGTATAAATGTAACGTTATATACTTTTCTATATTTACCTGTATTCACTTCTTCAACTCTTTCCAATGCTTTATTAACACTTTCTGTCCAATTTAAAGGTTCATGTATAAAAACATCTAAACATGCAAGAATAGCACTCTTATCACATTGCAAAGCTTTTAAAACATGAATCATTGTTGCTCCAAAGAGATCCTTTTCAGTAAATGGTTTTAAAAGTCCAAGAATTTGAGGTGTCAAGCGAAATGGCATAAGTTGAGGTATCATTGAATCAATGCCAGCATCAAAAGCCTGATCAAAATCGATACCTAAACATTTCCCTGATCCAATTGAAATTAAAATGTTTGATAAATGACGATCTCCAATACCCAAAATCCAATGTACAGCACACATTGTGGCATAACTAGTAATAAAATTTCGTCTGAATGTTATAAAACTCTCTGGCGATGGACATAGTATTATGCATGTTTTACGCAACAAATCCCATTCTGTTTTAGCAATCAGTTTATTCATTTGTATAGTAACTGCATTAGCATCATATTTTAAAGTTGCTTCTTTATATTGTACTGCTAACTTTCCAGAAGATCCAGCCTTTTTAATCCATGCAGTGTAGTCTGTTTCAATGGTTTCATAATGAAGACGTTTATTTTCAGGAATAGTAAAAGAAATTAAATCTTGTAGTGGTTTAGTATTTTTAATCCATTGTATAAGTCCCAATGATGTTGATAGTGGAATTACCTGCAATTAATATACAATAAATTATATTTTTATTTAATTTAGGTGATATATGAATTATTTATGAAATTACATTATAAATCTACATACTTGATAAGTATCAATAAATAAATGACGTTGTTTACAAGCTATGTCAGTATTCAAAGTTTTATTTATGATTGAAAAAGTTTGTTGTAATCTTTGATCGAGTCTTAAATCTTCTCCAAATTTGTTTAAGAACATATAATCCTTTGCATCATCTCCTACTATAGTGATACGAACTGGTTTACGTAATGATTCCATAACTTTTACAATTGGTTCTATTTTCATAATCTTAGTATGATATTGTGGCATGGGTTTTCTATAGCCTGTATATTGTCCTGGTACTTCTAAATGACTTTCATTAAACTCACATAACCACGGACTATAATCTTTCAATAATGTACTGATTTTCCTTGCTTTAAAAGATTGTTTCAGAGTTTCATTTATAATTTGTAAATATTGACGAATTTCTTTCTCGTCTTTCATTGTTTCAAGTCGTGTTAAATTAAATTTACTATTTTTAAAGATACCATAAGTATTTCCTGGTCTTGGTTCATTTCTGTTTTTTCTTGAAGATGGATAAATTTTTTTCAACAACATATCAATTGCAGTTGCTGGACCCTTGGACAAATTTTTAATACATTCATGGAGATAATACTGTAAATATGATTCTGGTTGAACTACATATTGCATTGCCTCAAGAAATTGTTCTAATTCTCGATTATCGTACAGAAATTGCCTGATTTTATACATTCGTGAATCATTCATGACACTCGGATTCGTTTGTATTGTTAAACGAAGTGTATATATAAGAGCATTTGGATAATCTTGAATAATTCTTTCAATAATCGGTATGATCAAATCTGCTATTGATGTCCCTAGATGAGAAAATAATTGTGCCTGCCATCTAAGAAATAGCCAAGACTGAATTTCGTTAGTATTGCTTATAAAAATCTCTTTAACTTCATCATTATTCAAATACTGATATTTCAATAAACAAGGAAAATAATGTGCTGCATCTACTGAACCATAGCTCATTGCTTTTAATGTAGAATTAACAAATTCTTTAAAAAAATTAATATTATTAGAAAATTTACAAAGTTGATCATAACAATATTTTGACAAAATAAAATAACAATCTTTTTTATTTCCAATGCTACAACATTCTTTTATTTTATTAAAGCTATAAGATTCCAATAGATTTCTTATATTCTCAATATTGCTGAATTCGACACATAGTTCTTTTAAGATTATGTCATTTTTAAATAATATATCAGCAAATTGTGCATTTTCATAACTTAACTGTACAAATCTTGTAGCTAACATACTTATATGTTGTCTAGTAGCAATATGTAGCAAAATATCAAGATTATTTTGATATAATATTTTATGTGAATATTTCCATGAAAAAACATAATAAGATAATTTTTTGTCAATAACTGATTCATCTTCTCCTTTTAGGTATTTAAGTCTAGCTGTAGTTAATATATATTTATGCTTAATTTGTGGTGAACAGAAATCAATCTGTTTCTTCAGAAAGGAAAAATGTTCACTTGCTATAGATTTATTTCTGTAACTTATAGACATATTAATCATATCAAGTGATAATTGATAAGAAATATTCTGTAATTCATTAATATACTTATATTCTTCATCACTTTGTGTATCAGTTTCCATTATACTTGTTATATGTTTTATATACAGAGGTGTAAAGTTTGTCCTATACAAAATCAGTTTATTCCATAAGAGAAGGTCATCTTGTATTGAAGGAATACTCTTAGACCAAAATCTTAGTAAATCTTGTGCACCTTGAGTAGTTTCTGAGACTTTCAAATATTTTAAAAATAGATCAATGTCACTGATTCCATGCAGTTTTTCCAATTTCTTTTTTTTAAGTTGAACTGATAGTGGATGTAGATGTATCCACTCTTCTCTTAGTTCATCAAGAGCAGCATTTAGAAAATCATGAGCAACGGTTCGGTCTTCATTTAAAAAAAATAAAGCTATATCTTCTCCAAAATTACGTTTAATATAACTTAATTTCTGTTCATCTTCAAACCAAACGTTTAAAACTTCTTTAAATTCATTAAACTCTAAACTTTCACCTGAAAGTAATGATTTGTGTACATACACCTGAAACATCCATGGAAACATCCAATTTTTCCATGTATCATTCCAAATATTTTCAAAATTTTTATCCAATCTATCTTTTATATATTTATTAATTTCGTCCCAATCTGACAAATGACTCAAGCATTCGAATAAACCTTGGAGACAGTGTTCTTTAATTAATCCTGTTTCTAATGTATAGACAGTTTCATATGCAGATTTTCCTCTTATCCAATCAGATGTAACTCGTGCAAAAGATGATTCCTAGAATAAAATTTGTGTTTTGCATAAATAACAATAATAATAATAATAATAATAAATATTAAAATTAAAAGAAACAAATATATTGAGAAATAAAACAATTGTTATTGTTTGTATGTAATATGTATATTACATAATTCAATACCTGTAAATGTTTATTATCAATTTTATCTCGAAAAATGCTTAAAACAATGTCAGTTTCATTCATAGATTCATAAAGTTTCGCTAATTGTATCCATTTATTAGTCTGCTCATTAATTTCATTTTCAATCAAATGTATTCTTTTCTGAGGTGGTGGTGTATCATCTGAATAATATATTAAATTTTCTTCTAAAAGAAGTGTAGCAATCGAATTAAAATTATTTGCCTTAGAAATCTTTGCTGTAATGTCAGGAGAACAGTCAATTATATGACATGAAAACATTGTTTCTAACACTGCAGCCATGAGGGAAGATCTTCCTTGACAGTTACATAATATTTGTTTTAAGATTGAAATAATATCATTGAGAATATTTGTATCCTGTTGATTTTTAATAGCTTCTATAAAAGAACTAAACATAGTAACTGTTATGTCTTTACAAATCAGTTGATCCTTTTTGATTAAGTTTTGCAGTGATTCAGTTAAATCGGAAAGAGTAATTTCAATATCAGGAAAGTCACCTAATCTATACTCCCTACAATTTTGTAAAACAAAATTATAATGATATACTCTTAATGTTTCTAGTATATGAATATAAAAATACTTACCTGCATAACTTTACACTATTCCTTTGTCTTATTGCTTCCTTTTTTATCATTTCAGCATGTTGTGAATTTTTTGTTATTTCTTTCTGTTTTATAAAATCTATAATAACAGATTGATTGGCTACAAATCTTTGTGATCGTTTATTATCAGCAGGTTGTAAAATCTTAGATGTTTGTAAATTCCTATCGTATTGCATATCATTCAAAAACATTTGGTTGGCGCGATCTTCATCCAGATATGTCGGTTCAAATTGTGGATCTTCTGTTGCACGTAACTTTATGTTGATGTTACTATTTTGAGATGATGTATAAAAATAATCAAAATTATCTATTGAAGATATTGTTTGAGTAAATACTTGAGTCATCTGACTTGCCAACGAAGAAGCAAATAATGGTGCAACAGATCCTACATTTTTTATTTTCCATGATGGAACAATTTCATAATTTTTATAAACACATGTAGTTAAAGGATCGAACATTTTACTTTTATACTGAACTGTCTTTGTTAGAAGATGCAACATTGTAAGTGATATAAATGGTAGAAAAACATCTTCTATATTGGGTGAATATATGTTCAAAATTTCTAACAATCTATCTGTTGTTTTGTTTGCTAAATTGTTATCTTCTGTCCAAAAATTTAATATCTTAGTTTGTAATTCTATAGCAGGATCCAATAAACCTTCAAGTAGAATTTGTTTACTTACATACATCAACTCTTCTATATTATTATCATATGGAGTAATTTTTAAATATCTATTATATATATTCATGAAGATTTTGTAAACTATCTCCCTATATTCTGAAAAATCATGTTTTACATATGGAGAAACCAACTTAGCAAGTGGCAATAGATCCAATGGTTCTAATATAAGAACTAATGCATGTATAATTTGAAGTGCTATTTTTTCACGAAGTGCAATTCGGTTTTTTAATATATCGTGGAACTTGATGTAATTAAGTTCCTTTATGATTTGTTCTTTAGAAAGTTTTGGAATTGTTAACAAAAATAATTCTAGACAAATAGCTTTTCCCATAGAATCAACTCTGGACATATTTAGTGTAATAAATTCAATATATTCTATGGCTAGATCTGGATAATTCTTACACAGAGCCTGAATACACCTAATTTGTCTATTTTCAAATTTCATTTGCATCTGTCGAAAAAAACTTCGTAATTTTTCAGCAATGTCATGTAATTTAGTAGAATAATTCACATCACTTTTAAAAAATTTAAATATTATTCCAAGAGCTTCACAACTTTGTAAAATCATTTCTTCATCTGTTTGCCAATTTTCAACAATTTTCTGTAGAAATTCCAAAATATCATCTCTATAAATAATTTCTGCATGCATATTGTTAGCTAAACATATTAATATCAGATGAATTGCTGCTTTAGGTGTATTTATCATTATTTCATTTAAATTTGTTGGAACTTTTAAACATGGCTGCCAAACTTTAACCATCATTCTAATAATATTAACATTATATTTATAAATTGCTCTTCGTGTATTCTTATCGTCAGATATTAGTACTTTTTGAAGAAGTCCTTCAAACAGTTTTTGGGCGTATACTTTCTCTTTAGTTTCATTAGGTATGGCAACTTTATGCCAATCTATTAATGTCAATAAAGCATCAGTAATAATATAATTTAACTTGTTTGTGTTTAAATATGAATTAATAGTAACCATAACTGGAAGAAGAAAAAATTTTGCATAATGTTCAAACAGCTGTGAGGTATTCAATATAACTTTTAACATAAACAATCTGATATTATTATTGCCTTGAATTAACATAGAACCATGGAAACATTTTAATAATTTAGGCAATGAGAGATTATCTTTGTCGGAAATATTGTAAATTTCTTTAGATATCATATGTATTAGTACTCCACAAATAGATGGCATACATTCATGATCGTTCAAATCATCAGATTCAAACAATAAGCTCATACTTTCTTCTTTGTTATTATTATTAGATTTATGAATAATATTAGTTTCATTTAAATCATAAACATTTAAATCTTCATTGAGTGTTGATTCAGCTATGTTGTAGCTATAAATGTATGAATAATTCCTTTCTTTCATATTAAATTGTTGGTTCACGAAATTTCTTATATTAATTAGCTTTTTTTGATTTTTAGAATAATATTCAATAGTTTGTTGAATATTATATTTCTTATCCAAATCGATAATATTTTCCCATATAAGCATATTTTTACTTCTATTTTCACCAAATACACTCATATATGCTTCTTCTTCATCTTTTAAACTTACAATTGCTATGGAACAGTTATATGCAGAACACTGCAATAATCGCATAATTTCCTTATGTTCTGGATTATCTGTTCTCAATGATCTTACATGAACAGTACTTTTATATAATTCTAATAAAAGTTCTTTACCAGTATTAATGTCATCAATAGCATTTCTTGTAATTTTGCTTTCAACACCAGTTATTTTTAGTATATCTATTTTTGCAAACATAATAGCAACAAGTTCATAACATCCAATTGTAGATATAATAAGTTGTTGTTTATCTATATTATTACCTATAAGATCTTTGGTAATGATTGTATAAATATCTTTAATATTGTTCTCATAAAATTGTTCAATTTCAGTTATGTTGCAAAACTGAAATATTGGTAAAAGAAACTTTTGCAAAATGTCAAATCTACTGGAGCTATCATTTCCAAAACTGTTAAGATCCATAAAGTATTTATAACACATTTCTAATGATTTTAAAACACAATTACAAGGAATAGTATTAAAATATTTTTTCATACACTCCTGTAATTTTTCAGTGAACAAATATTCACCACCACCTGCAGCAAAGAAAATTATAGTTTCAAAAACTATTAACGATTTTGTAATAGGTAATAGAGTTAATAGCATATAGAAACAATTTTTAATTTTCATTGCATCTATACTATGTTTAGACAATATGTTTTGCGATATCGAAAGTCTATCTTTTCTTAATGTGTGCAGAATAGTAACTAATTCAGGTTTATATGTAGATGACATATCTGTTAAACACACAAGGAAATTTTCTAGAAGTTTAGTCTTATATTCAATATCTATTTTTTCTGTTGCGAATTCTTTTAGAATCCATTGATAAAAATATTCTGACATATGCACAACCTTTATAGGATCCTGCAATAAATGCACAGAAATTCCATATATGTTAATTAGTTTCTCTTTTCTGCTCTCAATATTATTTACAGCTCTGTTTAAAGTAATGAATTTTTTTATGATTGTAGTTACTAAAGGTTCTATATTATCTTTAAATTTATTTTTGTGATGCTGTGTAAATAGCATTAATTCTTCTAACATAATTAATGCAAAAGATGTATTTGTTTGTAATAGATTTTCAAGAATTGTCATAGTTTCTTCTATATCTTTTAAAATATATCCAAAAATGATATCTTTAAATGTACTCAAAAAATATTCTCCATATGATATTTCTATAGAATCTAGTCCAAACAACATATCATTGTTTCCAATTAAATTTATTAATTTTTTTGTCATTGATGGCTGAAATAAATTTTTAAATTAAGACAAAAAAATAAATATTTTTTAAAAATATTATGATAATACTATTTCTAAGACAATATCACAGATACTTATATATCACAATTATGTACTCATATTATAAAGAAATTATTTACCTTACAATTTGTAAGAAACAATTCCATCACACTCTGTAAATATTCTATTGTTTGTGAATGGAAACTAACACAAACCAAAATTCCAGCTTCCTTTTTTGACAAAGAGTTAAAAATATATTCAACATTATGTTCTAAATTTTCGAAAGTTTTTTGATCCTGTAATAAACAATGAGTGATAAATATATGTTATGACTTTATCAATTATAAAATAATATTTATATCAATGCTGACCTTACACAATTGAGAAAGAATATTACAATTTTCTAATATAATAAGACCTTTCACATATTCCTTGATTTCTGTAGATATTGTATCATTATTTCTATGTAAAGTCAAAAAAGTAGTACAATGTTTCATTACATAATTTTCTATTTTTCTTTTAAAAGAATACTGTAATGATTCATTCATTTTTTGTACAAGTACTTGTAGTAACTGTTCCAATAATAATGGTAATTGTTCTTTTATTGTAATATTTCTCATGTCAAATCCTAATACTTGTGGACATATTACACATTTAGCTATTAATTCAAATAGTTCTTCATTGAGAAAAAAATCAGGTATAATATTACTATTTAAATTGAGAAGAATTTTAATAAAATCGAATATTGTCATTATAATTTTGCATTGCAATGTTTGTAATTGTTCAACTTCTTTAGAAATTACTACTTTATCTTCTGTTTGTATCTTAACTTTCAATAGTAAGTGTATAAAATTTTTTATATAATCGAAAATAACATCTTTCTCAGGATTTATATCAGTGAATAAATAATTTATATCGATTAATTTTTTGTTTATCAACCACATATAACAATCCAAACTTTTCAAAAGCAATAACATATTTTGAAAGGAAATATCTTCTCCTTTTAATTTTAAATCTTTTAATATTATACAATTAATTGCTTGTATTCCATTTTTCTCAATATAAGATTCAATAAATTCTATTGGTGAATTATAAATAAAAAGACATTTAGAAATCTGAACAAACAATTCCATACTCTTTTGTCTGCAATTTGGATCCAAAGATCCACATTGGGTAAATAACCAATTAACTGCATCAGTTAATGTTCTTCCTGTAAATGCAGATGGTTTTCTACATTGTGGATGATCTTCATTCAATAAATCTTCTTTAATTTGTATGACTTTATTGATATGGTTAAGAGCATTATGAATTGAAATATCATTACATTCTTCTAAACTTTTAATAAAGCAATATAATAGCTCTAACCAATATGTTGTAATTATTTCTTCATGTTCACGCATAAATCTATAAAGATGATTAAAAGCAGTAGCTGCTGCTATACGTTTGCACTTAGAAGGATGTATTGCAAAATTAGTAATTTTTGTTATGATACTATTAACATAAATATTGAGTTCGTTCATCTTTGATAATTGTCTCAAAGACCAATTTGTAAATTCGGCTAAACATAAGCCAGAAAATTCTCTGACAGATGACTTTCCATTATTACATAAACCATTAAAAAGTGAATTTATAAACAGATCGGTTGCAAGTGAGTTGGACATAAATTGTGAACTCAACCAATGCGACAATTGTATCATTAAAGGTTGAAAAAGTTTCCACACAACTTCATCAGAATCACAACTAAGGTCAAGTAATACTGGAAATAATGCTTCATATAAAGTAGCAAAACGATCTATATCTTCTAATCTTAAATGTTGTTTTGTTTTACCAAGAATAAATGAAACCATTTTATGAAGTAATTCACTTGCAATTACTTTTGTGCGTCTATCTCCAGAACTTTGAGCTAATGTTATCAATCTGGGAAAAATTTTATCAAAATGAAACTCTACACTCAAATCTGGAAAAAGCAATGTACATTTCAGTAAATCTTTCTTATCCCAAGTTGATCCTGTGTTTAAAGCTCTTCTATATACAACATCTGATAAAACATTACAATCCAATGAGCCAAAGAATAAAAGGATTCTTCTTTGAAGGCTTTCCAATGTGTTGTCATTATCAATTAGAGTTATATGTTTAATAACTTTTCTTTCAGACTTTATAATATCTTGTAATAATTCAGTAGAACTTTCCTTGCTTTGTAAAAATAATTCTAAATTTGGTATTATTTCTAATAAGAAATCCTTTGTATCTTCTCGATTTAAATGAGATATCCATTTTTCTAAAGTATCAAGTATAACAGAAGCAAGGTCAAAATCATTCAAACTCATCATAATAGCAATTTTGAATGTAGGAATCGTACGATTCAATACGTTTGCAACGTAAGTAATTGGCATACACATAATTAAATAAAGACAAGCAGTGAATAACTCATTAGAAAAAGAAATTATCTGATCTAAAGTATTTATCAAATATTTATGCACTAATTCTCGTATTTCTGTATCATTATCATCTTCATTATCCAGAGCAAATATTTCAGAATTCTTTATGATTGCATGAACTAATTTGTAAAATCCTGATATCAAAGGATATCTATAAGACATTCTAATAATTTCATATAAAAATTTATGTATTGTATTTTTCAACAGAAACGGTTCCATCTGGTCAATTATATCTATCATAAGATCCACCATATTAAGAAATATCCTGAAATCTGTTTCATTTTCAGCAATTTGAGACAAAGCTGCGTCAGAAAGAATACAATCTTCCTTTATCTTAGTATTTAAATTTATTTTAGTTAGTAACATAATATAGACGTTTATTATTTTATCAAACACTTGCTGTGCTATTAATATTTTTCCATATTTGTATCTATTTGGTTTCAGCAATTCAGTCCACAAAGGTAAATAATTCTTGTAACAAATTGGACATTCTGAAAGATTATGTAGCTCACGTTGCAATTCAGCATCAATCTGCAATGTGTGTGAGCATGTCCACACAATACCATCAAGAACTATATAAAATTAGAATATATTAAAATAGAAGATTTTTATATTAATTAAATTAAAAACATATATATATATATATATATATATATATATATATATATATATATATATATATATATATATATATATATATATATATATATATATATATATATATATATATATATATATATATATACACATATACTTACTTATATTATAAAGAAATTCATCTAATAATATTTTGTTTATAGAAGCTATATTAATTATAGTTTTTATTAAAGACGAAATTACATAAGTTTTACGCATCCCAGAGAAATCAGGATATCTTTTAATAGAAAAAACACTAATTTTTATCAGAAGTTTTATTTGCCCAATGGACACATCTGATACGTAAAGAAGTATTTCTGATAATGCTTCTTGGTAATCATTGATATTTTCAAATTGTGTATGTTCCACATTTTCTCTAAAGTACAAATAAGAAATATAATATCAATTTTTAATAATTATATACAGAATCATAATACATGTATATCTATATTTATAGATATATTTTTTGTTAGAATATAATAAAAACTAAATACCTCAAACACAAAGGAACTGCATAGCGAGCAATAAGTAAATACATATCTTTAACTTCATTACTAAAATATCTTTTACAAGGAGCAGCCAATTTACTAAATCCATATACTACAAGTCTTAATGAATTTGGATCTAATGCAGGATCCATTAGTTGTTCTTTAAGAAGATTTTTAAAATACTGAAAGTTTACATATCCACACACACACATATAAATATAAATGTTATTTAAATACATATTATTAAATATTAAAAATGAAGTATATTCTTAATGTATGTAAAAATTGATTACCAGAAACATTGTTTTATTTTTTTCTTCATCACTAGATCTTAACATAATTTCAAAATTATTGTAATAGGCTTTCAATGCTTGTTGCCCACATTGTCCATTTGTATCTTTCTCTTTTGTTAAATTAGTAAACAATATATGCCAATGTTCATAATCATTGCATACAAATGTAGAAAATAAATTCATATGTCTTGATAACAAAATAATTGCTGCTCTCATAATATACTTTTTTGGTGAATTTTCATTTGGCATGCTAAGATATTTGATCCATTTATATAATTCTGCATAATATTCTGAATCTATTTCCTCAGTTTCACAAAGATTATTTAAGATATTAGTAAGAACTTCCAAATAAATTTGAATCTCATTACGTTGATTCTTTAATGAAGGGCTATACTATAAAGATAAAAATATGTTATTATTACATGTACATGTAGAATATTCAAGTAATAATGCATTATACCTGGCTTTTAAAATCATTAAACAATAATATAAAAATATTATTTTTATATCTCTGCAATTGTGAAATTTGTGGATGATATTGTGCAATTGTTCCAAAAACAGAGAAGATGAAACTTCTTTCTGTAATAAAAATACATACTTTCAAGAAATGTTCATATGTTATGTTAAATAAGGATTACTATTGTTTTCAACATGTTATTAAATGACATACCAATGAAATTGAGTTTATATTTTTCATTAAATTTAGACATAAACTCTTCGATTGTTTCATCTAAATTTAGCTTATTTTCTTCAAATGTTTCTATTAATTTGTTCAAAGTACTGCAAGCAGCCTTTTTGATAATTACAGAACAATGCATAATAAGTGCCAATTGACAAATAGCCTAAATAAAATAAATAAATCACAAAAACTTTACTTTAAATGATGAATTTACAATATATAAGATATTCATTATTTTACACATATAAAGTTGTATTCTTACTTTAATTGGTAGAATATACTGATGAAATATCATATGAAAATGTTCTATAATAAATTCAATTATTAGAAAAACTTCTTTAACCACTTTATCAAAATTTTTTCGTGATACTGGCCTATCAAATTCATTCTTGAGAAAAGAGAGCAATCCACTATCGCTATTAAAAAGATTCAATAATGCTTGCTCTGTGGAAAAAAATTTGTGATTTAAATAAATTTTAAATATATTAACATTTCTATATATATATCTGAACACTCACTGCTCTCTTCTTTCGTTAAACTTTGGAAGTATTTACGACTATCCTTTAAAAAATCTACTAGATCATCAGTATTATTTTCTTGTACACATCTTCTAAAAATGTCCATAAACGATGTAAACGACTCCATATTTAGTATCCACTAAATTATCAAAATTATGTGCATAGAGTACTATATCATTTTATACCATATAAATAGGTTATAAGATTTTTAGCAATTTTGTATGTATATAATAAATATTATTATAACACCTCGAAATATAATTGTAATTAATTTACATAATGAGACGATGATTTATAAACTGCCTCAGATTACAAAGCAATAGATTTTTTAATGTTTCATAAGTGCTGTCACTTAACTGTTGATAGCGATAGAAAATATAAACATAACCTATTTACAATATTATATGTCCAATAACATTATTTTGATTGACACATATACTGCATAACAAAAAATATTTCTAAAACTATTACAAATTCTATAATAATTCTATCTTTACACAGAAAATCAATTTAGAAAAATATTTATAAAGAATATAAGTTCAAAAGACAAATTCTCCATTTGACGACAAGATATGAAATTCTAAATAGGTCTGCGCATGTATAGAATGATGCAAAAGTCAAGCAGCTATTTTCATTCTATCGATAGTATATTATCGATAAATATCAATAAAGATATCAATATGAATAGATATATGAAATAATAAAACATTAAGTTCATTTTATATTTAAATTCATTTATATATAAATTAATAAATGAAATTAATCATGATATTAATTTTGACGACAATGAATAATTAAATGACGATATTAATGATAATAATAATAAAATGACTGAATTATAACTATTCACTAATTTTTGTTTAAAGCGTGTTTGATTTTAGCGACATGTATGGACAAAATATGAACTACAAATATAAGTGAGGAAAAGCTGCCTCTATCATGAATCTATTGTATCGATGTATAAGCTTGTTTGATTATTTTTTTTTTCACGTGACATAATTGATTTCATGTGTGTAGAGTAAGTAGCGTTAGTAGGACTGTTAGTAGAACTTTTAGTAGATTAGTAGGACTATTAGTAGGACTGTTAATAGAACTTTTCAATCTCTCATATGTACAATATATCTTTCTTTGATGGTAGTGTGCGTCTTGCAATGATCCATACTAGATACGACGTTAATACATATCTGTTTCACGATAAAAACATAAAAGATAAATATAATTAACATATGATAATTAGTATATAAATTTGTAAATTTAAAAAAATTATTTTTGAATTTAACTATATTTTATCTATTTACTTATACAATTATTATTGGGAGTGTATAAAGTGTTAGTACTTTAGTGTTTAATTAGAATTAGATTGAAGGGATTTTGAAAATACATTGAAATATGCAGCCATTCGCTCGCTAATGCTTATATTGCACGATTTATAATTAGATTTCAATTTATCGCAAGTATTTCCGACCCAGGTCTCACTAAGTGGAAGTCACATCTGAAGATTCACGGACTAATGTTGACTCTACTCTAAAATCCGCGTTCGAAGTAAAAAGGTACATTAAAACATATCAAAGGTACGGTGAAAGCTTTCTTAGTGGAATTCGGTTCTTTAAGAAAATATAAAATCGCGAATGAAATCGCGATAAAGCGAAAAGATGAATTTCCATGAAGAAAAGATCTACGTATACGTTCGATCGATATTCCATTCTCTCATATAAGCACGAATAAATTAGATTAATATTACGTATTATTATTTGCAAGCGAAACGTATTATTTATATTATTAATACTAATCGCGAATAAAATCAATAGAATCAAAATCATTTATATAGAAAAAGATTCATTGTCGAATTATCTGCTTTTTAAATATTTATCAGGTATAAGACACTGTCTTTCTGTGCGTATTCTTTATTGTATATATATTATATATATATACTTCATAAAGATTCCGGTGCTTAATTGATTATTTGCCAATAAATCGAACTTTCCAATTTCTAAAAATCGTCCTCTATGAACCAAACACAGAGACGTATGAAGTTTTTCTTTCGCTAAGAAATTTAAGACAATGTCTACATCTGCACCATCGGTTTCTTGCAAAATCATATTCTCGAAGCTAGTATCTCGAGAATTTTCAATATAATTATCATCGATACTAGGAAATGTTTCTTTAATGAATTTACGTTTTTCTAATGTACTGACCGTAGTGAATTTGGTTTTTATACTAAATCTATTTAAATAAATGGAGCACACATTTCAATCTAATCTTTGATTCTGATTAACGAGTCGATATTAATCAATAAAAACGAAGTCAAGTTTGGTCGTAATAAGATAGATATATAATAATTGAGAATATTAAATTGAAATCTTACAAAAAATAGATACCATATTTTCCATAAATTTTCGTATTGTAATTGACATTCCTCCTGGAAATACTCTACTCATATTTTTATTATCGATCGATGCCATTAAATTTTTTTTGCGTCTTATTAACACAATTATTCGTTTCGATGAATACGATGTATATCTTTAACAATGAAATAGTACTGTTCAATAATAAAAGAAGTCAAATTTCGGCATAATATTGTAGGTATTATATATAGTCATAATGTACATATATCTTGCCTAACATTAGTACAATTTTTTTCGGAAGCTTTGATATTATAAATATCATTCTGTCAAGAAATGTTTCAAGTAAATTAAAAGTAGAAACATTTAGAAATATTATATAAATGTTTTTTCACTTCCAATTTACGTTACAAAATTTTTATTTAGCATTTCATTAATACGATTATTTGTCTCGATGAGAATGATAAAAATTTACGACAATGAAGCAACATTAATGCAGTGATTTGTCAAAAATATCGAGTAAATAATTATATAATATATTATTTTAATATAAATTAAATCATGTATTTATTTCCATTCTATTTATATGATATAGTAATAGTAGCACCTTTTTATGTTGTTTCCCCCCCTGTATGACTAGTCCATTTTATTCGACTTTAAGAATTACAACTATTACTGTTACTATTACTACTACTACTATTACTACTACTACTACTACTACTACTAATAACAATAATAACAATAATAACAATAATAATAATAATAATAATAATAATAATAATAATAATAGTATAATAAAAAAAGTATTTAAATATTATATACATTATGTAAGTTTTATATTATAATAGTAAAGATAATGATAGCATGTTACTGTTCAAAAGCCTAAGTTTGATTATCATAAGCATGTTGTGTGTCTAAAATACACGCTGATTCTCGAATTGAAGGATTTTACGCTTTATTGAAATCAACAATTTCGGACAGAAAACAATCGTAATAAATATAAACATATTCTTCTACTACTTCTAATAATTGTTTTTGTTTCTATGGTATTATATTATATATTATTATTATAGTAACAGTAGTAGGATTACTTCTACAGAAAGAATCATAAAAAAAATAGCGTATGATACTATTGTTTATACGCATATACATGAGTAAGTATTAGCTTGGTGCAAAAGTTCGTTCCTGTATTTATACAAAAATGTAATATTTTTAATAAATAAAAATTTTTTTCAGTATATGTATAAACAGAAGAACGAAATTTGGATTCAATACAATATATACATAGATGTTACTAGCTATATTGCTAGTAGTCAGGATCGGGAAAATGCCACAAATATTACGGCATATACAGTATGATTTGTTTATTGTTTATATGTTACAATTCTCTGAATAGAAGAAAATGGGAATTCTTACATTCGTGAGAAAATTGGTTAAAACATCTATTGGAAAGTTAAAGCACTAAGATATTTGAAGATTTAATATATCCGTAAAAATTTAAGAGAATTTTTATAATTCCATTATTGAAATTTATTATGACCTTTTTTATAAATATGCCCAAATTATGCCATCTGTGTAATTGCAGCTAAATTCTGGAAAAATTTATTACATTGATATCTGTCGTCGACAGAAGACTTCGAAAAGTTGTGTGAATAGCAAAGACGTGAAACTCAAACAGGAGGGTGATCGACTATTCTTTTATTCAGAAGCTTAAAACACAACTAATCTTTCTCGTTAGGGTTATAATAATCAGTATCGTTGATCAGTAGATATGCTAACAACATATCATTGGTAATTTTTTCTATCATAATAAGAAAACACGAGAGTACTGGACTGATGTAGCTGATACGTACGTATAGTTAATCAAAACAATATCCTTCATTTAGCAGTATTATTTGAAATGTTTAATTTCCGCCAAAATTTAATTCTCACATCGAGTTCTTCATTTTGGATAGATAAATTCAACCAATTAAAATAATATTAAGATTACCAAACTTACACTTTTCAATAAAATTAGTATAATCGATACATATTTTCCTTCGATGATTGTTATCAGTGATACAATCTTTTAGTTTAAAAAATTATCTTTCAATTTTTTCACATTATTGGATTCAAAAAATCAATCATCGAATCCTAAAATAACAACTTCTTCGCCTGTTTCTGAATTAATATATCTGAAGAATTTGTATGATTCCTTTGCCTCTTTATATTTATTCATGATTTTTCCTTTGTCTCTTATTTCTCCGGGCGAAACGAATTATAAAAATTGGAACTGAATCTTACCGTACTTCTTCTTTATAACAATCTCTTTTTATAACAATGCTATATATCCCTCATAAATATTTATCATAATACATACCCTATCACGTTTCAACCGAATATTATGCTAAGTTATTCAAATAAGATATATATATATCTTATTAAATCTTTTTTTTTTCTATTTTGGTTAGGAAATGTTGTAGTATTTAAATAGTAATTAATTATAGTTCATATACCTCGTACATTGTTCGAATGTTAGTAAAATGTTATTTTATGTTTATCGAAAGTTAAAATTGAATTTATTTTAAACTGATCGTGTTTAAGGAAGAATACCTTACAATAAAAATCTCCGAAAATTAAAAAAAGAACAATTTCGCATTTTATCTAATTGAAAGATTTTATATTTATATTTATTTAAACTAGAGTGTATAACGAATAAATCTATGTTCCTTTAAATGTAATTTTCATATATACGTAACTTTCAAAAGTTTGTGCCCTAATGTAAAAGATGTTTATTCAAAAACTGTAACAACAAAATTTGATTCCAAATTTTGATAAGATATGGAAAAATACCCTAACACAATCCTTCTGAAAAGTATAAACCTTTTTTTTTTTTAATAGAAACAGATAATTACCTTTTAAAGAACAGAAGTAATTCTTGACTAATTTTGATGAATAAGATTTCATTTTAAAGACGAAAATTTCATCTAGGATATATCTTTTTTGAATATTTGAAAGAGCTTTTTATTTGTGTATAAACTATTCTAGAAAAATACCATTCTTTAATACAATTATTTTCAAAAAAAATAAAGCTTTTTCAAAAGTTTAAAAAAATTATGTCCTACATTAAACTTTATGGTTTAAAATGAGACCATGTTTATTAAAATTAATCAAGGATTACGCCTATTCTCATTGATGGCGTAAATCATTATAGAACAGGGGCTAGTAAACAGCCTTAATAACAATATTAATTATTATGACGAAGCACAATATTTCTATGGATTTCATAGTATTTCATATTTTTATTTATATTAGTTATAAATATTATTTCTATTTATTTTAACATTATAATGCAAGTCTAAAAATTATTTTTTTTTTATTGTAACTATTGACACAAAACTTGTTTTTGACTCAATTTTTGTTTTTATGCTTGATAATATGGATCATTTATAAAAAAAAAAAAAAATATGATGATCAGAAAGCGTGAATCTATGATTTTTTTATGAAGTTTTCATATCTTCAAGCTTATTCTATTGACTTTTGTATAATTTTATGATTTTTATTTTCAAACAGTCTCATAACGTTTATTGGATGAAAAGGAATATCATCGTATATAATGTTGTATATTACAACGCGACTAAAATGAAATTACGAATTGATATTAACGTTAAGGTATAAAAATAAAACTAAATTAAAATATTCTATATCAAAAAAGAATCTTTAACATTGTGTCATATACAAAAGTTTCATTTCTCTCTCTATAATAAATAATAATAATAATTTTCGTTTCTTTAATAAATTTTTTAAATTAATTGTACAAATGTATTAATATATTGTTCCATTTTTCCTATTACGAACAAGTGTCAAGATAGAAATGTAACTAATCTTTTTTCTGTAGAATTAATTTCAATATTATATAAAATTTGTTTTAATGGAAAGAAATGGAAAAGAAAAAAAATTTGCCTCCTGTGAGGTTTGAACTCACGACCCCTGGTTTACGAGACCAGTGCTCTACCACTGAGCTAAAGAGGCTGATGATTTCGTAATTCTTATTATATTAGAAAACTAGATTTAAAAATGTATATTTAGTTTCTTTAAAATATTAATATTTTTGTAATTTTTGTCATATATAAAATGATATTAATAATGAGATAAGAATATATCATTAAAATTGACATTCGTATGATAAAATATAAATGTAATCGAATAAAAAAAAAATTTCTATTCTAATTATAAACATAAAATTTAATGAGATCATTGTATTGTTTATTTAAAACTTTTATAAAGTTCTTCTACGAATATTCTAAGTGAATATATGTAATAGGCAAAATAGAAAATACATTATTTTTTTCACAATTGTTATTTTAATGTTATATTAATCGCAGATATGTGATAACAATAATATATTTATCTATATACTTTCATATAATCTATCAAAATTCCAGAAAATACAAAAATACAAATTTGTTTGATTTAAAGAAACCGCGAACTGATAATACAAGCACAATTAATGATAATCTGAGTAAAGACACTTTCTATACATTACGTGTTTGCGAATTCCTCCAATCATAGTTATCTTTACTCAATTGTGGATTATTGTAATAATATATATTCTTGAATTGCTATAATTCAGTAAATCTCATTTAATATCATTTTTGATAAAGAAAAAGTTTTATTAAATAATAATAATTAAACAATGCTAAATTAATAAAATTATTTTAATTGTTCAATACTCATATTTTGATGTGATATGTGACATTATGAAAATAATGCATTGTAAACTGGCCTTAACTTTAGATTGAATTTTGATTATGCCTTTTGTTCGTGTACAATACAACAGTGTTATCGCACATATAGATTATTAATGTTCTATTAGAAGTGGGGATGATTAGCAATAATTATGTCTACTCACGAATTGTGTCAATTATTAACAAATGACAAGAATAAAACAATCTGTTTTAGAAAGAATTCCTACGTTATATATTTTTTAATGAAATAATTGTTTATATTCATTTAATACAAAAGTATAAAGTAATAATAGATTTTTTTTTCTCAATAATAACATTATAATAAAAAAAAAACGCGTTCCTGATCATCTCGTTATATTCTAATGAATCATTGTTACAGATAAATTATTTTACGTTGTTCGTGCAAGGTGACATGGCTCTGTTTACCGTTCTTGTGGTTCTATCCATTTTTTCTTCAACATACAGTACTGTACATTTTCAACCTGAATCAGTGCATCTTTCATATGGTGGTAAGTATTCTAATAATATATATGTTACAAAATATATTACAGCTTTTTCCTTTACTGCATAAAATCTACAAATCCATTATCTGATCAATAACTTCAATCGACTTTTGATATTATTTCTACATGAATTATATTGCTTCTTTTGCAAATATAAAAAGAGGACAGAAATATAATTATATTAAAGAATATTTATTAATACATATTAAAGAAATATTAAAAAATAGAACTAATTATTTACGTTTTCAGATAATGTTCATGACATTGTTGTTACATGGAGTACAAGAAATGATACAGGTGAATCTATTGTTGAATATGGTATAGGAGGCTTTGTTCTAACTGCCACAGGATATTCAACTCTTTTTGTTGATGGAGGATCAAAAAAAAGGCAACAATATATTCATAGAGTTTGGTTGAAAAATCTTACACCTGACAGTCATTACAGTAAGATACTTTATATATTTTATATTTTTAAAATATTAATTTAGATATTATAAGATAATATATGTAAATTAGTGTATCAATGTGGAAGTCGATATGGTTGGTCAAATGTCTTTTATGTAAAGACTGCTCCTCATAACTCTATCAAATGGTCACCACACATTGTAATCTTTGGTGATATGGGAAATGAAAATGCTCAAAGTTTATCAAGGCTACAGGAAGAAACTCATCGTGGCCTATATGATGCTGCGATACATATTGGAGATTTTGCTTATGACATGAATACTGAAAATGCTAAAGTTGGTGATGAATTTATGAGACAAATTGAAGGAGTTGCTGCTTATATACCTTATATGACTGTACCTGGTAATCACGAGGAAAAATATAATTTTAGTAATTATAGGTTTGTTTTTTTTAATTATTAAAGCAAATATTACTAACTCATATATGCATCTATGTTTCCTGTAATTGTTTACAGAGCACGCTTTACAATGCCTAGTAATTCAGAAGGACTGTGGTATAGTTTTGATATGGGTCCTATACATTTTATAGGTATAGAAACAGAAGCTTATTATTTTATGAATTATGGAATAAAACAGCTTATAAAACAATATGAATGGCTTGATAAAGATTTAGAAGCTGCAAATAGACCTGAGACTAGGTAATTAAAAAATGTTATTTAAATAATTTTATTATATTAAATGTTTCTTTCTAATCATAGGGCTCAACGTCCTTGGATAGTAACATTTGGACATAGACCAATGTATTGCAGTAATGCAAATGCAGATGATTGTACCAATCATCAAAGCTTAGTTAGAGTTGGTTTGCCATTGCTGAATTGGTTTGGTTTGGAAGACTTATTTCTTAAACATAAAGTAGATTTAATGCTATGGGCACATGAACATAGTTTTGAACGAACGTGGCCCATGTATAACTTTAAGGTCATTACAAGACAATATTTATGATTTAAATTATAGATATTTGCATACATTGACAGAATAATAAATCAATTAAATTGATAGGTATACAATGGTAGTTATGAAGAACCATATAAGAATTATAAAGCACCTGTACATTTGGTAACAGGATCTGCTGGGTGTAAAGAAGGAAGAGAGAAGTTTATTCCTAATTCACCAGATTGGTCAGCATTTCATAGTTCTGATTATGGATATACGCGTATGAAAGCGTTTAATAAGACACATCTATATCTAGAACAGGTAAACTGATGAATATATTAGCATCTTTAAAATCTTAATGCACTTTATAAATTGTTACTGTTTCTTTTCCTTTTTTTAATAGGTTTCTGATGATAAAGAAGGTGCTGTTATAGATCAATTTTGGCTTGTAAAAGATAATTTTATGCCGTCGTATGATCTAAAAGAATTAGGTCTAGAAAAAAATGAAGAATAATAAAAATAATATTAGTAGAAATTTGCAAATATGTATACTTATATATGAATTTTTTTTAGAAGTGGTATAAATTCATTTTCTTTTATTTCGAGGTATGTAATATCTCTTGCATATGTCTTGCATTTTAATATGTCTAAATATTGTTAAAAGCTAATAACCTTGTTTGTACTTTTAAAATTTGAGGTATGTTTTATTATATCATGTAGCAATTTTGTAAAATATTCTCAGAGCGAAGCGGTGTTTTTATTAATAGCAAATTTATATTTTTTTTATGTGTTTATTTTAATGAACTTATACCAATTTCAAGAATAATAAATTGCCAAAATTGTGAAATAATACAAAATTTAAATTTATATTTTAATTGAAGCAGACAAATTTTAGAATTACGTAGACTTTTCTGAAATGTAATTCTAAAATATAAATAATAATAATTATAAAATATACGAAAACCAAAAGATATATTATTGAATATAAAAATTTATTGGTTTGGTAAACATTTTTGAAAATAATTATAATTTAGTAAGAAAAGCTATCAGAAAAAAATTAGAATATATCGTAAAGAATAATATTAATAACTTTTATTCATATTTTAGTCTTCATTTGGCTTCGTACAAAGTGTCCTGAAATATTTATAATGAATTGGAGGTATATAATGTAATAAACTCATATTGCTATATTTAACTGATATTATAGATCTTGAATTGATACATAATGGCAATGATATTATTTTGGAGAAATTTTTTGGTCTCATTGTGCAGATAAATCTGGAATTTAAATTTGGCATTTTCTTCTATTAATGTTTTGTACAAAATTTAATAGAAATTGTTCCTTTTAAACCTCATGCAACAAATGTTTAGCCAATTTATAGTTTTTCTGTTAACATATATCTTTCTTTTTAAAACTGTCTTTTTTAAAGATTTTATGAAACAAATTCTTTATATTTTATTTTATATAAAAGAAAATTAATTTGTTTTTTGACATTGCTCTATTATTTTATAATAATCCTGAGGTTTGTATAACAAATTTGTTTTCTTTTTTAGCGCTATTTCTGCAACTCCAAAATTTCAGTCATTTAATAAAATTAATGACCTGACAATAAAAATTTATAATCACATTTACATTATTGTCAGAATAAACAATTTTTAACTATATTAATGACATGTTTATATTTTTGTTTTGTTTGGTGTATATGTCTGTCATATGATCTTGAGTTGTAACATTCTGAATGTACTATATAAATACATCGTAGTTTTGAGTTAGGTTAGAATCAAAGACAGTCATGATTTCCCATAATTAGCTCTGCGAAAACAATAAAAAAATTGATTCATTGTTGCAAATAGACATACCAATAAAAAGAAAAAAAAAACATTTGTGCAATTCCATCTAACAGCCAAATTTCTTTTGACCAATTCATGAGGATATTGTACTGTATTGACTTTGTTATTATAAATATAAAAAAGAGACTTTTCTCTCTCTCTTTTTCTCTCATGAAACTAATTTCAACTCATTTTTTTTCAAAGTTGGATTCATACCACTTTAAAAAAAAACGGCTCATATATATATATATATATATATATATATATATATATATATATATAGTACAAAATAGATGTACGTACAATGAAAATATTAAGATTATGAAGTAAATCACTTCTAATGATTTGCAGTATTCTACATATTAATTACATTTTAAGCGTTCATTTCGAATATATACTCGTAAATATCTATTAGAATTAATAAATGTATTATGCAATCCAATGTTTAATAAACATTAATGATGTTTAGAACGAATTACAGAATTGCTAAAACAATGTACAAATTAAAAGGAAAGAAATAAATGATACGGATATACAATATAATTTTTTAATTCTTAAAATATAAATATATGTATATATAATCATTATACCATATTATAATAAAATAAGAATTATAATAATAGTAATAATACAAATAATCATAATAATAGTTATAATTATATAGTGATTTACATCTCCATCTGCATTTTTATCAGATTCTTACATTTACTGGTTCAACCATGATACATAAATGTGGGAGGTGGCTTTACACGAAGCAAACAAATTCTGTTTTATCTTGATATTCTTAGATATTACAACAAATAATTGTAATAAAATTTGAAATTTATACAATAATACAATTAAAGCTGTCATCATTTACAGCTACACTTCCATTTTAAAAATGGCAAAACCATTTGATAGCATATCAGCTTCTAACTTGGCTAAACTTAACATTTTTTTCACGCAACGATCTACTGACAAATTATGAAACAAGAAGAACAGGGGAGTTGTCTCTATACATACATATAAAATATATATATATATATATATATATATATATACATATACATATATACATATACATATATACATATATATATATATATATATATATATATATATATATATATATATATATATATATATAATTATTCTACTGAAAGGACAATAAAGCTGCAAAGTGTAGAGTATTACACTTCATTAAACAAAGTTAGAATTATTATAATAATCGCTGTCTTCAATAATAGAAGAATCATTGTTCATGTTATAGATGGTTAGAAGATCATATTTAAAATAACTACACTGTTTTAAAATATAGATAAATCCTCATTATATAATGTTCGATTTTATGCGCAGGTATAAAGAGTAATACCCAATTCTGTACTTACAGTACATGAATTTACCATGTACAATTTAGTGAATGTTTATATGTATACATGTGTGCATGCATGGATATATTATCTACCATTGGAGATATGTGTCAAACTATAGTAGATGCACAAAAAAGCATCAAAAATCGACAGAAATCTGACTGATCTATATTTCAAGAATATTTAAGCTTCGGACAGTTCTTAAATATACATCTACCTGATTCTCCATGCACTTCATCACACACTTCAACATAAGAATCCAAAAACCTTATGGTATTGTCAGTGATTAATAGAAACAATGGAAGAAGTTGCAGCAGAATGGCTTTCTTGATAAGAAAACTGAGGAAAATGTTCCTGTTCTTCTGCAATAGAATTTAAACCACCTCCACTTCCTAAACAACCTTGGTCAGGAGGTGTAAGTTCGACACTTTCGCCGGTAAATTCACTATCAAAATACCTCGTGTCGGTATCTGATGTAACTTGTGGTTTAAAAGGCGGTGGTATTTTTTTCTGTACAAGATCTGACCAGTCAATTGATGAAAAAAATGCATGATTCATTATATCCTTTGCATCATTAGGTCCACCACCCAATCTTCTACTGGGATCTTTAATTAAAAGTCCTAAAAACATAGGCATTAAAGAATTTTGCATTTATTTAAAGAGTTATCTTTTAATAGCTCAAGTAAAAGAATTTAACTTACCACCCAACATGTCTTTTGCCTCATTACTAATAGTTCTGGGAAATTTTACTTCTTCTAATAGAATAAGTGTGAAAAGTTTTTCATGATCTCTATTATAAAAAGGTAATCGACCACACATCATTTCATACATAACAACACCCACACCCCACCAATCTACTGCTCGTCCATAATCATTATCTTCCAGTACCTCAGGTGCTAAATATTCGGGTGTCCCACAAAATGTTTTTGTAGTTCTCCCTATATTTATAATTCATAATTTATAATTCATAATTCATGTAAACGATGATTTATAATTTATATAAATGATACATACCATATGTGATATCCTCCTTACATAAACCAAAATCAGCAATTTTTATATGCCCATCTTTATCCAAAAGGAGATTTTCTAATTTTAAATCACGATAAATGATACCCTGAGAATGAAGATAGCCCAATGCTGAAATTATTTCAGCTCCATAAAATCGAGTACGATCTTCAGTAAATATACGAGATCGACTTAAGTGAAAAAATAATTCTCCGCCATTTACATATTCCATTACAAAGCATAATCTGTCTGCCGTTTGGAAACTATATTTTAAAGACTGAAATATAAGCAATAAGATTTATTTATATTTATTATCAACAATGCAGTTTATTAAACTTTTAATTTTAAATTAATATGTCTTTGATTTTATATAATTTTATAGGATAATATAGGTACATACAATTAAAAAAGGATGGCTTGTAGTACGTAAAACTCTATTCTCTGTGAGCGTGTGTGCAACTTCATCTTTACGAATGATAACTTCTTTTCTTAAAATTTTAATAGCATATAAATGTCCTGTTGCTTTTTCTCTACATAAAATTACTTTTCCAAATGTACCTTTTCCTAGAACTTTTAAGAATTCAAAATTTTCAAGAGTCTGTAACAAAATATATATAGGATAAATAGAATAAATTATATATACTTATATTTACAAGTACAATAAATATAAATATTATATTGGTTATAATATACATACTACTTTCTTCTTGCCACTGCTTTTACTACTTGAAGTTCCCTGTACACTGAACTTAGCAGATAATTCATCGATACTGCCGCCATCAATGTCTGCAGAGACTACACTAAGAGATCCACATGAATCTGACCTCCCACCTCCCATAGATTCCATATCGATATCTTCTGATGAAGAAGATTGTTGCATTTGTGGCTGTTGTTGTTGTTGTTCTTCATTCTCTAATCTATCGGCTACATACCTATTGAATAATATTATATCTATATTTTAAAAATATATAGTATATTTTTAAAATATTAAGTTTATGATCTTCTATATATTATACATGATGATAACATGATGATAAATTAATAAAATTTACAGTAAATAAGTATATTTGCGAAATCGTACCTAATTGCTGCTACCCAGTCTTCTCTTTCCTGTTCTGTTTCTACATGAAAAGTCCTTTCGATCACGGTTGTCCATTGTAGACCCCTGATCACAAATGTATATGGTTTAGGTCTGTCCACAGACATTATTTGACATCCACGTACTGTGAAATTATTTAATGGTTGAGCTGTAGCTGCCATTTGTTGATCTGGTTTAGCTTTGAAACCGACCAAAGTACCATCATCTCTGAGGACGAAATATCTTGATCTCCAATTTTTTATATGCTCTCCTAAGAGAAGAATATAAAATCTTTAGTAATATTTGATTTATGAAATATATTATTTGTTAAAAGTTTACATAAATGATTCTTAGTATTATAAAATATAAACTAGTTGGTTTACATATAATAGAATTATGTGGATTTAATAAATGCTACATTAAATATATAAAAATAATGCTGTTAATGATACTAATTATTCTTGTCATCAAATGAAAATACGCATGAACAATTGTATATGGCATAAGAAGCAGAAGATATAATAAGTCGACTTGGAGATGTCGACGAGAAGCCAATTTTATAAATAAAAACATTATAAACGACTTGGCAGTACCGCGTTTTTGAAGCCAGCCTTCTTTGACGACACGCTGACTACCGCCACCGGACACTGCGACGTTCATCGCTGCGTCCCCCATGACTCGTTCGTTAATGAGCACTTATCTATAAGGTCTTGTTGCTTCGTTGTTCGCTCGAAGATTAAAAAGTCACGAAAACTGACAGAACGTAAAAGCGGGAATCGTAGAAGCATACGAACTTGAGTAATCATAGATACACGTTTGGCAGATTATATACACACTCTATATGATCGGCTGACGCACTGGCACTGGCTAGCACTAATATCTGTTGATAGTTCGGAGATGGCGCATGAATCACTTGTATGCATAAAGCTGGGTTCTTATGTAGATCAAATACTTTTCGAAGATATTTACGCGAGTTACGAGTCCAAAGTTGCAAGATGAAGATTTATTATAAAATTTTCAAGTACCATGTAAAGATTTTAAATTTCTCATTACACAATCTCTTTTCAAAGATTTTTGAGGGACTAATATTTAATGAATTTCCTTATATTTTCCATGTGTTTTTAAATACGTGTAATATATTCCAAAGCAAGTAGCAAAATGTAATGGCGTCGTGCATGTGGGTGGTAAACATCGAAGGCGGGAAGATTTGCTTTGAATGGATCGGAAAATGGCGGATTGATTGAAAGTCCAACATCGAATATCATATATATCAATATATTGCAAGTGATTCAATTAAAAATCGTTATGATACATTCGTATTCCGATTAAAAAGAAAAGCGTGTTTTAAAAAGTTCGCGCGAAAGTGATAAGATTTAGAAGAAGCGTCTAAAAAGCTATTAATATCAGAAAAAGTTGACTTGATTAATGTTCTACTCTCTTCGCGAACCATGCCAGAAGATCTTTCCTCCATGAAGAATCACGAAGATCTTGTTATCAACGATGGTATCATCATTTTCGATTATAAAATTCATTATTAATGAGTAAGTCCCAAAAGATTGTTACTTAATTGTTATTTAATTTATTTAACTTACTTACCTTGTCTATTAAAACATTTCGTTAAATCTTTTCATTTTTAGATCTACAATTATGAATTTTATCCTTAATAAAAAAAAAAAAAAAAAAAAAAAAAAAAAGAAAGATAAAGACAAAAATAAAGATCGACAGGTCGAAATTTAATGAAAAACGCACCCTTAGATTCGGCGCATGTCGTGTTTCACAATAAGGGGTGCGAAGCGTTGTCGTGCGATGGCGGTGGTGGTGGTGGTGATGATGGTGGGCGTGCTACGTAATATTCTCTCTCGCGCAGGGCTATTACGTACTATTGAGAGAACACGAGGAGAAGAATACACAGATCATAGTCGTCGTCGTCGTCGTCATCGTCGTCGTCATCGTCGTCGTGCGTCCGCGGAGGACTGATGCGAGAGTGTGCGCGTTCTGCATCAGTAGAGCAGCAGTAGCGGCGGCACCAGCGGCACAATCACCATCGTCATCGTTATTGGCAGCCGTTAGTACGTTATACCGTCAAGATGTAAGCTCACCGGCTTTCGAAGAAGAGAGAAAGTCTCGAGTTTGCCGCTATTGGCCTTCTTCGTTGAAGAATTAAAAGGGTTGCGAGTAAGAAAGAAAGAGAGAGAGAGAGAGAGAGGGAGAGAGAGAGAGAGTGAGAAAGAGAGAGAGAGAGTGTGGGAGTGGGAGAGAACGAGAGAGAGAGAGAGAGAGAGAGAGAGTGTGTGTGTGAGGGTGAAAGGGGAGAGGAAAGGCGTTGGACTACCGGGGGAGAAAGAAAGGAGGACGCGAGAATGGAGGTACCGAGAAAGGGATCGATCGCTTCCCGATAGCTGGCATGGAGGACACGGCATTAGGGTAAGTTAGCCGATTTATCCGGGATATGAATTCAGCCACGCACGGCCTGTATTTCTTATCCGACATCATCAGCCACATTCCACTCTTCTCAAGCACACGTCCACGAACTTCCACTTTAAAAAGATTCTTCTCGTATGGTTTCAAATTAGGAATTTCTCTAAGTTTTCGGTGCTTTCTTTCTAGGTAACGTAAGTTAGGGGAAGGATTACCTAGTAAGAGATGATTATGGCAATGCGATTATCCGAGAATACTTACTTGTTAACTTTGCATTTATTATGACAGAGGGAAGGATGGAAAGAGAATGAGAGAGAGCAAGAGAGAGAGAGAGAGAGAGAAAGAGGGAGAAAATATACGATTAGCCTTTTAAGGATGAAATTTCTCGCTCGCGACGATTACTATAAAATTGATAAACTTTCTGTACGTATTATCTAGGATCATTTGTTACGTGTATCGCGATCAAAAATGTTCGTTCATGGAAGGTTTGGAGTTTATCGGAGAAAACGTTGGAAATTTGGAGAAGATTCGTGTTTATGATAGGGGAAATTAGATGATCGCGCGATAAAAGCTTGGTTCTTTCCATAGGGTGAGGCGAACCATCGACTGACTGACTGGCCGGTTTTCCCCGCGCGAAACTGACTTGGGGTAGTGCTTCTCTAAGCGTCGTTACAACTATGAATCATCTTCGTGATTAACTCACAACGAGACTTCTCTCTCTCTCTTTTTCTAAATTCATTCGTTCTTTTATTTTTTTTTTATGGGAACAAAGTGGTTCCTCGATTATCGATCCTCACGAGAAAGAACATTTTTTATCATTTGAGGTACCGATTAAATATAAAGAAAAATCATTGAAAAAAAAAACGAAAAGAAAAATGGATTTAATAAATAGCATCGAGGTGTCATTAAATATATTGATACACTTTTCAATAGATGCAACGTGTAGATGCATGACGTTCATGCTTGCGAGAGGCATCTAAAACTCGATGATAAAAACTGGTCGCGCGTGTTTTCGCTTCTCTTCGTAATATGGGCCTTCGTTTAGCGAGCATGGACGCGTTATGTCATCGGTCTCTCATGGTATCACTACGTTCGATCGTGCGGAACGTCATCGTGTGGCATCTATGTCTCTCAGTGCATTCTATTCGCGCGAATGAGCTCATCATCGTGCTTCCCTGCGCTTCCGTCAAAATTGCTAGCTCACTTTGTGAGACGATTCCGACCGTTTTACTTTCGCCCTTGTGTGTCATTTCTGTGGTACACTTATCGTGGTACAATTAACCGGGAGGTTAGATCTGGAAGGAAAATGGGCACCACATTTTAATTAATTCCTCATACGTTTTTGATGAAAACAATATCGAAAATTGGACCGATACGATCAACATCTTTCCTATAAATCCAATTTTATATTGAAAAAATCGACAATTTTAAATTGTATGTTAATTTTGACAATTTCCTTTCTCTTAATATAACAGGACGAATCATCGATTTTATTTACGTATCGGAGATTAGTTTTGCTTAATAAGTACGTCTCTTGAATATTTTTTTTTTTCTTTGTATAGTAGAAAGTGAAAAAGGAGGAAGAAAGTATTTACTTACTATCTATCAATAAAAAAAGAGACTTTTGTCTCGCGTGAAATCTTTCGAATACGAGCAAAATCAATTTCTATTTTAGTAGCAGTTAACAACGCATCGGCTTGAAAGATATTGGGAGAGCGTCTGGGAGAGATCCTTCCTGCATCGCGTAAGTTGATCGTCACCGAGAAGAAATAAACCGGCGATCCAAATTTTCAGCACGGACAGAGTCCAATTTATTAATAATAGAACGAAGAGATTGATATCGTACGATCTTTACTTTTCATGTCGTTGAAATGCGATTAAAATTGCAAGGGCTTTTATTTTGCTTTAGAAAAAAAAAAAAAAAAAAAAAAAAAAAAGAAAAAACGAAGCGAAACCTTTTATCGCTAGGTAAATCAAAGCATCTATGTGATCGACGTTTTGAGAAAAATTTCTTCCTTCTTTTCCTTTAAAAAAGTTTCGACTTTGTTCGTTCAAAAACTGTCTTATGTAATGATTTCATGTAAAATGATAAATACAGAAGAGGGTGGTGATAGAGAGAAAGATAGATAGATAGATAGAGAGAGAGAGAGAGAGAGAGAGAGAGAGAGAGAGAGAGAGAGAGAGAGAGACAGAGAGAGAATATTTTTTAATGGCCCTATCGAGCTGTACGAACTCCGTGGTGCATTTCGTGATGCATCGAGTGTAAATATAGGGTCAAGGAAAAATTGTTGTCGCTTTCCGGGTTATATTTTACTACGGTACGACTTTTAAGATAGTTTACTTTCGATGTATATAGAATTTATTTCGTTTTATGGATCCTTGTAAGTATGTATAAGCTCATTTCTATGTACATATGCATATGTGCATGTGTAATATCGATCTTTCGAATATTTTTGTCAAGAAGCTTTGCCACGCGAGGAAAGACGTTTCGTCTGACCTTTTCTTTTGCAAATCTAGTCGAAAGCTTTACTCTTCGTAAAACTTTTCGGATATTGGCATCATTCCATAAACTCTACTACTACTATGACTATCACTATTACTAGTACGATCATTCGCCTTTGACGTCTGTACTCGTTTTACCAACTTTCGCCTCTAGAAAGTTTAGCCTACTTAATTCGTACAAAATTTACTTTGCTTTACGCGATATCGATTTTCGTCAACCGACAATGTTAACATTTTTGATCCTCTTTGAAGAGATATCGATCGTGGAAGTAGGCTTTTCTTTTGAACGTGTTGGTAAAATTCGACACGACCTTTCGTAATGTCCCACAGTGCGACTTGTTGAATCTCTAAAACTCATTTCTCGTATTTCGAATGAATATATTATACATATATCTATGAGCACGTATTTTCCCTATTGATTCATGTCTTTCCGTTTCTCGATTGAAGATCATTTAATTAAAAGTATCACAGTAGACATCTTGGATATCTCTACTTGAACGATATAATGATAACGTGACGCATAAGTATCATATATAATCATCTTCGTCGAGAATTTCCAGGAATTGATATAGATTGATAATGTGTGGGTATCGATCGAATAATTGGAGTCCACTAGCTTTTATGCTTAATACGGATAAAATGGGTGAAAGAGAAAAAAGACAAAATGAAAACAAATGTTCATTTATAATCGGATAAGTATCTATTGGTATACAGACTACAGAGACGAATATGTTTACGTATTGCATATATATGCAAATAGTTGCCACTGGTTGAAAAGGTAGACGCACGTTTATCGACGGGCCTTTTCGTGTCATGAGCCGTACCTACGTTCAAAGAGATTACGTTACACTCGACAGAGACTAACTTGCATTCTCCTGTTGTCCGCTGGAGCATTTAATGTGGCTCCGATCTTATACTTCATTTAACGTCGCAGACAACGCTGGAGAGGTGATTATTAATTTCTTAATAACAATCTCGCGTCGTTGTCGTCATCCTCATCGATACAACTGTGTTCAATTATTTTTAGATTCCCGGATTTTTTATTTGGATTGCTATTCTCTCTCTCTCTCTCTCTCTCTCTCTCTCTCTCTCTCTCTCTCTCTCTCTCTCTCTCTCTGTTGTTTTCTCTTATATTTTCCTGGTTTTCGTAGAAGTTCAAGGTAGACATTACCGCAATCGAACGCGATAGAATGCAAGCTACCGTCGTTCTCTTTTATCTTAGTTTTATTGAAACGAGTATAATCTACGTTGTCTTCGATTCACGAGTTTATCATATAGAAGAAACGATCTCCCAATTTAACTCGGGTCGTCCTCTGAGGCAGTTGAAGTGACATTCAATTTTGCAGTTGACGCTTATTTTTTCAATGTCGGAATTTTTTCATTCTTTTTATTTTAAGCAGAGCAGTTAACACTCGTGATTTGTTTTTTGTTAATTCCATCTTTCTTGGTTCTTTTATTTCTTTTGTTTCAATAGGGTTTTTTTTTTTTTTTTTTTACTGGAAAAACTTCACTTCTGTTTCACCATGTACGTAAACTACCTCCTCGTTATTTTCATTGTTATTGTTGCTGTTCTTGCTGCCGTTACTGTCCAAATATTTGACGTTTCAACGTAACATAGCGGTTGAGAGCACGAAACAAGCCAATTTTAATGTCGAATGTCCTGCATTCATTCTCAACCCACCACCCACTTATCCCTTTATAGTCTCTACCTATGACCTCTTGTAATGTTCATATCTTTCAAAAGCTTCGACCTTGATAATTAATTTTTCTTCCTTTTTTTTTTTTTTTTCATTTTACCCTTGTCGTAATTCAAAACCAATGTTAACAATAATTGAGAATTTGTCTATCTAAAAAGGAAATGTAGTTTCCTTTAAATTGCACCAAGCAACATCGCATTTTTCTTGTAAAATGTAGGTCAGTCTCTCTCGCGATAGAACTTATGTAGGTGCGATTTCTGGCGGGAATTATTGCAAACGTGCACCTTTATCCTCGTTTTTAGATTATTCACTTTCTTTCGCGCTTCTTCGGTATATTTTTAAACGTCGGTTCGCGCTTACCTCGATGATGCCGTGATTTTAAAGCAGCTCACACCGAATATAATTAAAATTCTATTGATATCGATCCATTCGAAGTCTCATTTTTCGGTAAAAATAAATTACTAGGAGAGAAAGAGAGAGAGAGGGAAAGAGAGAGAGAGAGAGAGAGAGAGAGAGAGAGAGAGAGAGAGAGAGAGAGAGAGAAAGGAAGAGAGGAAGAGAGAGAGAGGGAGACGTGACACTTTGTTTTACGCTATTTCTAGGAATTATTATTATTATTATTATTATTATTATTATTATTATTATTATTATTATTATTCTCGTTATCATCATCATTGTTTTTCCTTTTTAATTTGATCTATATAAAGTGGAAATAATGTAAGATAGCAGGATAAATATAAATAATAAACAACCTCGAATTTGATTACATCATGATTTAGCAAGAATAACTAAAAGTGCTGATTATTATGAAACATGTCAATTCCTCTCATGTATGTATTGATACATTCAACATTTTCTCCAGCATTTCTTTTTTCTTTCATGGAAAATATTTCGATTTCATTTTTGCCCCTTCAAAAATGTCCGATAGTGATGGTAAATATCGATTTATTTGTGTGTTGATATTTTTGCGACATAGTATGGAAGTTAATTCGTATATATACGATGGAGAGAAAAGAAGGATAGAAAAGAGAGTAAAAGAAAAAAAAAAACTTCGTTCACTTGTGCTAAGTATTAAGTCGATAATGTAATCATTCTTCTCGATGTTAAAATGTCCGTTAATACAATTTTAACGGACGATCTAATTGTTACCTAATATATCTTTCATTTTTCTATTCGTCTTTGTTTCTTCGTCGTCCTATTTTGCGACTCCCATACAATTTAAATTCGAAACGAACGCAATAAGTACTTAAGTAGATATATTTCTTTCATCATTATTTTTTTTCCTTTTAACAAATGGATTTCAGTAGAACGACGCTTTCGAGCTGTCTTTCTTAGTACGATAATTGCTTCTAAGCAATAACGTAACCAAGAGTCATCCTGGAACAGGAAATTCTTGTTTGAATATCCACAGGAAGAAGAGCTATTTCGTCGTGTGACATTTTAGTTATTCACCGATCGCGAAAGGGAACTTTATTGGGATTGAAATAATTTAAAGGGGACAATTCATTTGTTGCGATCGTTGAGCATAATGTTAAAGTTAGATCCCTTGGCTCTGTTACTTATTGAAAGATCGTAACAGTTATATATCGAAATAGTGAATGTATTTCTCATGAATTTGTTGAATAAAATTATATCGAATTATACGTAAAATTTTATTTGGAACAGATTTTATCCGAGATCTTATATATTTTTAATATCATATAAAAGTAAAAGAGATAATATTATAAAACTAAGTATCTCGAATAAACATATATCTACTTACGTATATCTGATTTCAATGATATCGTACTTGAAAACTTCTATCATAGACTTTATTCATTTATTACGCGCGCGCACGTACACACATACACATACACACACACACACACACACACACACACACGTATATTTAATGAAAAAAATATAATGATTTAAATAAAAAAGCAAAATGGAAGAAATTGTTTTAAACAAAAACTTGTCTCGTCTATTAATTGATCAAGATGGCGGTTCGTGCATTTAGCAAAGAACGAGTCGACCATACGGGGTTGGAATTAGCTTGTTAAAGAAGAGATAAGCTTCGTTAACACGATAGATCTTTTTCCGTAATAGGTCGTTCTCAGAGAGAAGTGTGTTCGCGCAATGGTACGTTTTCCCAGGATGCAGTCATGCTTGACGACCTATTTATCTGACAGATACGATTTACCTGGTTTGTTCATGGGACTAACCACCGTTAGCGCAACAACAGCGCTTTTGTACTTCGGCACGACCTTTTTCTTCTCTATTGCATGCTATTGTATGTATGGACGTATGTGTACTACAGCTTCTCCGTTGTCCTAATAAAATTAAAAAAGCGAGAAATAAAGGGACATCGCTGTCTTTAGCACGAACATGTTGTCTATCTCCCCTGTGTTTCGTGAACAATGATCGAATGGAAAAAATAAAACTAAGAAAAAGAAAACAAGTATAAAAGAACGAAAAAAGAACGTATTCTTTCTTGGAAGAAAAGAATCTTAACTTGAAATAGTTCTTTTTTTTTTTTGATGCGAATGTATTTTTTTTCTATTTTTTTCTTTTTTTTTTTTTTTAATATTTTTAAATGAACAATCACTTCTTTAATTTATTAGTCTTACATTATTCTCGGTTGGTCTTTTATTCTTCCTCAAAGTTCCTTCTTTCTCCTGATATCGAGGGAACGAAAATGGATGAGAATATTGCTCGATGTGGGTCGACCTTCTAGAAAATAGATCATCCGTTCTCTGATCATATTAAAGGGAAAAATAAAACGAAGCTTACGATTTCATGAGCAATATCTCATTTCAGTGTTTAAGTACGAAGAGAATAAGATTCACATTAAAAGCGTACGATTTTATGTCTCTTAAAAATAAAAGTAATTTATCGGGAAAATCTTCGAGGAAAAGTATGAAATATTTGTTTTTATTTTCGGTCGAAATCTAGGCGTGACAAATTCGCGATAAGCGAGTTAATATTCTATGAATTTTAATTTTTCGACTAATTAATCGGTTAAGCTGGATAATCGATTAATTAGCATCATCTGCATGAACAATCAAACGTTAGTACGTCCATTTGATATAATTTGAAGTAGGTCGATGGAAATCTGAACAAAAAATAAAAAGAAAAAATCAAGTTCCAAATCAAAAAATCAAGTAAACGAATTCTCAATGTGAATACATTGAAAAGATTAATCGACAAGAAGCATTGAATTTTCATGTAGATTTACGTTGATTTGAAGTGCGTAATCAAGGTTACCGGATATCTCAATGTCTGTTATGTCAAATGCAATGCTAGTGCAGATCTATTGAGTATAATATTCAGTCTGTTCACGTACACGTGAATGTAGTACGTGCTAATGTTCGCGATTATTAAAAATATGAATGTAGGTGCGATCTTTCCTTCGCTTGAATTACGTTTTATTGGTGATATAACTCGATTAATATTTAACAAAATGAAAATCTGTTAAACTTTGAAAATGACTTAATTTCCGGTCGCGACGATTAGAATATATTTGATATAACGATAGTACTTTTCACAAAGTGAAATATTATTTCGTTCGATTTTTTCGAAAAGTTTCATTTGAAATACTTTCACGTTCAAAATATTTTAAAGAACTTAAAGAACAAAAATTTTCGATTTTAGCATCGTTTGAAATAGAAAAATTAGGGAAGATAAATATAATTTTTCTCGAACAATCTTAATGCCATTCTTCAAGCAGCCTTTGTCCGAAGTGTCTTCATTCGCTTCATTTTACTCCCTTCTTATTCAATGCATTTACGCGCCCTTTTACTCCTACGCTTGCATTCATTATACGTCGTTAATGGGCACTCGACACGGTTGTTTCATGTTACTTTCGATTTATCATACAATACGTACAAGAATTTTACACTTAGAACTGTCCTGATAACCTGTTTAGAAATTTTTTTTTTGTTTTGAGATCGGAATCAACAACTATCTATCGACCATATTAAATCTTTTTTATAGTTGCTATTGGAAAATGAAAGTTCGGAGAATCAATTGGTGAACGTGACTTATGAAAAGATAAGCTTTGTTGGCCTGTTGAAGCTCCGCCCATCGTCAATGACAAAGTTAGATTATGCGATGCGACGGCGAGCTTTAAACTTTAAGTCACGTTCACGATCGCTGAGAGATGGTCTTTATACATGGCCTCCGCAGATTCTAAAAAGGAAAAAAGCAGTAATTTTATATATTTCGAAGTTATAATGAGTTTTGAGATTTAAAGCAATGTTGAAAATTACTCTCATTATTGGGGTGAAAGTTATGACAACGTAGCACGTTTTTATAGTTCGAGCGGTTGTTAGTATAGAGTACGAAGTAGTACGATAGTAACTTGTAATTATATCTGGCATATTATATAGTATACCCACATAGTCATGTTCATCGATTTTCCATCATGGAAGATCATTAGTAGAACGCAATATATGTACGATTATTTTTCTGAATGTTTGCTTGAACCCTTAACGATCGCTTCTCTATCGATTTTAGTTAACACAAGTATGTAGTAATATACTCATAGACCTTTCATATATCTACATCGATCGAGAAACGGAGAGCAAGTAATATGTAATGTTAGAAGAATTAAGCGATGTATTCAGAACATGTTAAAAACAATACATCCTTTAAGTGAACATAGTTACCTTAATATACGTAGATATCACCGAAATCCTTTTAATTGAAAATAAAGAAGAATTATAATCGTCTTTTTTGTTCATCGGCTTTCCAGTATCTCCGAGGTCCGAGCTATCGAATATGGCATCAGGATTGCCGAGCGCTCGTCAGAGGAAGCTTGGACCAGCACCAATAGCGTCCTTCGAAGACCTATCGGACGAGGTGGAAAACGTGAGTCCCCCATGAGTCCTCCCTGAGTCCTACTTCTTATCGACTCTCCGAGACCCACTCGGCTCACGAGAATCGAGCACGTGTGTTCCCTCTCCGAGTGTCGCACGTCTTCCTCTTAAACTTTGGAGGCGCCTGAACCCCGAAGTTCTACACCTTCAATTCCAAGACTGTGATCCAACGACAAACCAGTCTACGAATTTGAATGCAGGGGGAACCAACGACACGAATGCCAGGCATCATCGAGGTCGCCACCCCGGCAACGCCTGGTAGTTCGCTAAAGACACCCAGCACACCAAGAATTGATATCAGCCGGGCGAGCAGTTCCTCTCACCATGAGGATAGTAACTCCAGGGAATCGTCACCCGAAAGAGAGCTTCTCGCAGGTATACTTACTTTATCTTTCTTTCTTACAGAAAATAAATCTTTTTTTCATTGGATTTAAAGTAAGGATTCTCTCTCTCTCTCTCTATCTCTATACATATATATATATATATGTATCTGTCTTTCTTTGTCTTCTCTGTTTCCTCAGAGAAAAAGTTTCCTTTATATAATATTACTTTTCTAAAACATTACCAGTAATGATCCATTTTTCTGATTAATGGAATTATAATTACAAATTGAGTAATACAAGAATAATGAATTTTATTTATTAAAGATATAATGAATTTATAAGAACTTTACTTTGTTTCAGGTGGAGATCCTCCTCCAGGGAGTAAGCTGACCTTAGGTTATAAGGAAGATGCTCAGGATTTAAGATCGTCAACGGAGGAATTGGACTTACAGGATCCCATACACGAGCAAGATCTCAGGAGGGAATCGAAGAAAGCGAGAAAGCGAAGAGAAGATGGATCGCAATCGGATTATAGTGGTGGAACGAGGCAGACACAAGACAGGGAACGAAAGGACAGTAATTGCTCTGAAATCATCCTCCTTAACATCAGTGGTAGAACCTCGAGATTGTCTTCCGTGGGAAGTCAGGGTTCTGGTGTTTCTGGGAAGCTCTCAGTGGTGTCGGGTACTTCCTCGAGGTATAGATTCGTTAGTTTTCAATTTATTTTATTTACGATCAGTATTTATATTCTAAATAATATCAACGAGAAAATCGTTTTCATTATTTTCTTATAATTAAACAAATAATGATCTATCTGTTAATAGTCATTAATAAGGTAAAAAGATTTTCTTTTTCTTAATCATTCTAGGTCACCGAGTCCGCACAAATGTCTATTAGAAACGTCCTTTTGTGGCAGCAAGCCGACTTTAGCTGATAACTTGATCGAACCATCGAAGCCGGAAACCGAAGACTTGGAAAAGATTCTGTTGAAACGCGAAGCCGACACCACTAAAGCGTTAATTCCAGAAAGTATTAAAGTTTCTATGGTTGGTGGTAATTTGAAACCAGATCCTTTGGATAAGCCAAGAAGACGTGGCCGTGAAGAAAGGAAAGAGATTTTTAAGAGAGAAGTGGAAATTACTAAGAGATTCTTAGAAAAGGTTAACATAGAGGTACGCTTAAGTTTAATTTAAATTATTATTTATAATTGATAGAGTATTTTTTGGAAAACCTATTGTGTGATTTTTTTAGGTACCAATCATTCGTAAAACATCTGAATCAACGCAACAACAGCCAGCGAAAACCCAGTCTCAAGAAGTTCAAAAGCCCGCGACCCTCGATTTTAACGACAAACGAAAAAAAGCTCAGAATTTTAAAGAGATCGTCCAAACGACACCAACGGCGAGTAGTTTAATCAGTAGTCCTAAATTACCGAGACATCAAAAGGTGTTTGATCTCGGTACCGAGGGATCGCGGACACCTAGTCCATCTTCCGTATCAAGAAAAAGCAGTTTTGCCTCTTTATTCAAGGTAAAGTGATATGTTTCAAAAGCTTTCAAAAATAAAAAAAAAACAAAAAAGAACACACACACACGCACACACGTACAGAGAGAAAGACAGTTAACGCTTTTAGTACCTTTCGCTTTGTCACTATCGAGCTATTGTAGTCTACCTATGCCTGGTAAGCGAAACGCTTTTAGTCAAGGAGTGATCCTAAAGGAAAGTATGCTCTGTTCCTCAAGACCAGGACTGATGGCAGCGTACTGAGCCCAGGATCACCATCGCCCAGTACGAAGCCACGAAGGAGTTTAACGTCGAAGATAAAGGACACCACGGAGAGCCTGAGAAGCAGATCGAAATCACGCGAGAGAGTCTCCGTTGATAAGAATTCTAGTTTGAAGAAGGATTCAAAGAACAAGAATGTTTTCTCCTCGACCTTGAGTCTTTTTAAGAAACGCGAGAGGAAGAAGAGTTACGACGAGGCGATAGCTACTTTCTGTGGAATCGAGTGCGACATCGATACCGTTGATCAACCGTCATTGGAGAGTATCGGCCAGGTTGAATTTACTTTTAACACGGAAAAGGAAAGACGTAAGGATGATTCGATCTTCATTAGCCTTCACGCGGACGACAGGAATTACGAAGAAGCTTTACCATCTGAAAGTGTTTCGATACCGTTAGAAACACCAACTAAATTATTGGATGAATATGAATCCGAATCTCATGCTGGTGGCATAATGATGACAGAAGTTTCTATAGAATATCATCGTCCTCCAGTTGCTGAGGTGAGAACAGAAGCGAGGATAGAGAGTACACCATCGAAGAGATCTTCTTGGGAGAATCAAATGTCACTTAGCCCGTCGAAAGATTCTCAAGTATCGACGACAAGTGGCTCGAGAGATTCTAAAATAGGTACACAAAGTGTGAAGAGCGTAGAAAACACAGTAACAAAATCCTCGTCACCGTCGAGCGAAGTCAGGCCGACTTCTGGATCATTACGAATGTCCAGTAGCTCTTCCAGAGATTCGATCGCGAAGAAAATTCCTGATGCACCAAAGATCAAGAAGAAAAGTAAGGAAGAACAGCAAATATTACCACGCGAAAAAAAAGAGGAAATTGTTCCACAGCAAAAAAAGATAGCAGAAAGTGATGTCCCTGGTACGAAGACTACCAACGAATATAAGAAATCAGATTTTCTAGACGATGGATTATCGGTTAAAGCGGCGGAAACCGATCTAGTAAAAACATCTAGCATAATATCAGATCTTGATCATAACAGTTCTGAATCTGAGAGAGATTCCGAGATAGAATTCATTCGAAATAAAGCCGAGAAAATTACTGAGGAGTTACCCGACGAACGAAAGGGTCTTTTCAATGAGGAAAGCTTCGAAGAAGATCTTCCATATATTCCGACTACTTTGCCTTTAGAAAAGAGCGTAGCTGTACCGATTCTACCTGTGAAACAACGACTTCAAGAAGTTAGGTACGAGACTAAAATTACTCTCTCTTTCTCTCTCTCTATCTCTCTCTCTCTTCTCCCCTAAGTGTCTTTAAACACAGATATATATATATATATATATATATATATATATATATATATATATATAAATAAGATGTATTTTGTAAAAATTTTACGATTATTTTCAATTTCAGAACGATTCCAATCGAAAGGCCACGTTCAACGACGCCCATCAATCCAACTCTATTGGACGAATTTGTGATGCAGACATCCCTAGACGAAAGACGTGTTGAAAGAATGAAGATATCTTTACCACGCGAGGATAGTTTTAAATTGAAGAGTCCAAAGAGACACGCTGCTAATACTTTCACCGAATTTGCGGGTAAAGTAACGGATGGTGGTCGTAATAGAGCTGCTGGAAAGTCTCCCAGTCCACCACCTTTACCACCGAGAGCACCAACCAGACCCAACAATTGGATAAATTTTGAGGAGATCCCGGAGAAGAGAAAGGCACCGAAAATAATTCAAACGATTCCACGTACCGAGGACGAAGTTAAGACCACCGGTTACAGCTACGTTCAACCTGAAGAGTGTAGATGTGAATGTCACGAGGAATCGAGAAGAGCTTCGATCCGGGAGGCAACGGCAACGAGGACTTCGTCATGTAGCAGCAACGGAGAACGGGCATGCAACGGTGAGAATTGCATCCTGCCAACCACGAGCTCTGTCGATCGTGCCAGCATCGTCAGGTAAACGCACCTGGGTACGATCATGGATCGAATATAATACACATTTTCGTCGAATAATCTTGAAAGGCGCTAGTGTTGAGTAGAAGTCTGTTTCTGTACTTTCAGTGACAGCTCCTTGGAATGTAGCTTGAGCATCGAGGACAACCAGATTACCGGCCAAGCTGTCGTTGGTCAGCAGATCCTTGGCTCGGGGAAACCTTTCGGCATGGATCTCGACGTGAGATCGAATCGATCGAGTATCGTTTCTCAGGAAGAGACTGATGAGAATTCGCATCAATAATAGTACAGAAGCGACAAAGAAACGTATCTAATCTTATTAGAATCTTTCGGAATTCGTTCGATCGTTGATCGCTACAGAGATCATTGAGAACATCATACGAGGATCGAAGATAGATCAAAAGTGTGCTCTGATCGAAGAATCGATCATATCGAACATTTCGATTAATTTCAATATCTACCCTGATATATTTTATCGGAATTGGTATTCGATAATCGATCCTATGATCATGATCATCCGAGAGTCTCCTTCGAATTGTTATGTAAAGGAACAAAAAAAAAACTAGCACAATGATGCACGTAGGTAAAGTAAGCGATGCCTCGCTGCCAGCTAAATAATAATATAGAAAGATTTTAGGTAAGAATAATAAACCAAAATTTGGACTGAAACGAACGGAACAGAACGCTCTCGTTGTAAAAGATCGAAGGGATATTGTTATCGATTTTCGGATCTCTCTCTCTCTCTCTCTCTCTCTTTCTATTTCATGATCTAAACTTTCATCTCATTCATTTGCATTTGCCGCGATTAAATTTCTTTATATTTGTACGTGTTTTTCGAAGGTCGAAGAGCTCGTTTGCAAAATTTATTCGCGATTATTGATCATCGTGTTTGTTCCGACGTTTACAAGCATAAATACGTACAACGTATATATACCTTCGTTCCTGCGTTTTGTAACGTTCGTAAGTCCGCAATCGTGCTTTGAAAGAAATTTGAAGATGTTTAAAGAAAAAAGAAAAAAACAGAAAAATGAAAAAAGGTCAAAAAAATTCAAAATAATAGGATCTCTCTCTCTCTCTCTCTCATTCTCTCTCACTCTATCTCACTCTATCTCTCTCTCTCTCTCTCTCTCTCTCTTTCTCTCTCGGATTTTGATCTCTCTATCTTTTACAAGCGGTCATTAGCCGGTATGCAGACGTCGAGCAATGATTTGTCCTTATCGAAATAAATCGACCAACAAAAGTATAAACAAAATTTGCGCTCCGATGGACGTTGCTTTTCATTTAAAATCTCACTATCTCCATCTTATCGTCGAAATTCTTATCGGTGCTCGGGGAGTTGATCGTTGGCAATATGCGAGAGCCTCGACGTCACGAATCCTTCCATCTTTCGAAGAAATTATTTTATCGACTGTTGTATACACTGACCGCGAAGAGGGGAGGTTTCGTTACGGTCGTTGAAAAATTAGGCACTCGAAATATGAACGAATATGATCGCGTAGCTAGCATTCTCCTCATCGTTTGTTTACTCATTTAATCGAAGAAAGTGGCGTCTTGAATGTAACTTCATTTCCTCCCGTATTTTTGATGCTCATGCATTTAACGAGCAAATGCAGAAATATTTGGTGAGTAAACCGACTTACATAAAATGTTCAATTATTTAATACATGGGTAACTTTGAGTTCTCCAATTTCTTCGGGTTTCACAACAGTGAGAAGCAAGTATTTACTTATGTCTGCGATTATTTTTATTTTCCGTTGTAAATAGGTACATATGTACTAATTTGTTAGCGAATATCATGCTAATGCTTGACTCTTTGCAAAATGGAGAGTTTCGTTATTAGAATGAGGATTAGGGAAAAAAATAGAGAAAGGCGAAGCATATCGCAATGGCAAATGGAATTACGTATTCATCTACCTCTTAAGAATCGTATCAAATGGCGTACGAAGAAGGGACGGCGAGACTCTCGACTTCGACGTCCACGATGCTGCCTGCAGAAATACAAAAAAAAAAAAAATATATATAAAAAAATAAAAAACGAGACAATTTAGACGCACGAGGATTAGCGAAAAAAATGTAAACAAGTTGCGTTAACGATCGTATTGTCTGACTTGATTTCTTTCAATAAAAAAGAAAATTTATATTCGGATTAATTCTAATTTAAAAATTTTTTTTTCAAAAATTGCTTTGTCATTTGATTTCTTTTGATATAGCACTTTGAATAGGTTTAATTTTTTTTATCGAATGAAACCAAGTCAGAAAGATTTCGAGATTAGAGCTTCTTTTGTTGCATGCTCGGAGAACATAGCTTCTCGAGGATAATTCGAAGCGAGTCTTTGTTCTTAACGAAAATAAATGACGTAATCATAATCGTCGATCATCATCGTTTTCGCTGAGAATCTTACATTTCTAATGTTTACGTCATTTGAAGTATCGAGCATGTGTCATGTTGCTCGTAACTCTTATTGTGTTCAAAGTGGAATACTGACTCGCTGACTTTTACGACGTACAACAACAGCAGCAAAGAGAAATAAACGTAAACGCAAACAGCAAAAACTATTTCCTTTCGTGATGTACCGAACGAGTAATTGTTAAAAAAAAAAAAAAAAAAAAAGAAAAAAAGAAAAGGAAAAAGATGCATACTTATTTATCGTACTATATATATTTCTTTTCTTCTTTTATATTCAAATTTACGATGTTTTTCATACTTTTTCATTAGATTGAGTAAGATGCTATTAAAAATTTAAATGAAGTAGAATTAACGTAACAAGTATAATAGCATTTTACCCAATTCGAAATGACATGCAAAAAAAAGAAAAAGAAAAAAGAAAAAGAAAAAAGAAAAAGAAAAAAGAATAGAAAATTTTCCATCGTTCTCAAACTTTTATTCGTTTTATTCTTAGAGTATCACTTAATAGATACTGATCTTTACGCTGGAGAAAAAACTGGTGTGATAATTACTCGCTCCGCGTACAAGGGAAGATTCTCTTCGAATTGCCGTAACTGCGTACCGGAATTGAAACGAGTTCTTGCAGAGTCGTTATTTCTACTTACGCTTCTCTTCCTCTTCCCGTCTCCACGGATGTAATGATCATGGCGACGAGGAAGCGATTCATAAAACTAAATCGTACATTTTCAAACGTATATGCATACGTAAATAATATAAATACATACATACATACATACATACATATTAAGCGATCGTTGTAAATGTTCTTTTCTCCTTTCAAATCTGTACATTGCAAAAAGACCAAAAAAAAAAAAAAAAAAAAGAAATAAGAAGAAGAAAGAGAATAGTAAAAACTAGAAAGATATTCGCAATCGTTCACAACCGGTCGTTTATGGAAATGAAAGCATCATCGAAGGGCGACGCCATCGATTCTTTACGACAGTAATTTAGTGTATCATACAATATATATATATATATATATATATATATATATATATATACATATATATATACACATACATATATACATATATACATATATACATATATATACATATATATATATGTATATATATATATATATACACATATACGTATATATAGCTATTTTTCTCTTGGTTACTAACGTTCGTTTTATAACGAAGACGATTTTCAGAGTATCTATATTAAAAAAAATACTTGTAAGAAAGCTGAGGTGACCTTGAGCTCTTCGAGTCTACCCGCGCGTGTGTTCAAAATTTTTCTCTTCTATCTCGATTTTTCTTTCACTCTCCTCTTCCTTCAATTTAACTTCGGAGAAACTAAACGATCACAATATTCTCCCGAAGATTAATCTCGCAAACATGATACAGTTATTTTGAAAGTATTCGGACGATCTCGACGTTTATTCTTTCTTTTTTTTTTGTAATGTGAATTTCGAACGTCGAGTGAACTTAAAAATAATGCTTCGAACCGACTCTTGTATACAAGAGTATTTGATGTATACAAGTGAAAAAAAAATATAGAGGACCGACGGATATCTGAATATCGTATATACAAGCATGATTAGACGTCGTTTTTCTATATAGGTCTTTCTACGTACACATACATATGTGTATGTATGTACGTATATGAAACTAAACATATTTATAGTTATGTAATTATAGTTTTTCGAATGATATTCAAAACGAAAATACCGATGGTTTATACGGCAATATGTTTTTTCTATTTATCATACTTCGTCCCTTCCATATGTAAAGTATTCCCAAGCATATTTCTTAGAAATAGTCAGGAGGCAATTTGTTAAATGTTAAACTTAAATTTGTTTCGTTGGTTGTGTATTCTCTATTTAAAATATATTCTTCTCGTATCTCCATTCCAACGACATTAACGAAAGTATGTTTATTAAATAAACGAAAACGATCTCATCGACGGGCGAAATGAAGTACGACGCAAAATATTCAAATTTATGCTTCTTCGGCTCGTTTCATATTTCATAAACATACACGTATAAACATGAATACAATCATTTTACTCAACGAAATTATTCGTTTATACGTACTATATATATACATACGTACTTACGTACATATGTCGTCGATCGATTTAAAAAATTAAAACAAATAAAAACGCGTGATACTCTGCCATATTTCGAAAGGCTCAAGAAGACCTACTAGGCTCATGATAATTTTTAAATAAAAAGAAAAAAAGAAGTAAAGAAAAAAAAACAAAAAAAAAAACAAAAAAAAAAAAATAAAAGATTTTTCGGGATCGTGACAAGTGCTCGAGCGAGTTTATGGGCGCACATTCGAGGAAAATTCGTTTCCATCCTTTTTCTTATCGGTGTAATCGAAAGTAGGGAACAAAAAACGTGATTTCTCGATGATATGATGTTATACAGTTCCTCGGACCTGTCAGTAACGATCCTTTAGCAATACGCGAATACGTTCATGTTTATTTTTAAGGCACTAGATTATCAAGAGGTAAAAGAATATCTCAATGTTTCTAATATTATGTACATAAAACGGAAGTACATTTTCGAAACGCTAATTACATTACAAGACATATTCGACGAATGCTCATGTTCGAATAAGAAAAAAGAAAAGAAAACAAAAATAAAATATTTATGTGTTTTGACGTATGGTTAAATCATTTCAACTACTATTATTACTACTATTATTACTATTACTATTAAACTCTCGAAGATTATGTCGAATCAAGAGTAATCGACACTAAAAGTCTCTCTACAATTATAAATAGAATAATTTCCTAAGATTCCATCGTTATTCCCATCGTTATAGAAATTACGATAAATATTTTGCGCAAGTTTGCGAATCTAACTGTAAAAGAGGAAAAGGTCGCTGATAGAAAGAAAAGAAAAAGATGAAATAAATAAAAACGGAAGAAAATATTTAAGCACATATTCTGTTACATGATGCACAACAGTAAAATTTTATCTATACAACATTATTGCCTTGAAACAATGTCCTTTTTAATCCTGCAAAAATACTTTCGAAGGATTACAATCTGACGTAACTTATATCATGAGATCTTGGAGGTGAACCGTTCGAATCCTTCTTCTTATTAACATCTTCCTTTTCTCTCGCGTCCAATACAATTGGTTGTTCATCGTCGCGTAAAAACAACGTTGTTGTGGTTGTTGTTACAGTAGAATTATTGTCTTGAAGAGATTGCTAAAATTATGAGCGATGTTAAGAAGATTTTTACTCTCTCTCTTTTTTTTTTTCTCTTCTTTTATATTTTTTTTTTATTACTCACTTGCATAACGTTTATAAGGAAGAGAAAGGCAAGTAAAGTTAAAGCGCTCAAAGCAGCTCCATTGCCACCACCTTTATGTCCTTTATAACCACTGAAATGTAAACAATGAAGTTCTTTTAATTTTAATTACGATAACTTTGTAAACAGATTCTTTTGAAATTTCCGATAATTACCCGTTTGAGCTATGGTGATAAGAACCCCATCCGCTATGATAACGATCGACGGGCGTGTACGGAGTTTTTTCAAAGGAACCAAAATTCATCAATGCTTTGAACGTCATCTTAATCTGGAAAGAAAGAAATGAACATGTTATTATAGAATTTTATGATTCCTATCAATCAAATTATCAAACGTCATTCATTTTATTTTATATAAATTCAGAAAGAATATAATCGGTAAATATCTCTGGAATAAATTGAAATATTGAAAAAAAAATTATTAAAGTTATTTATTAATTAATAATATTAGTACCTGAAAGTAAATAACTTTTTATACATTATTAATAACTGTGTTAGCAAATGCCATCTATCGATAGGATAATTTGTTTAACTCTTATGATAGACGAAGCATTCTTACAAGCATGATAAAAAGAATAGTCATTATATACGAGCATAAGAAAATGTTTCAGTTTTATTATATTATCACTTTAGCACGGCACTTACAATCATAATTATCGATAATGTGTAGAGTTTTCATCTATCTTAAGATATAATATTGAATTTTTACGTGCATGTATTTGATGCATTTATTAAAAAAGCTTTATATATACATATTTTCTTTTTTTTCTTTAAATCTAAAATTTGGTAGTATATGAAATATAATTTTTAAATGGATCATTTGATTTATTTATTTTTTTTTTTATTTATTCGTTTCATATGTATTCGTAACTTGTGCACGTTTTATATAAAAAAATGTTCATTCACGTCAATGCTTTAAACGAGGAATAGATATATGGTTCTTTGACTCTACGTTCTTGGAATGCGGTCGACACGGAGCTTCAATCTTTTCTAGTTAGTAGACAGCAGGTTGGCGAACGTATTTTATGAAAACGTATATGAGTTCTCTTTTTTTTTCTCTCTTTTTCTTTTTTCCTCTCGTTCATTCATTTTCTCATTTAAATAAATCCAATAGATAAATTTTAAAATGTTATATATATATATTTCTTGTATTTAAAATTTTTTGATTAATATCACTCATTATTTTTTCCCCTACGAAAAGAAATAATTTTTTTTTAAATAATTTTAATATTAGATTTAGAAATTAGTTTGTATAATTGATTTAAAATTATGTTTTTATTAAAAATTCTCAAGGCATTATGGCATTTTCTCTTATATTTTATATATATATGATTAATTTTATATATTTCTTGTTTTTTTCTCTCTTTTTGATTGCTTCTCTGCAATATGTATAAGATGTAATTTAATATATCGGAATAATTTGTAAATAGTTTTAGTTTTAATCAATATATCTTCCTGAATATATTTATTTATGAAATCATGTAACTTCCCTTTTTCAGCATTAAATGAAATGCTTGCGTAATTAGAAAGTGTCGTGAAATTTACTGAATGTCATAAACACAGTGCGACGAATACGTATATGCGTTTAGAGAGACAAATGCTGCTTACCTTCGCAAAATTTGAAAAGTACTCTGACGCAAACGTAGAAAAGATTCACATGCCGTTGACGAAACTAAGAACTTTCTTAAGCGAGATTCACAGAACGACTGTTCTGTGAATCACCTGTAAATTCGTCATTCGACTTCTTTTCTTTTCTTTTTCTTTTTCTTTTTTTCACGGTTTATGCATTCTTTGAGCCTAAGTACTTCCTCGATAATTTCTCAGCCGTAAATGTTTTCCGGACCTTGAGCAACAAAAGTGTGTTCCTCGTTGTTACCCTTAATTTTGTTTGTTTATCTTTGTCTGTCATTTCCTAGATCACATCCGATTGTAAAAGCTGATAATGAAGTTATTTTCAAAAATACAGCTGCGTTGAAATTATTATTCATTTTTTTATTCTATATTTATGATTATTCATCTTAAAAATAATTTCATAATAAATATTTTTATCTTTTTAATGCGAAAAGTTCAATAAGGCCATTTATTTAATGTATTCATTATATGTATATAATTATGTTTCACATATACACATCTTAAGCTTAAGGAAGCTAGATGAATTGGATATTACTAAAAGAAACTTCATATATATATATATATATATATATATATATATATATATACATATACATATATATGATATAATATATAATATATAATATATAATATATAATATATAATATATAATATGTCATATATATTATATAATATATTTATATAATATATTTTATATATATATATATATATATATATATATATATATTAAAATATCTATATACAATAATTTATTTTGATCGATTGTTAGACGAGGATCGTAATTAATGTTTTCCCCCCTAGTTTTGTATATTTATTTCATAATAATGAAAATGAAATTCTCTTTTTTATTTACCTCAAAAATATGAGATATCTAACAATCGAACTTATTCGCGATAATTCCGATAGTCGTCCCAACGATAAAAATATTTAGCTTTATTTTCATCGAAGTCAATCGATATGATAAATTTTAATGTATTTATTAGAAAAATAAAAAACAATGGATGTCATTGAAAGATTTTGAAAAATGATATTTTTTATTTGATCTTTGTCTTCTAATTATTCTCACAGTTTTGGTATTAACTTTTAAACACGAAAAACATACGGGAAGACAATAATTACGAAAGAAATAGTCTTTTCAAAAGATAATCCATGATGATGCTTCAATTTCGATGAAAAAACAAACCAACAACACAAATGTATTATCGCGATTAATACAAATAAACGCTTTCGTTAAAACCATTCGGAGCATATGAATCAACTTGAAACAATCGTTCTATCCTAAGTTTAAATAAATATAAATAAGTATAATTATAATAATGATCGTTGGCTCGAGCAAACACAAACATTCTTGTTCGGTCGAGCCCCGAGTCTTATTCAGTCTACTTCTAGAAAAAGCTAAGACGCTCGACAATTTTTGTTCTGAAAGCTCTTGTAAAACGTCAACGATATCAACGAGAGATTCACGAAAGAGAAAATCGTCGTTTCACGTTTCGAGAGATTTCGTCTTTCGTGATGATTCGAGTCTTCGTTTCTGTGCGTACAATATTAAAGGCAATGAAAATTTTCGCGAGAGCCGTGTCGAAGTGAATTCCAAGTTTGATTTTTCACTAATTAATTACATAATTAAGTAAACAAACATAAGTTTTAGGTAGGAAAATTTGTTTTCCTTTTTTTTTTTTTTTTGTTGAAGCGTTTTCTTCGACCTTACCTAAGGAATTTTTTTTTTTTTTTTTTTTAATGATAATCGCTAAATAAATCTATTTCTCGATTTAGGTCGATCAGTTTCATGCGTTTCTTCGACTTAATTTCGCGAATTTTTAACCCAGAAAAATTTCAAACGATCCCCGCGAACGTTTAAATTGCGTTTAATGTGAAATTTCCCACTCATGCGACGTTACAATCCATGAAAAGAGTCCTGCAGTCTTCTCCCATACGACCACGTCGTCCTGCGTCATAAAGTGCTTCGAATCCTACACCACTCTGCCTTTGCAACATGTAACTTGTTGCATATCTAATAAAAAGAAAAATAAAATTATATTTTAATATCATTAAAAGTCCATTGAAAAAAATATAGATTTCAATGAAAGAACGTACGATCCTAGCTGACAGAAAATCGTCGATGTGCCTTGAGCATCGCCGGCACATTCAGCACTGGCTTCGCAAAGGGCTCTTTCGGCACAACCTTGTTGACCTTCGTCTTCTGCTCTACCGATATTGCTGAAAGCTTTTACTGATCTTACGTATCCCTGATAAAGAATTATTTATTAGTTTAAAAATTGATTGACAAGAAACAAAAACATGATAAATAAAATAAAGAGGATTATTACTTTGAAATATTTTCCTTTATATATAATTATCGTATAATTACTATCAGATAATTATTCATATTCGTTAATAGATTTTTATTCTTTAAATAATTATTCATCTTTTTCAATGGTTTTTCTAAAATTATTTATACAAATATTACATCTGTAAATGGGCAAGACTCTACGCAACATCGATAATTATACTTGAAAACATCATTTATCGTGGGAGAAAAAGGTTTTAAATACTAACAAAAAAAAATTGCTTACTGTAACGATTAAAAAAGTAAGCATAATTATTGACGGAGCATAAAGTATTGCCTTAATACATTTTATAAATAATTAAAAAGTAAATACTATAATTTTTTAATAATCTCTATCAATTTAAAAAATATTTGATTATTAGACTTTTCATGAATACAAGTCCCTACATTTGTTAAAGCTTAAGAAATAAAAACATAATCGAAGTAATATGTTAAAAATAATAGAAAATCGAACGTCAAATAGGATTTACCTTTAGCATACTAATAGATGCCATGGCGGCTTCGGAAACGCTGTCATGTCTACCAAGAGAACGAGCGGATAAAGAACGATGCGAGAAGGATGTCTTTAATGCGTCCAACAGGTTGATGACAATGCTGATGAACTGTACGATAAGAAAGTAGAGAATTATAGCATACTTTCTTACTTATAGTATTATTCTTGCTCGCTGTTGCACGAAATAAAGAGAAGAAAAGTAAACAAAGAGAGAGAAAGAATAGGAGCATGCGAGTCTAGAAAGTAGAAATAGTCGTACTTGATTTTTGTTTCGTCACAAATTAAGTGGTCTCCTCTTTGTAGATCTTATTATTTTATAATATTATTATTTTCTGTCGATCAAGAATGCTGTCTATAGATTTTTATTTTTTAAAGGTGAAACGAAAATCAAGTTGGTAAGAATGAAAAAAAAAAAAATTAGTAAAATTGATATAATAAACAAAGCTAATATCGTTAATAATTATTTCACATAAAATGTCCTGAACTTGTTATGCTCGAAAATGAATTTTCTTCGTAATCGTACTAACCTCTGAAGCATTTTTAGCCATGACAGCAACCTGATTCGGGTCTCTGCCCTGTCCTAGAAACGCGCCCAACACCGCAGTCAAAATTTCCTAAACAACCGACACCAGCCATGTGCGCTAAGTCGAAATTTTGAAGTTTATTTACAGGAAGAGTATGCCAATCGCGTCTATCTCAAATCGCGTTAAACATTGTCATTCGAGCGATATTATTAAATATCCTTCGTTTATTTGTTTTTAAAGTAAAAAACAAATAAATCTTTTCAACTTTCTCCATAACAATGTACGAGTAAAATAGAAAAATAATGTCAACCTTTCGCAACAATAGAAACCTCTTTGAAATTCTAATTAAATCGTTTAGAGAACGTGAAGATCGTTAACGAAACTCTTTCAGCCATACGAAAAATAAAAAAGAGAGAAGGAGACAATGATAAAAATGATTTAGTCATGCATTTTTCTACCTTTACAATGGAACTCATTAACGTGAGCAGCCAATACTCAATCCCTCTTTAGAGCAATCTGGGAAGAGGCAATCGTCATACGTTTTCTTATTATCAAGAAAGTTAAAATTAAATATTTAAGAGAATTGTTTGGCTTGCTATGATATTTTCAACTATATAAACGAGCACGACATAAATACGACATAATGCGTAGCGTAATAAGCAAATATAGCTTTTTGCATGTTTCCTAATTATGTGCATGAGAGAAACATATTGATGATCTATTGTGTAAGTGCTCTGTGTATAAGGCTACTACTGGCTTTGCAATTATCGATGATATAGCTTATCTCGTGAAATTGTACAAGGATAGGTAAGTATTACTATTATCAACAAGCTTTTTTTTTATATACAAATTGATGAATTTCTATCTTCCGACGATTTCTTTCTATACTTAGTGTACACATCGAAAATCATTGAGATGATCTGGACGACGTTAATGACCTTATCGAATACCTGCATGGGACTGCTTTGATTATCGACTTTGTCGATACCGTCAACGGACTGTTGAGGACCACCTAAAAGTGCCGTGAGTACTCGGAGACCAACGGAGAGAAGATTTGCCCATGGACTAGCTGGAACACCTTCGTCTATGTCATTTTTGCTTGGTCCAGTGATGCCTCCCGTTTGACCCAGAAGCATTTGCATGAACATTCCTAGCATGTTAGACCACGAGAAACCACTGCTGCTTCCTTCCTAAAGAACATCGATAAGAATTTGATGGAATCAATAGTAATTCAATTAGCCCATTTGTACCAATATGTCTTTATCATTAAAATGTTTTTGTTTAAATAAAATTTAATTTTCGCAATGAAAAAAGCGAAGCGATTACAGAAAATTCAGTTATTATTGTGATCCCAAAAAACTTATATATTAATAAAATATTCAAAAAATTCAGCAAACTATGATATGTTAGTTAAAAAAAAGAAAGAAATATAATATATTTAATTATGTTGTTCTAAAATACGTTTCAATGAAAATGTTCGGGAAAATCGAAAGCGTATATGCATATTGTTATTAAAGATGCAAATGGCAACGCTAATAAAAAAATTTTCGAATTATTTTTCAACTAACTTGAATTTGATTAGTACTGATATCCTCGAGATCGTCGATCGCAACCTTCTTCATAGCGTTTGGTTTCTCAGCGAACTTTCTCTCATCCCTAACTTGTTGCTGATATTGCTGAGGATATTGTTGAGTGTACTGGGGATGCTGTGGCAATGCTGCAGCTTGTCCAATGACAAGAGCTACCAAGCATAATGCAATGCGCTGATTGAAAGTCATCCTGAAATCGATATCGATAACAATTAATTAACGTCGATTAATTAATTGACGGAGGTAATTATTATCGCAGCTTTTCCATTATCCTAATACAAACCAAATGTATGCCATTTAATAAGACCATAAACCGTAATATGAATCCTATTATGTAACATATCACGTAAATATTTAACACTTTTTGAAATTGAATAACTTTTTCATTACACAAATCAAAGTACTCTGAATTTTTTATTTTCGTATTTGTATGAATTATATGAAGTATTAACAAAAAACTATTTACTCTAATAATTTGTTCAATTTTCAATAACTTTATACCATATTTGGTTTAGAAAAAGTTATTTAATGTTACAAAATATCCAAATATTCGATTGATTTATTATAGATGTATAATTGACTGAAATGTCGATAGACGATGAAATAACGTTTCTTTATAAAATATTAATTAATATAACGATGATATTAATTTAAAATAATATATATATATATACAACATGCAGAAAGAATGATGTAATAAAAATCAAATATAAAAAATCGATCAATAGTCTCGGAAAGAGCCCTTGAGAAAATAATCTCTCGTACTTTCTCTGTCATTAATTTAATTTCTCAGGTAAGTTTCCTTTCTGTGTATCAATTCTCACGCTTTCCGATCTACTCGTTGTTAAATCGAGGAGAATGATGCCACTCTCGACTCACTAGTAATTGCGACTCATTGTCATTGCCAAGGACGAAGTCGAATAGGAACGAAAGGAAGAAACCATTTCGACTTTAGTTCGACTTCTTCGTAAATCGAATGAGGTGTAGAATGAATGTTATATGGAACAAGTGGAAGAAAACAGCTTTGGACTTTCGTGAGTATGCGGGAACGGTAGTAGATGCTTGGAAAGTGTGTCATGGCGGTTAAGGTCGGCTCGATAAGCGAGCAACATGATTGCTCGTTAGCCCACTTCTCGATCGATGCTGGTTTGTTGAACTCGGTGCGTACCGTTAGCTCGAAAAGGCGGCCATGACCTACTCTCCTCTTCCTCGTTGTCGACTCGGAAAAATAACGACGAAGAAGACGTTGAAGAAGAGAGGATAAAAAGAAAGGGAAGAGAAACGGAAGAAGCAAGTGGTCCGTTTCAATAATTTTTCGAAAAATATTCATGACTTAAATCGAAAGTGAAATTTCGAGTCAAAATTATATACATATATATATATATATATATATATATATATATATATGTATTTTGTAAATTATTATAAACATTAAATGGATAATAATGAATTGCAATGATTATTAGAGAGGCTTTGTTAAAATGTCGTTTATTTGTAAAAGTAAATAATTGATTGTTATCTTTGAAATGTGTTAAATATTCTCTACCTATTAATAATACCTGCCATAATGATTCGCTTTGTCGAATGAATTCGATCTTCTGTGCCATTTGCCAAGGTTTATATTTACTGATTGTTATATTGAATTGTCATCAAAATATAGATATAGTCTATTCATTGGATTATATGAATTATATCGACTATATGGACTTATGAACAAGAGAAAGATTAATAAATGTAATTGAATATAAACTTCAATGAAAATAAATTGTTATTGAATTATAGATTCAATATTGTTAAAACAACAAACAAACGTAATTATTTTAAATATCCATACTATTGTAAATGATGGCAAATTTGATTGAAATATTTCAGTTTTCGTCGATTTGCAAAAAAAAAAAAAAAAAGAAAGAAAACAAGTCTTTTGTCGCAAAGTTGTCATTTGTCTTTTGGAAAACGGTACTTACTCGTCCTGTTGGAAAAATCGCAAACACGTTTCTAACTGTACATTAACTCTTGAATAGGTATTTTCTATCTGTTCTTGTCTTTTTAATCGTGTCAAACTCCTCGTCGAACAGTACAATCATTCGTGACGTAAGTCTGTACGATAATTTTCTATATATAGAAATAATTTTTCAATTAAACGAAAAAATAGATTAAATTTTAATATTATATATATTTATTTTCATATCAATGGATTTTAAATTATTACATGAACGAGTAATTATTATTTAAATGAAAAACATTGTCGCAGGAAGAAACGAAAAGTAAATAAAATTTTAATATTATATTTTTTTTGTTTTGTTTTTCGCAATAATCACTCGTTTTATTTATTTTATTAATTTATGATTTGTGAAAGAAATCGGTTATTACATATTATTAAAGTATCGATAATATTAATTAGATTCAGAAAATTAATTTCGCACATTAAAATCGTCAAATAATTTGGTGTGATTGATCTCAGAAAATTCTAAAAGGAGATCAAATGAAAAGTTTTAAATGTGTTTTGATAATTTGCGAATATTGTTTTTACACCAGAAGGAGTTCGACGAGGGGACAGGAGAAGCGATTTTTTCTACTCACTTCGATATTTCCAGGTAGCCTTTCCTTGACACTGACTTTCAGTTCTGAAGATGAAATTCCTTGCGGGGTCTTCTATATAGCTTGCGGACGCACGTGGGGGAAAACCGTTTGGCCAATGATCACTCGGCTTTGGTTCTATTTTCAATGGAACTGGCCTATCCCCGATATGCATCCTAAGCTCCACTTAAAATGTATTTTTCAAATGATCTTCTGATGACATCTCTTCTTCCATACTGTTTTGCTTTCTATTTTCTTTGTTTATATGAACACATTTTTATTTTCTAATTTTTTTTTATTTTATCCAATCCTTATTTTTCATACTTTTATTTACTTCTTGAGTTTCGTAAATAATCAATGATTGATAGATAATAAAATATACAGTTGGATAAATAATCCTGATGTATGTGTGTGTATATGTGTGTGGAGATACTCAATGTAATATACAAATCCAAAGATATATTAGAATGTAATGTGAACCGCTTGAAATATTTCTCTAATTCTTATTTGAAGATTTAATTGATAAAGAAAATCGGGATATACAAAGAAAGAATATCACATAACTGGTTGTACGTTCTGCAATTTAGTTAAAGATTTTTATCATTGTTATATCCGCCGATTGCACGAAACTGGATAAATATATATGTGCATGTGTGAGCTCATTTTAGAACGTAACAAGTTGTAAACGTGTTTCCAATATGAAATAGTTATACTTTTCAACTTGAAAGTATGACGCGAGAAAATCATGTGAAATCTATTTTGACGGAAATATATCAATTTTTCCAAAATACTCGATTAAATCAACGTAATTAGGGAATTTTTAAAGACAATAGAGTTTCGATAAACAATTAGACATTCAATTTATTTAAATATACATTTTATATGTTGAATGTCAAATAAATGGTACGGGCGTAATTCTGGTAAAAAAAAAAAAAAAAAAAAAAAAAAAAAATATTATTAACTTCTAATGTCGATAAGAGACTATATTTCACCCTTTTACTATTTATAAGCATACCACACTATACTTAGTCGCTCTGATCCCGTTTGATGAGTTACAAAGATGTCCTATGTAAATGTTATACTCGATAGAAGTTGTAGCGACGTGTAATTTTTGCATAATCATCTCATTCGAATACTAAACGTTACGGCAAATGTCAAGAATTATAAACAACCTCAAGTGCATAATATTTTATCGTATGTATAGGTACAACACTTCATAATTATTTTTTATAATTATTTTATTTGAGTTTATAATAATTATTTTATAGGTCAAATTCGTTGTGACATCCGCATCCTTGATAAATTAGAAAAGAAACCGTGGTCGACTTTGAAAATGCGAGTAAGTTAATGATTCAGAATCTGACCTGGACACGGATATTACCATCATGGAATGCGATTTTACATTTAGCAGACAATGAAAACAAAATCACAAGTAGCTTAGAGATGACATTGCGGTATATTTATTAAACGATCTGATTTAAGGCTCGGGGCAACAAGATTTCAATTTCGATAAATTCTAAGAAAGTATTGGTATTATTATATTTAAAATGTAAGATTATTTTTTTTTTTTACAATTTCGAAATTCCTATTCTTTTTGATTTATACGTTATAAATATATATAAATCAATTTTTTGTGGAGCATCTAGAAAGTCGTTTAAATGAATTGACGACGCGCACGAGGATACCTTTTACGTATTTACAAAGACATATACCATCGTACTTTCTCAAATCGATCTTTCGCGTCATCTCTTATAGTCGGTCCACATATATTCTTTTTCTTTTTTTTTTTTTTTTATTAAAGAATGCAATATTTTATATCGATTAATTAGAAAATTAATAGAAGATTTAAGATGCGATAATTCTTCGAGAAATGATGATAGATTTGTTTTCTTATAATCAGCTGATACTTTCACAATCTAAAATGTGTTCGTTTAAACTTCGTCCTAAGAATCCTATATTTATAAAAATATGAAAGAGCTGTTCTAATTTGATTCAGGAAATCTAATCTTTATCATGAATATTTTGAAGCAATAAAAACTATATACTTTATCCATCATCTTCTCGGAAATGATTCTCCCTTGCATTCCAGCTTGCTCGATAACACTTGAGCTTGGAAATACCTTCAATCGAACCGCTGTACGACCTGTTACTCGACACACTTCTCTTCTTTCTCTCTTTCTCTCTTTCTCTCTCTCTCTCTCTCTCTCTCTCTTTCTCTCTTTTTTTTTTATTTCTTTCTTTCTCCATGATCGAGAACTTCGAACTTGTTTCTTACAAAAGTCTTTGCTTTCTTATAAAAATTCGAAACATCTGTTGTTGCTATAAAGCAACGTTACGATCTTTTTTTTCTTTCTCTTGAATATTTCTCTAAACAACCAGTTATCCGTTAGTCCAATGATTTAACTCGTTTGCATGTCATTGATCCCGATCTAGTTCAATTTGTTCGGTCTTATTTTTTCATCTTATTATTATTTTTTTCTGGTATTTTTTTTTTCGACTCTTCTCCCTTTTTCTCATTTTTTCTTTCTCTTTATTTCTCCTTTCGATTACTTCGAGCTAATAGAAATGTGCTCTTATGAAGAACGTAATTCATCATAACTGTTTCAATAGCGGGATGCTGCATTGGTACTTCTTATTAGGAGAATCTCGCTAATCGCTCCTCTTTGCAAGGAAAAGCAAGCAGCGACAGCGGCAATGGCAGTGGCAGCAGGAGCCAGGAGCACGTGCAATGGCCGAGCAAGCCACTTCGGGAAGTTCGGTGAACGTATCGCGTGTTACAGTTCGATTGAAACTTAACGGGACCTAACATCGCGACCTTGGAGGATGCGAGGGAAACCAGTCTTGGACACGATGTGCAACCGATCGAAACAAGAGCGTTCATTCGATCGAACAACAACAAAAACAAATGGAATAAATTTCTTGTTTACATCAAAAAGAAATTATTTTTTCCTATCCATTGTATTCCATTTTTTTTTTTCCATTGTTGAAATTTATTCGAACAGTGAATGATATGATCGTACAATATTTTCTAAGAAAAAAGAGATCAAAGATCACGATTGATCTTTTGTAATTAGTATTGAATTTTATAATTTTCTTCACTTCTTACGTTTCATAAAATCGATCAATTTCTTTAAGAAAAAAGGTATCACCGTTCAACATTTTTCAATGGTTCAATTTTCTGATGTTTTTCTTTTACAGATATCAGAAAGGAATCTTAAAAAAGTTCGAAGCATTTCTTTAGCAAATTTTAATTTATTTTTTTCTTGACAGAATCTCATTCAACTGATTATTACGTCGTAATGGTAAGTCATAACTGATTATTACGACTTGCCATATTCAAGGATAAAATAATAATAAAATAAGAGTGTACTTACTTTTTATATGTAGGTACATACATACAAGTAGAATTCGCACACCTCAAAGAAAGGAGCTTTAGATGTGAATACCTATTATAGTTCCAAGTGGCATACTTATGCTGTAACACGATGCTTCATTAATTCCTAATGTCAATCTTCAAGTGGAACGCTCTGCTTCGTTCGGTCGATCGATGAAGCGTTATCCAGTTGAGAACAAAAGTCACTAAAGCGTTTTATGTGTCTTTGTGATTCTAGCAGGTGTGTTCTTATTTGAATTAATATAATGATTACTCGTTAATTAGTCCTTTGAAAATTCTTTTACTTTAAACTTAAATGTAATGAAAAAGCTTTACTCTTTTTCTATGTATAGCAAAATTTTCTCTATTTTTAAATCTAACGAGTCAACACTGTATCTCTAATGTGTTACTCTGTTTTCTTCGATCTTTTTTTTTTTTATATTCTTAATTCGATTATACTTACCGTATACTTCATTTTTCTTATTTTTTCTGCTTTGTTATTTATTGGGTCAACATTTTTAAACATTTGGTCAGAATTTTAAATAAATCGTCAATATTTATAATAAAATATCGGTACTTAATATATAATATATAAACTTTGTAACTCTGACGTAAACATGACACTTAAATTATATGATTATTTATACTGACCATTTATTTTACAAAATACTTACCATTAGTTAATAAAAATACCAACCAAATAAACAAAAGTGCTTTCTATGTAAATATGTAGTATCTTACTGTGTTCGGTCATGTTTATAATGTGTTATGTTATAATATGAATTTTATAAATATGTAGATTATTATATAATTACTTGTTAATGGATAATATTCTTATACATACAGGTTGAACTATGTAACTGTACCAATTATTTCGATAATTTCAATGACATATTATAAATTCTTCTTTACATTTTTAGTTGTTATATGTATTTAAAGATATACAATAAAGATTGTGTTATATGGTTCATCCTGTATATGATTTCGATCATTACCATTATCTATATATATATATATATATATATATATATATATAATTTTTTATAAATAAAAATAATTCTTATTTAAATAAATCTAAAGAGAAAATGAAGATTGTCCATTCGAAAAATTGTCTTCCTTCATTTTCTAAATATCGGGCTAAAATCTCTTTAGACGAGCTTCAAAATATTACAGTAATTTTTTATTTAACGCAATATGTAACAGAACGTAGATTGAATGGGGGATGAAGTATCAGCGGTTTTTCAATCGCTAAATCGAGATAAATCGAACCCCTTGAATCGCAACGCTCAACACGCACGGGTGGAAATCTCCTTTCTATTTACATAATAAATTTTCAAAAAACAATCGGTCTAGATCATCGCGAGATCATCGACGTTATTCTGTTGTTTTCTCTCTCTCTCTCTCTCTCTCTCTCTCCCTTTCTCTCCCTCTCTCTCTCTTTATCTCGCGCGAATTAATTATATATCGACTTAGATTAACGCGTAGGTATTTATATTAATATTTTTCTTTTTTTTTTTCCATCTTCTTCGTCATTTTGGACTTGTTCTCGCGAATTTGTTAAGTTCTTATCAAAGTGAACTTCATTCATACGTAGATTTCAATTGTTCCTTTAAAACTTGTAAGTTTTCTAAATTTTTATATGTACATATTACACGCACTGTATACATACACATATACATATGTATATATTTGTGTACACGTCGATTACAATACGTAGGAAGGAGGATCGCATTAACGGATCCCGCGGAAAAATGATTTTAGTTTCAAGTATTGCATTATGAAAAATTTTACTTAATCCATTTTTTGTTACTTTTATTTTTATTATCAACATCCTTGAAATAACAAACGGAAGAATTTCAAGGACATTTTTTGACATCTTCTGGACTTGATTTTTGTCGTATATATCATTATGAGTCTTTTTAAGAATTCGGATAAATAAGCAATGGCCGTCTGCTTATTCACAGAAAACGTTTCTATTGTTTTTCAAATCCAAAAGACATTTAACATCTCAAATATTGAAATATTATGTCAAAATATGGTCATCGGTTCTTGCAATGCTCTCGGCAGCTTCTTCCACCAGTATACTTAATTTATTGCGAAGTCCGTTAATGAGATCCGTATTCGCTCTCATTAGTGACGAATCCGTACAGCTCGAAATACGTATTTACATATTATACCGATACATCTATATCGGAAGAACTGTATGTTTAGAATATTTCGTTTACATGTATATACCCCTTTTTTTCTGTATAATTTTAATTTTTCTTTCTTTTCCTCTCTCTCTCTCTCTCTCTCTCTCTTTATATATATATATATATATATATATATATATATATATATATATATATATTAAATGTATTGCTAGTCGTAAATACCGTTCTTACTCTTTTCATTCGTATCAATACGTATAATATGTATGCATATATGTACGTAAACGGATATAAATATCACCGAGATCGAGAACGACGACATTGAGAATGCACATTTTTATCTGTTTTAATTATCTAATTCTCATTCATCGTATCTTGTCGATTACCTACGTAAAAAAGAAACGAAATTCTTTTACGGACACACGGAAGACGCTCGAATGTCTCTAATTAATTTAATTTATTATTTCTTCGATTATTATTATTATTATTATTATTATTATTATTATTATTATTATTATTATTATTATTATTAGTATTATTATTATTATTATTATTATTATTATTATTATTAGTATTATTATTAGTTCGATCAAAGAAGGGGAGTGCGTTACTACGAGAAAAAATATTAATTAATATTTTGTAATGTTTTTTAAAGAAATTTCTTAAATCGAAAGATATTTCGATTCGACCAAATAATTTATCGAAAATATAAATTGTTGTATGAAGGATAAAAAGCTCTACAATTTTTCATTTCTCTTTTACAGACAAAAATATTATTATCTATTGTATGTCAATTCAAACGAAATCGAATCGCATTAACACCATCGATGATTGATATAACAATGTAAATAATATATTATTTTTAGAAACCAAAAGCTTAAAAATATACATTCAACAGTCGTCTATCTATTCTATTGTTTTTACTTCTTTTCGCTGTTCTTTCGTTCTATACATATGTAAATATATTTGCACTCACTAATATTACATTCATCCATGCAAAAGTACGTTATAATAATTAACGCACTAATACATCGAATCACACAATCACATACGCATGTTCATATTTTCTTCATGTTATGCTCTCGTTACGTTAGATAAAATAATTAATATTATTGATCATAATACTTATCGTAATAAACATTTATCAAGTTAATAATAATAATAATAATAATAATAATAATAATAATAATAATAATAATAATAATAATAAAAATAAAAATAATAATAATAATAATAACGATAATCATAATATACACGCTCTTTCATCGATGACGAATATTATATATATATAATGTATTGCAAAATTCATTTTACATTTATAATACAACTCGTGCACTCGAATTCATTCATTTTTTGTTTCTATGTCAAATGAAGATATTTTCTTTTTTATAAAAAACGAAAAAAAAAAATCGTGAATAAAAATAAAATCGACATAATGGCAACGCTTATAAAAAAATTCAATCAAATTTGACATAACTCCTTAAATATTCTATTGCCGTCCAATCGCTTTTATGTGGCACGGGTATAGTCAGTTAAGAATCACGATAGACACATTATAAATGTATCGACGAGAATAATAAAAACAATAATAAATGAGTGTATAATAATAATAATGATAATAAAATTAATAATTCGTGTCGTAATAACGAAAACGCGTAATAAGGATAACATTTAAGTACTCGTTTATAGCGCGTTTATAGTAATAGCGATAGTGGTAACAGTAGTAGCAAGTAATAGAGTAGTAGTGGTATATATATATTATATATATATACATATATATATATATGTATATATATATAATATTAAGTAATTAATAGTTGTGGTAGAAGTAGTAATAATAATGACAATGATGATGATAGATGGCGATGATGATGATATTGATATTTTCTTTTTTTTTCATCTTCTTCATCTCTATACAAGTACACAAATATTTACATAATTCATATTATGTATATATATATGATTTGTGTGTGTGTGTATGTGTGTGTGTTTGTATAATATGTATACGTCCTAAAAGTTTCTTTTGAGCGCATTTTAAAATACGTTTTCTTTTCTTTTCTTCTCTCTCTTTCTCTTTCCCTATTTTTTTTTTGTTTTGTTTATTTAAATCCTCCACTAAACGTTTACCCAGAAGTATTTTGGCACATCTCAGAAATTCATTCGCATATTATTTCTTTCTTTTAATAAACTTGGCAGAATATTGTCCCCTCTTCTCTATTTAGTTCATCCGATGGGACAAGTTAACTTAATATTTTATATTTTTTTCGTCCTCTCCGTAGGTATCCTGGGCTATAGATATTTTTTATAATGTTATCACGAAGTAATAGTTCCCTAATAATGTGTCTAGTTTTACAATGTTTCGACATCGACATTTATGTTTTTTTTTTTTATCTTAAATATCTATTCTGTTCTCGACAGCTAATCTTAACATCATCGATCTAATGAACGTTTAATCTGCTCTACTTGATCCATGCGAAATTTCGCCCATATTTTTTTTCTTTTTTTTTTTTTTTTTTCTTTTTTTAGACCGACGAGAGTAATCTGACTTATCTTTTCCTTTTTTTTTTTTTTCTTTTTTTCTCTCTCTTTATTTCTTATTCTTAATTTTTCTTCTTTTTAATGAACTTTCTTCGCTCTTTAATATCACTATTACGAGACCAATTCGAAAAGCGAGTTTACAAGATAGATTCAGAGTAATTGTTTCAATATCGTAACTATGAAAAGTAGAATAATGGAAGATTAATACCTGGAGTTTGTTCAGGAATTAAATGAAAAGATCATTTAGTTCCTTTAGTTGATAAAAATCAGCTTGTAAACGCACTTTCGGAGCAGTATTCGTAAACCTAATTTTTAATAACCAGTACGTGAATACACGCAAGACGGAATCTGGGGGGAGTGGGGAGCACATCGATAACACTATGAGCGCCTTTCTTTTTTTTTTTTTTTTTTTTAATTCACTGCTCGACTTTACATCGACCATATCGTAAGTTGGAATTTTTTGAAAGGGTTTTTCGGAGTAGTACGACGATCGAAACTATGATAAAAGTGCAAAGACGTTGGCACGATGTAATATTCTTGCGTACTTTTAGAAAAAGAGTATTAAAAAGATTTTTTTCGACGTTAATTTTAGCAACTCCTATGACGTTCGTAACGATTTATTCGTGCACAGAGAGAATTTATCTTTTAATAACTATTGTTATTAGAGACGTGCGATAAAAGTCAATAGCTATGCCAAGAATAAAGGAGTCACGGATTTTACGAGTATTATGATTCATATGAACTTCTTGCGTGTGATATGCTTTAATGAAACTCTTTAAAATTATATTTATAAAAAAGATACTACCTTTATAAAATACTTTTTGTCTAATAATATCGATTCGACGATACGAATTTTTACAAAAGTAAATCATCGAAGACATAACGGAAGTCTTTCTAACGATCTTCTCTCTATAAACTCTATGATCATACTTAAGAATTAGTCGTTATTAATGTAACAGTGTCGATCGTAACTAATCGCTCGTATCTATTCGAATATTCATTGAGTTTATATATTGTTTACGCAGGACGGTAAAATGAGTAACTTCCCCGTCTAAGCTATATCATCGTTTTATCATCATTCACTTTTAACGGGGTACGTGTATTTAAAATATTTAAGAAGCACAAGAAAATATATCGATGACCTAATTGCAAGGAACCATATCAACTTTAAAGCACCATTTTAAGTCGAACACCGAGCTGTATTTTGTTTGCATTTTAAATACGGAGAATTACTATTTTCTTATATTTTTACTTAAACGCATCCTTAATTTTTTCATTTTCCTTCACTTTTTCATTCTATGTCCTATTTTTTTTTTTCTGTTTATACATTCAATATTTCTCTAAGAACTTTTTAAAGTAATAGTTCTCTTTCTCAATAAACGTACTACTAGACAATTGATGAGTTTATCTAAAGTTCTATTAAAAGTTTTATGTTCAAACTGTCGCATTAAAACGACTTATTCGCTAGTACGATCATCAGTCGACATTTTTATTATATTTATAAGTCGGGAGATACAATTCTTTCGTCGTAATGTAAAATAAGAATTTTGATATAGATTTGATTTTTGAATGGGACAACACGTAACAGTTAAATGTTAATGATATCGCGATAAATTAACAGGAAAGAAAGAAATGAGAATGTGATTTGAAAAATATAATAAACACGACGATTTAGTTATAGTAAATTGAAAAGTGATTGGATAAATATATATTGTATTGCGATACGAAGGTCCAGATAGATGATCGAAATATAAAATTTTTTGCGAATGCGTTTCACGCGTCAACTTGATTTTTTTTTTTTTTTTTTTTTCATTTTAAACGAATTAATTCTACATAATGGTTATCCCAGGATCAACAAGATTTTCTGCATTTATAATTCTAACATGAGAAATTGGTATCGCATTGTTCCTTCAAAAATCTTATCGTCCGAGTCAAACCGATTCAGATCGATCAATGTCATTTTGACATCATGAGGATTCGCTTACGAACGACGTGCGAACCTCGGCCATCAGGAACTACAAGATTTTAATTTTAAAATGATCGTCAATTGGCATCTCAATCGTAGTACGTGCAATCGTTCAACAAGGTACAAGTTTACCACGCAAGACCAGTAACGAGTAAGTACTTACGAAAGAATCAATTCATTTATATTATAATCTGTTTCTTAATCGGTATTTAGTAACGTGCCATTAAACTCGCGATGGCATTGATATCTAAGACACATTCGTCATCCATTCAGTATACCATTACTGAATCCAAGACGCAGGTACCCATTGTGGTTCCCTTTCTAATGAATTAATTTCTGTAAGAAGTTGATTATAAGCACGATCTGTATCGTTATTAATGATGATCATGTCGAATAGATGACCGTATTTGTCTTCCATCTCCCGAGCCTTCTCTATTATGTCCTTCAATTCTTCTTCCTTAAAACTCTCGTTACTTTTAATACGTTTTTGTCGTAACTTTTCGAGACTAGGAGGTGCTACAAAGACCACGTATGGTTTTAAATCCGAACTCCGTAGGATCTTCAAACTTTGAGGATGTAAATTCAAGACGCAGATTTTCCCAGAATTCACAACCGATCTTATAGCCTCGACAGAAGTACCGTAATATGCTTTTTCATACTCGCCGTGTTCAACGAATTTCCGACAGAGAATATCGGATTCAAATTGTGAGCGAGAGATAAAGTGGTAATCCTGACCATCAACTTCTGAGTCCTTCCTTGGACGACTCGTATCTAGAGAAAACGACGAGTCTTTTAAATATCAGTTTATATCGCAAAATAAAAATCATTAGATATCTTTCTACTCGTTTTGAAAAATTATTGATACGAAGAAAGAGAAAATAATGCTCACGAGGAATAGCAGCTGCAAAACGTTCGCTGTCTTGCATTAATCTCTGTCTCAGTTCATGTCTACCGATGTTAGGAGGACCAATAAGAACGATAGGCCTCTTATGATTCGCTCTTGGATAATATAAAGCTACTTCCTCGTACGTTAGCACTTCCTCGCTGTCGTAATCTACAAATGACTCCTCAATGTTATTACTAACGGTTTATAATATTATATTATCAAATAGAAAAAGAAAAAACTATGTTTACCGTCTATCGTTGTCGTCGCATAAAGAGGATAACCGTCGTCGTTGAAATTGGTACCAAGTTTGTTTCGTTTTTTTTTCTTTGGATTTTTTCTCGCACACAATAGTGTACTAGATTTCTTCGAACCCCGTACCGTCGACTTTCCACCAGCTATCGTCTGCTTCATGGATTCTCGTCTGCGAAGTATCATGGATGTAAGCATTAGCCTCACAAATTTATGCAATGACTAAACCAGTCGTATACCACGGCACACCCCGATTCTTGAACGCTTTGCATAAATTCCACTGCCTAACTTTATATCTTACGAAGGTCTGTTATTATCACCTTTTATTTAACATAAACTATTTTCTCCTTATCCCTTATTTATTTATCTATTTTGTTCATTTCGAATAATATTTTGAAGTTGATCAAACATCTATATACAATAAATTATTTGATAAGAAAACTTACTGATGCTGAAAGGCTTTACTGGGTATAAGACCAGCTAAAGTTTGATCCTCTTCACCTTCTCTATAAGCTTGCCACCAGTTTGGATCCTCTTGAGAAATCACATGCAAAACGTCACCTTTTTGAAAACTAACTCCGAGTTCTCTACATGGTATATATGGATCCTCTTCAGGATCATAATCAAAGTGTGCACGTATATGTTGTATCTAAAACAAATATTCATTTTATCAATAATAAGATTATACAAGAAAGTTTATAGAAGAACAATTCGTTCGCTTACTTGATTAGTGTCCTCTTTCCTATTATTCAAATTATTTCGGTAATTCGTTGGTGCTGGTAATACCAAGAACGTAAGACTACCCTGCATGCCAGCTAAAATGTCACAAACATCGTTAACACTTTTTCCACGCATTTCAACTCCATTAACTTCTAAAACTTCATCTCCTTCATGCAGGAGTCCGGATTTGTCTGCTGCACCACCTCGAACAACACGACCTTGGAAAGAAACATTCGTCATTGGATTTATTCATTTTAATTCAGAATATTTTTAAACGATTTAGGTAGATACCGATAATAACTGCATCACCATCGTTTCGAACAGTAGCACCCAAAGGTTCGTTAGTTTTTTCGATCCTAATTATTTTGATATTATCTACACGTGACTCTCTCCAACTCGATGTAGGACTTGGTGGGCGACTTGGTGACGAAGACGCAGGACTGTGCTTTCTTTGGAAGCCTTCCACATACGAAACTATAGAATCATGTGCTATAAGTAATGCCTCCATGTCGTAACTCGTAAGAATACCCGTCAGCTCCTCCACGGCAGCCATCGTTTCCGCCGCACCAACATCCGTTGCCGTTGATGATGATTGCCATTTTTCTAATACGTCTACGCACTGCAATAATGAAACAAACAAATGACAGAGAAATTGTTTTGTTGAAATCGAAGGTAACATTTCTCAAAAAAAAAAAAAAAAAAAAGAAAAGAACAGGTGAACATTATCTCAAAATCATTAATAACATTCCGAATAATAATATATAAATATTTCTGATAGATAAGTATATATTAATAATAAGTGTATTATATTTATATGATATGTATATCTATTTTTATCATCAAATATACGTATATTTCGCATAATTGTTGTTATGTTTTTCCTTTTTTTTTTTTTTTGCTTCATCTAATAATTTAGAAATAAGCGTGGATCAATCTATCTAAATATTAAAATAACGTATACGTACGTCCCGAGCTAATGTCGATGAATCTTCGGCATGATGTCTAAGAACCTTGTTCGACCTTAATCGCGTTTTCAAAGCGTAATGCGTAGCTGTGGCAGTTGCAAATTGGCTTTGTAGCAAAAGCGTCCGAACTGCCTCAAGTTCGGCTTCCACACTTGGACCCGAAATGCCGAGAGCACCGGAGATATTTCGTAACTGAAGCTGCAATCTCTCCAACGTGGCAACGACCTCTCCGTATGCTGAAATATGTAAAGACTACTCGTCAGAGCTAGGATTGTACTCCTCTTGTTATTTCACGACTCGTACCATTAGACGTTATACAGAGTAATCTGAAGAAGTCGAAATCTTTGTAAGAGAAGCTTTTAAAGAAGATTTCTTCGAAAATCTTCAGATAACATTTCGGATAAAGAAATTTGTGCTTTCAGAAGAAGGCTGAGATAAAACAAAACGAGACTTGAGTGTTCGAATGATAGGGCTTAAAATATTTTCCAAGTGGACGATAACGTCGTTCCCTTTTTTTTTTTTTTTTTTTTTTTTTTTCTATAAATATAAAAATAAGCTCAACCGTGAGATCTTTCGTGGTTTTAATTCGATTATTCATTCTTGGCTAGCGAGCACGTACGAATAAAGAAAGAAGAAAATAAGAAAAGGTAGACTTACTTAAGGGCGCTTGAGGTGCGACATGAACAGGACGAGTAACAGTGGTGGTCAACTCGTCTTGAGCATATGCGAGATTCTCTTGGCCGGTAAGATTCGTGGCATGACTTTCTAAAGCTTGAAGCTTCGTTGAGCCACGAAGCGATCGATTCAAGATTTCTTGCCTCTCCTCCTCGTCCTTGCGTTTCCGTAATTGTTCCTTAAACAAAATAAAACAATAAATAATTAATAATAGCATTTTATAAATCGATATACCATTATATTAAATTTCTAAAATTATTTCTAAAATTATATCCGATGTATCTTTCAAGATAAAAATATATAATACATCTTTACTATTATCTATCTATGTATAATCGTTATGTCTTTGCTTTAGTATAAATTATATTTCAATTATATTAATCTCGATAATTTACTCAACGACCTATTTAAGAGACCGGTATATTTTTAGATACAATTTTTACATGCCCCTTATATTGATGTTTAGTTAACGCGTAGGTGTGCGAAGATCATAACCCATGCACTTTAAGAATTTAAACGAGAAGGATAGAAAGATGGTTGATGAAAGCCATTATCAAGACCTCGTTTTTAAGTTTTGACAAGGAAAGTAATGAAACCCAAAAAGAAAGAAACCAGGATATATATAAAGAATAAATCCTGAAAACTGAAATTTTCTTTTTCAATCTTACGAAGAAAAGAGAAAATATATTCTTGGAGATGAGAGTACCCACAGATAATAAAACTGGGTATTAACGTAATTTACATATACCATACATACAAGTACATATATATATATTCTTATACTTCTTAGTGAACGGAATTTGCATCAATTTGAATTATTTATATTTATTATCACGTTAAAATATCAGCAAGGTCATTAAAAAAATTTTGAATGATAGAAAACTCGCACCTGCGAAATTCACAATGCATTAAGGGTGTATTATCGACACTGTGGAACATATGTTCCTCACTGTTTTACGTATGAGGGTCAAAATTGTATTACGCTTGAACGAATATGACCCTTATGGTTAAGGGATAGTGGCCAATAAAAAGCCAATAGAAAATCGTAAATATTGCAAGATCGACCAAAATTATTTCCACTTAGCTTCGTTTCATTATTTTAATCTTCAAAGGATATATATATATATAATTCATAAACGATATAGAAGTATTGAAGAAGAATGGATGATATATATATTGTCCCTTTTTAAGATGGTTTCTAAGAAATGATTAATTCATTATGTGTGAAAAGTTTTCTAAAAAGATATACTAAGAGTATATAATTGGTATTTCGCATGAGAGAAAAGTCAAGGAATCTATTACGCGATATAATGAATACAATAGATTACTATGAAAATACCTGTGATTAAATACACGTGATATATATCGAGCATTGTGTTATATTCTATGGAATAAACAAGGCAGTTCTATCGCTGTCAGAAAAAGAATTCTTTTGAACTTGGACCATAATATGGCAATTCGAACATATTTCACAAACGTTTTTTTAATCAACGAACTTGTGGAACCTGTAGAATGAAATTCTAAAGGTCAATGTCAAAAGATATAAATGTATTTTTCTCTTAAGATCCTACAATGCCAATTCCCGTAACTTTTAAGCCAATATATTTACATATCTGTATCTTCCAAGTTTTATTTTATTTTATGGTTAGAAAATTAATTATTTCTACATATTCAAAGTTTTTTCATTAGTTCTTTCATTTCAGAATTATATTAATATAAGTAATATGTATTATAACTTTCAAATTTTATAATTTTTTTTGTAGATACGAAAAAAAAATGTGAATTATCACGCATCGGTGCAAAAATATTAACGGTTACGTACATATTAAAATATATCGATATTATAATTTTATGAAATAAGTAATAAAAATTTTTCGAACTTACAATTAAATCTATGATAAGGTGATACAAATTTATCTAAAAAAAAAAAACGTTTATCCAATCGACGGATATGTAGGTCGATATTGGATGAAATTTCTAAAGGTCATCGTCAAAGAATCTAAGTGAATTTTCTTTTTAAAGAACCGATAAGACAGAGTTCAAATTTCACGGATCAGCTGTGAACATTTTCTTTAAAGTATCGACTTTTTTTATATAACCACCGAACGAATGATGTGACGCAATGCGATACGATGCGATGCGATACGATGGCAACTCGTGCGTGCTGTTATGTGCGCGAGAATACTTGGCCGAAGCCCTGTTTACTTGGATGATACGTAGGGTTTCTTTAACGTGAGCTCTGCTCGTTCTGTAAGTTCCCAACAGTGCTAAAGTCTGCTATAAGATGAGAATGAGAAAGGCGGTACCGTTTAGACCGTAAGTTCGATATTTATGTACATACATATATATGAATACATATATATATATATATATACATATATATGTACACACATATCATACATACATATTTCTATTACATTGTCGCCTGTTGGAAGGATCGCTTTATAACGAGACATTGATCAACCAAGGAGAGACTTTAATACGTTCCTTGGCAACTTCACATTGCTCAGATTTCAACGTCTCAGCAATTTTGACAAAGCAAAGGAAGCTTCGAGCTCTTGAAGTTGTTCCTTTTAAGATTTAAAGATGGAAGTATATAATTGTAATTCTTTCTAAATACTTGTGATTGTGAAATGATGACCTATTAATGATTAATATAATTTAATTTATATTTTAACGTCTGTAACGTTTTAGTTTTTTAATTAAATATTATCAATTGAATTTTCGTAGCAATAGCTATGATCTGATATTCATTTAAGATTATGCATTAAAAGATTAAACATTCCTTGCATATCATGTCTTATGAAGAAAAAATTGAATTAATAATACATATATGGTTTTAATTATCAAACAAAAGAATGAGAATTATTGTCGAAGGGGACATTTGTATATTAAAAAATGGAGGGAAAGCGGAGGTGGGAAAAGGAAAGTGTACGCGTATAAGTATCGAAACTCGTTAAGCTTACACTCGAGGCGTATAATCTTAAAGCACGCCGGAGTTCTTTGCATTCCGAGGCACGCTTGACTTAAGGTAAGGCGAAAGAGAACGGTGTGAGGATTCTATAAGATAAACATACTCACGACTCTAGCCACGCCTGCGTATTCGAAGAGAGAGACACACGGCGTTCTCTCCTCTTCTCTTTTTTCTTCTTCGTGGAACACGCATGAACGTATTATGCTCACCTTTTCCTATGAATTACTATGTCGAATATGTACTATATATCCTAACTTTTCAGTATTTTTTGAAGAGCAAACAGAGAAAGAGAGAGATAGAGATAGAGAGAGAGAGAGAGAGAGAGAGAGAGAGAGAGAGTGAGAGAGAGAGAGAGATACGATCTTCATCGACGATAACGATTAATGACTATGTAATTACCGTAGAAACGATCTTCCTACGCTGCCGCAAAATCTTATCGTTGTACCTCCAAGAGAAACGCATTAACTTCGAAGTGTTTATTGCTTCGCTAAATTACAGTACTTCGTAGTTGGGTCCCGAAGTCTTTACTTTTCGAGTTGAAACATCAATTATATTCTAGACTCTCGTAATTAATGTACAAACAACGAGAAACAAAAAGATAATATTTTTTAAAGAAATTTAACCGATGAAAAAATATCTGTTATTTCTTTTATTATATTTACCGTGAATAGTGAACAAGTAGTGACAGGTAGTGAACAGGTAGTGAAAGAGTTAAAGTAGCTCTTGTCGATCGATCGAAATACGACCGTTAGCATGCCAAATAGGAAATACGGAAACTGTACAACTGTATGACTACCGTAGTATGGCACAACGAGTTTCCATTAGCCATTGTCGCGTTCGTATCCGTGATTTCCTGTCCAAATGTTCACGAACTCGATGGGTTACCTTGTCTCCTAGGTGAATAATCATTTGTCGTTGAACACCGGTATTACATCACGCAAACGAATCACCAGATTGGAAAACGGACTTATTTTTCGTTCGTGGATAAACGTATTGTGATTTTTTGAAAATGATAATAATTTGAGAAAGATACTAACTCTCAACGCATTACGATATTTGTTGGTTTATGCGAACTTGATTCGACCATGAAATTATTTTTAAAATACTTTTCAATCACTATATTTATTTGTCATTAAATATTTTCTCGACATCACGTTTATATGAAATCGAAAATTAAACTTTTTACAATCATCATGTAAAGCTTTTTAACAACAAAGAAAATCATGCGAGATAGAGACTTAACGATACTTAAAAGACAATTTGGAGGACAAAATGAATTGCATGATTTATCGCTTGAAACGCGTCATGTACTCAATTTATTTTTGACGATGTAAATTCCGTTTAGACTTGATCGACTAATTTTATCGTTTAACTGTCAATCTTCATAAGTTTCGGCATGCGACCAGTCGGAGCCATCGACCATAAATATCCGATGAAGGAGAACGAAACGCTCACAAACTTGATCGAGATGTTTACCGGCGACTATTGATAAAAAAACATCATCATATCGTTTTCACATAAGTCGAAATTACGATTTCAATGTAAACAAATTATCCTAATTTCGTGTTTCATCACCGATGAGGAATGTGTTAATTAGATGAATTAAAAAGGAAACATTGCAATTTAATTCTATCTAATCGCTAATCAAATTGGACTGATATTGTGCAATAACAAACAGAGAAGGAAGAAGAAATTACAAAAACGAAGGAACGACGTCATTCAACGTAAGAATTTCATAATTACGAGAGGATGACAAGAAACGACAAAGACGAAGTTGAGTTTTCGTAAACTCGATTACGAAATATTGCGGACTTCTTCGTGCTTTTTTTTTCTTCTTTTTTTTTTGCGCAAGACAACATAGAACATACCTGATATTTCCTAATGGAATGAAGCTGTTGCTGCGTAGGTTCCGTAGTATTAGCATAATCGTTGCTCTCGACGTTGTTGTTCTGGCTCGAAAGTCTGAGACTATCCTTCGGTGGTCTAGCGGGTGCCCTTTTTTGATCTCTGGGCGGGATGGCAGGTTTGACTCCATTAAGACCAGCCTAAAAACCCATTCCAAAAAGTGGTTCGAATTAATCGTCCTTTGAGCTCGGCCATGCACAAAACTACATTTTTCTTTTTCCAAAAATCTATAGACAGATAGTTAGAGAAGAGGAAAAAAGAAAGAAAGAAAGAAAGAAAGAAAAAGAAAGAGAATACGTAAGTGAGAGACGAAAAGAGATAAATAGTCTCCTCTCGTTTAACTAATTCATTACAATTTCCAATATTTCTATTATTATTATTATTATTATTACCATCACAAAAAGAGAAAAAATAAACCCTTTCTTAAAAAGATCCCCTAACACGGCACGCTACGCTTCAAACTCGTGCCGCGTATCTAGATAAAAGATACATTTATATATATATATATATATATATATATATATATATATATATATATATATATATATAACAAAAAGAAGAATGACCAAGAAATCGTTGGAACGATCGGAGAAGGAGGTGGATTCAGTGAGAGTAAAGGTATACAAACTAGGCACGTGCCGTCTAATTCCTACGATAGAACATACAAGAGATACAAACCACTGCTCACTCGTAGGATAGTCGTATAATAAAACAAGTATAGAAAGTTCTACTTTACCATGCTGCATCGCACGTCCTCGAAAGGTTCGTCCCCCATGCTTTTAATATCGTATCTCGTCCGACGAGCTGATTTGCGAAAATTCTTTGATAATGTTCGACGAAATAGGAATAAAGATTTTTCGATCAAAGAAATGAAGAAAAAAAAAAAAGAAAGAAAAAAAAGAAAGAAACAAAGAAAAGACAAGATAAAAGAGAAAAGATGGGAAAGGAGTGTTTCGCATCAACAGCTCGAACGGACAAGACGTTACGCAATGCAAGAACACTCGGAAATTCGAAGCAGAGTCTCTTATGCGGTTTACCTGTAGTACGCAAAGATCGTCGTGGTCCTGGTAAGCATATAGCGTGTTGTACGCACTGTTCTTCGACGTGAGTCTCGTTGAGTCCGGTGTTGTTTGTCCGTCAGGATTGCGAGAGGAGAAAGAAGCAGAGAAAAGAGGACGAGGAGGAAGAAGAGAAGAAGCGGACGAAAAAGTATCTTTCTGAAGAATATTCATCGAGAATGGTGTACGATCGATCGTAATAAATTTGGATTCAATAGAGTTCGTTCTCGCGATCGGTTTGACGAACATAGTTTTTGAGTTGGTTACATCCAAAACGCTTTGTGATCTCAATCGTTTTTCATATTCAAGTGACAATCTCGCGTTCTTCTTATTCTGCGTGTCCGGAGATATGTCTAAGGAAGATTTAGCGCGATCCTCGAGAAGGTCCATGATCGTCGTAACGTCTTTAATGGAGGAATTCTCGCGTTGGGAATTTCGTGAGTTCTGATTGGTCTCGAACGAGAGAATCTCTCTCTTTCTGTCATCGTCGAGAAAAACGACTTTACATTCATCAATGTGATCACGATTGTTGTAATCGGTGGATAAGGTAGCGATGCAGGATAAACGGAAATCCTTCTTGTGTTCAGGAATAAATAAATCGTGAATCGAGGAAGACCGTTTAAAGGATCTCTCGCTGAAGCGAGATGTCTGGTTAGAAAGAGAGAAATCGTAAGAGCGAAGCTCTAGATTCGTGCTGAAAGCGTCTAGGTGAAGCTTTTTACTATTGTGCCGGCGAGGCTTATCTTGGTGCATGATAGAGGAGAAGCTTTCGATAAGGAAGCTCTTTACTTTGGACCTTACCTTCTTGGACTCGTGCTTTCGGTCTATCGTACGCGCGACTACGTTTTCCCTAGCGCTAGCATCGGTGGCTAGCGTGGGAGGTGACGACACGATCGGTGCTTTGTTCGGCATTGAGAGATTTATATCGTTCGAGCGAAGTCTAGGGGAATCTAGGGTCACTATGTTGTTCGCCATGGTCATCGTGTTCAATGTTGTCATCGTACTTGTCGTCGTTGTCGTCGTTGTCGTCTCTCTGACGACAACGTTCTCTCCATTACGATCACGTTTCAGTTCGAGAGTGTTGTGCTTGCTGTTGCCGGGCGTTTTGTTTGGCGGAGGATAAATCGGATGGCACTTGGTGACCGGTACGAAGTCAGGTGGACAATCAACGGCAACCTCGCGATAACCTTTTCCACTGACAACAAGGAAGCTGCGATCGGTGAATTCGAGATCGCTCGAGACCTCGCTTCTTAATGTCGAGTAACCGCTTGATATCTGTTGATGACGTTTTTTCTTGGATCTTTGTCGAGCGGAGGAGGACTCGAGACAATTGGTAGATTCGATTCCAAGAAGATCGTCGGTCGAGCTCGCACTTACTCGTTCTTCGATCTGATCCTGACTTTTCGTTTTTATCGCGAACTTCTCCTTTTGTTGGTGTTTCGAACTCTTTCTCGATGTTGTATTACCAAGGATCACCATTGAGGATTCGATCTGAGGACTCTGAGGTTCCGATTGTGTCCGATCTTGAAGACTAGCTGGCATTCTTGGTATTGGACATTGCTCATCGATGAGTCTTGTGAGATCCGACACCTCGTCCGATCTAATCAGGAGACCCTGAATGTCTTGGAAATCCGGCAAGCCATACGCCGGATTGTCAAACGAGGTCGTATCGCGTGCACGAGCGAATAAAGGCGTCACCTTGATCGGTAGCTCAGTAACGACAGGTCGGCAAGGTGAGCCAAGATCGATTCGCCTAGCGTCATAGCTCGGTGAATCTTTGTCACGAGCTTTAACCTTCTTACTCTTCTTTTTCTTCTCGTCGGTACTATGCCTTAGCACCAGACTAGTATCTAATGGTGCTGTACTATCCGATCGGCTCGAGGAACTGCGTGGACTTGCCGAGTCGTCACTACAGGTTTTCAACATTGTCGGATAGTCTTCCTTAGCGAAAGGATACTCATCTTCGATGTCCACGCTCGATTCCTTTTGACCATTTGCCTCCTCGCTGGAGCCCTCCTCCTCGTCTTCGTCATCGGCATGATCGCCCCTGAAGGGACTCTTTGGATCTTTCGTCTCGATAGCTTTCAATATACTACCGTTTGTCTTCTCCATCTTCAATTTCTCCTTCTGAAACTCTTTCAGTTCCTCTTTATCCTTTTCTTTCTCCTCCTCTTTATCCTCCTCCTTCGAGCCGATCTTTAGCTCGATCTCGAGTATCGACGGCTTGCCGCCACCGTTGAGGAGGATCGAGCGTGGGCCATCGGTGACGTCAGGCCGATCGGCTGTTAGACCAAGCCTCACGCGATCGTCCGTCGTGCGTTTTTTTAAAATATCGTTCTTAACGTTTAGGGAGAGGTCTAAGTCGCTAGCGCTACGGGGACGACGAAGCTCATTCCGATAGTCGGGCGAGCAATTCTTTACCTTATTGGGATAGGCCTTCTGTAATAAGGTGTCGGGCACATCGACTGGTAGCTCCCGGTGATGGCCTAGGGCACCAGGAGCCCACATCTCATCGGGACCCAATCCCTCCTGCAATTTCTTTCCTGTATCCCGTGAACTCCCGTTGTTGTTCTCTTGCAGCTGCGTCTGCTGCTGTTGTTGTTGCTGCTGTTGTTGCTGTTGCTGTATATCCGATGCGCCACTGCCGCTACGTCGACGGGACCTGAAATAATCGTCAATAACGTTTTAAAATACTTCTAAGAAATGATAATTCTCCTTGAGTCGATCATTGGGTAAATTTCTTTCTTTCTAGTTTTCCCTTTCCGACGTTTCTTACTATTCTTCTATCTTCTCCAATTGAACGCTCAAATAACGATTCTATCGAATACTACTCGCGTGTAAAAGGGATTCTGGATAAAGAATATGGAAATAACGTGCCCAACAAATATGAGAGCATCGTTTGCTTCACGATAAAACGTTTCAAAGATTCTAAGACCTACATATTTCTCGGGGGAAATACGAAGTGTCGTTGAAAATCGAATATTCTTGAGTTTATATGTAAATATGTATTCTCGTCGTTGAATAATTTCGAAAGGATCTTTATTAAAAACTATTTTTCAATCTCTTTCTTTTCCAAAGTATCCAAAGTTAATATTTTATCGTTAATCAATACTATAATTCTTAAAAAGTAATTTTAAAAGCAATTTTTATTTTTCTAGTTTTATAAATTCTTTTCTAACATAAAATAAACGAAATACCGAGTAACATTTTCGTCTATTTGATTATCTTTGTTCTCATCTGTGTCATTATCGATCGACGCCAACTTCGAACAATGACAACTAACAATAAGTTTTCTTCTGCAGGGAAACTTCTAGGACGGGGAAACTCGCGGACAGGTTGTTAAAGTTATACCAAGAGAAATCTGACAATTCGATATCGTGATTCGTATTTCGTGATTACAATCGATTAATTAAAAATAGAAATGGTCGATCTTGTAATTAAAGAAATTTATTAATATCCTTAAAAATTAACGTCTACAAGAAAGTTTCTACATCACTTTTTATTTTCTACAGGCGTTTTAATAAATTAATATAATCTACAATTTGCTATTATTTAATAAGATCAACGAGATATTGTGATTCATAGCTAAAATATAAGAATGATTATGAGAACATGTTTATTAAAAGGCAAAGCTCTTTAAATTTCATTACTCTGCATAAAGTCACGCTTTAATTTATTAAAGGTATGCGAAGAAATGGATACGCATGGAAATAGAAGTTAGACTTGGAGAAGATTGAATCCACAAATGATTGGTAATCGATACTACGTATGGAAATGCCCTTACGATGATACACGATACGTACTGTGTAGTTTTGACTTTACGCATCGTGTTCTCAAAGAAAATTGAGAACACGCTGCAATTTAATTACGTAACGTAAGTTTCAGCGGTGAGAGAATCCCACCAAGAGGCTCACAATTGATCGGTCGATCGATTAATCGATCTCATTTTTTCTCTTTTCCTTTTTAATTATCTTAAGATACGATAATCAATAAGAATTTTTGATTAAAATCTTATGGAATCCCGAAAAGAAATTTATTTAATCGATGAATGTCGCGATTCGTTCTTATAATAACGTCGTCGTAAAATTTGATAATACGTCGGCGATGTATACGAAGATGAGGACCTTAACGTAATTCATTGAATTCGACGATAACGATGGTGCATCTGCAGGCGTCGAACGAATATGCGATATAATGAGAAGCAAAAAAGATGTCGCATACTGGCACGTACATACGTCGTGTGTAATAATACGTGCTCTTCGTACGACTCCAGAGTCGTCGACCACTGAAATTCTCCGACAGTCGAAGTAAAGAAAGATAAACGAACGTTTTGGTATCCCCATGGTGTTTGTCGTGACGAATAAGATAAAGTTAAGAAAAGTATGCAGCCTCATAAAACTTGATCATTATATGTATTTAATATAAAAAAAAGAAAAAAAGAATTGTTAAACGTCTACTTGCAAAGAATTTTACTTCCTGCAAGATAATTAATTAACAAAATTTATAAGAACAAACTAAGTCATGAACTTTTTTTTTCTTTGAAAAACTTACCAGTACTTTACAGAGTTCTCTCTCTCTCTCTCTCTCTCTCTCTCTCTCTCTCTCTCTCTCTCTCTCTCTCTCTCTCTCTCCCTCTTAAATCTTTTTCTCTTATCTTATACTCGAATGTTTTATGAAGAAATTTCGTTGTTTTATGACCCTGAAAGAATTCAAGCTCTACGCCGCTATTGGCTCGTATCTTTACGAGAATGCACACGTGCGTTCATAAGATATGGAATGAAATAAAGAGATAATGAGGATCAGAAATAAATGAGAGATAGATATCAATATGTTGGTGTGCAACATTAGTAATAAACGAATAGGTGTGAACGAGTTCTTTTTCTTTCTCTTTTTTTTTTTTTAAATCTAGCTGATATGTGTTTACGTAGACGATGCATTCATTCTAAAAGAAGAATTAAAAAAAAAAAAAAAAAAAAAAAAAACAGAAAAAATATACGAAATATTACACGTCATGTGCAGGTAAAACATATATTAACAAAATCCACGAGATAAAAGTGGTTTTTAAATTCCATCGAGATTGTATTCCAGATTAATATTTTTTGAATTGCGGGTATGTCGCGATAAATTCGTTCGTTTTTTTTTTCCTTTTCCTTTCAATACACGTCGAAACAATATGTATATCAACCAATAGCGCTTTAAAAACTGAAAAATTCGGGTATGGTTGGAAGCAAGCGTCGCTCGATATTTTCCAACTCAGAAATGAAATTCATTTCGCGACACGATTCAACTCCGACGAATGCGAAAAAATATGGCGCTATCGTGGGTGCTGCGAAGGATACGAATACACATTTTTACGTATGCGATACGCGTTAAAACATAATTTAATCGTGTCTTCTTAAGGATACGTGATTCAGACGCCTTGAGCTAAGCGTATATGCTGCGTATAAAGCAGCGAGATATCTGAGTTGAGAGAAAATACTCGTTTTGTCGATTGCATTTTTTTTTTTGCGTCTGCTTTATTCCTCAATCGTCGATCTATGACAAATTTTTGTTCTATTTTTATTTTGTACACAACGAGGCTTTGTTCTATTATTAATACGATGATCATTAGAATTCCAAAACATTTGTTTGATTCTGAAATAAATGTTATCTACATTAGACCATCAAATTGGATAAATAATCGTGGTAGTATTTTTGTCCTATTATATTTGAAACTATGAGAAAGGCTATGCTCGCGCGCGTGCGCGCAGACGCGCGATCGAAGTTATAGTCTGAATCGAGAAAGCGGCTGAAGAGTTTAAGTACTTACGTACGTACGTGGACTACATAGAACACTAAAGAAGAATAGAATTCAATTAAGTGGGTCAATTATATCATATCGAGGGTAAGCAAGTAATTCGATTGTTTCGGAATTGAAAGATGAAATAAGAAGAGAATGGATTATCCTGCGAAAGTTCGATGATTAATTCTCATCAAATATTTTTCTTATGTTTATAATGAAAAGCTAATAACTTCGAAGTACGTTCGATGTATTTTATTTTTGATTACGCCTGTATTATCTATATATGTATTAGTGACAATCATTACGTATCTCTATCAACTAAAACTATTTCTAATACTGAAAAATTAGCCGTACTAAAAAGCAATGCTTACGTTACTCTCGAAAGCATACTTGGAATGATATATAAAGACATAATAACGCGATATTCGATGGGATATATCTTGAAAAATGATTGCTTATGAATTATTTTGCTTATGATCAAAAGAAAAGAAACGATAATTTGTCTCGACGATATAATTTGACGTTTAATTCAAAATTTTTACGAAAAACTAAATTTATATCAAACATTGTTTATTTTGAATATCTAGGATAACATGTTTTTTCATTATGTATACGCGACATGTAATATAATACTCGATAATTTACGATAACTTATAATCTGATTAATCCGCTCTGTTAGCGTATAAAAATAAAATATGATAAGATAAAAAGAAAAAGAAATAATCTGAAAAATAGTATATCTGGCTTATTGAACGTAATCCAACGACAGTGCTTTTTAAGTTAGCCTTTAAATTGATTGGTCAGATTGTCGAAATTGTATTCAATCTTAATTTTTATAACGGACAAACAATATTATAAGATTAATATATAGCATTCGCTTGAAAAAGTTTCAAGAATATTGTTAAGGTATAATAATAGTTACGTTTAGAATAAAATTTATTGAACGTTCTTATATTTAAAATAGAAATTTTCTATAAATAAAAAAAGAAGAGTCGTTTTTCTTTTCCTTTTTCATCGTGACCGATCATAATTCTCCATGATATAACCCATCGGATATCCTAAGAGTGGAGTGAATACGAACAGACCTAATCGCATTGCGTCTCTTGAGCACACGGCGAACTTTCGTCCGGTCGGCCGTCTGCGTCGATCTTCCGAGGAATTCGCTAAAATCATTTCACGTTTCCATGAGTCAACTTTGAAACTTACTTTGAAAGTTAACTTTGGTTGGGTCTTCAAGCGACAGTATGATGAAGGATGATGATAGCTCATGTTAATATTATTAGTATTATTAGTATGCATATATATATATATATATATACATACATATGTATATATGTATATGTATATATATTCTCACGCACAGGCTAAGACGATTTCATTTTCATAAAATTGAAGTATTCTCTTATTCTCCTTTACACATTCACACACACACACACACATACAGACGAGAAAAGTACATTTTTATAAAATATTCTAAATTTTATAAAAAGATCTATTTTAAACTCTAAACAACTTGAAATAACGGTATACTAAATGAATTCTTTTTTTGCTATTTAAAGGATAATCTTTAAAAGAAACCATTCATGTTTCAAATGCATTCGAATGGTGATTCCTAACAAAGGGTGATTTCTAACTACCCTTCCTTTCTTCTTTTCTCACCATTGGATAGCTACTCGAAAAATTCCGAGAGAAGATGAAGAACAAAGTACTTATAGCGTGTTTCTCAAGTATACAAAGATCTTTCCTCTATTACCGTTCCTTCTACTTTTTAAATTACCATTGCATAAAGATGGTTCGTATTTCCCTAAACAAGTAGCTATCTATGGAAATGAAAACGTAAGTGTGTAAAGTATATATAAATAATACATAATAACGTTAAAAAATATTTACATGAATTTGCCAATTAAAAGTTATTGTTGTATTGACGCTTTTAATGATTTAAGTATATAGACGAACATATATCAAAATGAATAGTATCATTATCTTGATATTTCAATAAGATTTAAAATATTTGATTTACGATTTGATCAGATTCATAATAACTACTTACTCGTTATAAAACGATAATAATTATCGTATGATTAATAAAATCGACGCGAATAATAATACGAGATCGATATAACAACATTTAAATTATCGTTTACTATATATGTACCATCTATATAGGTGTATCCATATATATGTTTATATTTTTCTTTTATTTTTATCTTTCTATATACTCGAAAGTCTGAGAAATCTCAAAAGGAAAAAAAACGATTCCACGAAAATGATTAAGAACGACAACAAACAACGAAGTCGTTTACAAGTCGTTTGAACGTCGGTTTCTCAAAGAGGGACGAATTTCCGCTATTATCCGTTAAATATCAGTTATCCGTGATAACACTGTCGGCATTTACTGGCGTAACGAACGCGCATCGAAGATCGCCACGGTGGATCTCTTAACGCAAGAGTCTAGTCGGTGCTGTCGTGAAACGGAAATTCAACTTGCTAAATTGCCATGCTCGTAATAACGGTATTTAGCAAGGGAACATGGTAAAATCAAGGTTCACTGTGGCAAATCTTGCAGAAAATCTTGTGACGCTTGCGTAATCGCGGTATTGACCGATATTAGCTGAGAGAACGTTGTTTGCATAATAATCTTATTGAATTACTGATGCCTACGTATGCGGCTCGTATTGAAGCTAAAATACAAATGAAGAAAAACATTAAAACAAAACAAAAAAAGAAAAAAAAAAAAGAAAAAAGGAAATAAATAATAAAACGACATATTGGTATAATGTATTGACTTAAATAAGAATTAAATAAGAATGTTTCTCTGTCAAGTATTTAGATGACACGATTGTATGATTTATCGAAATTAGACGTACACAAACAAGCCGAGTTTTTTCTTATCGGTTAAATAATAACAACTCGCCCATTCTATTCGCGAACACGAACGGAAAAATCGCGGAAACGGAAACACGTAATTCGATCTCATTAATTCATTCGTATATCCCGAGCAATTATTAAAGCTTCTCATGCACGAAATTCCTCAGTCTATTAAATGATTCGCGTCGGGTGGCTTTTCCTTGGTACGCATACTAGTTAACGATTTGCTTGTCAATCAGAACGATGAGAAAGATGACAAAGATGACGAGGAATAATTTGTTGTCTCAAATAGCTTAGCAAAAATAAAAGATGGTCGATAAAGACACGATAAGAGCAAGGTCGCATCATGATGACGTGGCCAAGTTCGTCTTAATAAATTTATTCTTCACTGATTTTCTACGTCACAAAGTGTTTTTATATATTTTCCTTATACATACACACAGAAGGAGAGAGAGAGAGAGAGAGAGAGAGAGAGAGACATGTATACTATACGAATCTATTGAAAACATTTAGCATGAAAAATGGATTTAATTCGAGCGAATAGTCGAGTTTAATATAACCGGATTATTAAAACTGAAGATATAAAATAATTTAATCTAGATAAAGAAAGAAGCAAGTTAGTGAGCCGAGAGAAAAGGTAGAAAATTGAGGTCTTTTACGAAGAAAAAAAAGAAAAAATATGAATAAAACTTGGAATACTATGAAATACAAAAGTTTTCCTCCTTTCCTTACCATCCTTTTCATATATATATATATACCGGACTCGATATTTAATTAGTAGCGCATTTACGCTGACTTAGTCCATTTTCTGTCTTGATTATTTCCTTAAGAAGTAAATGCACGTACAATATACCGTTATACGTAGTTACGATAGAGTACGATATTTACTCCTGGAATATATACCTACTCGAAAGAAAAGAAAACGCGAATCCAAGTCGGATATAATGGAGACATTACGAAGACGATTAGCACAAAATACGAATATATATATTTGCGATTCTTTTCAAAGTGCTTCGAAACAATAGCGAACGAATATCATTCTTTTTCGCGAGATATAGTTGTTCAGTTCAGTCGATTCATGTTTTACATTCTTCCGAATGCTCACTCATTTAGATAAAAGCTTTCGATATGAGTAATGAGACGTGTAATGTAAAATGCAAATTAATGAAGAATGACATAGAATGGATGGATTTCTATTTTAAAATAAATCAGAGAAAGATTGAAATCTGTAAAAATATATTAATCTAATTCAGATATTATTTAAGAGTTTTATAATCTTGCTCATTTGTCATCAGAATGATATTAAATATAACGTATATATATAATCTGAGATTATATACATACGTTATGAACGTACAACTGCATTTTATTATCTTTAATAAAAATGAATTCTTATAACGAGAACTTCGTTATACACTATTTCAAAACTTTCTATGCACAAATCGATACACTTCGAACTAGAACACCGAGAATAAGAATAAGAAGAAGAAGAAGAAGAAGAAGAAGACAAATATTTTCTAGTATTAGAAAGTCGAAAGTCTATTTTAGATCCTTCGTAGCAACTGGTAGTAAATGAGGATTCTCGATAATATCACGTATCTATAAATCGCATCCTCTGATCGTGAAAAATGATCAAATCGATTCGTAACGAATGATCGATGCCGTACGGAAGAACGTACCAATGGAGGGTTTTGAGGATTCTCATGGCGTGGCCTCTCGACGATTCGTCGTCGCTCGTTTGAATCACTCGAATCTCTCATGGAAGGCGCAGCGCGTGCTTCGAACGTCGGCGGTGGCTCACGCGAGACGTCTCATTCTTCTGGATGCCGATCCCTCTTTCTATCCCACTCTCTCTCTCTCTCTCTCTCTCTCTCTATCCTCTCCTTTCACCTCCTCTTCTTTCACTTTATATCCCACGACGATAGAACGAATCCTCTTCCTTCTCTCGCGAAGCTGATTACTCAGAGCACACGTATCACGTTATGAATTATTGTCGTTGATCACTCACATCACTTTCCCCTTCACGAGGCACTATAAAACATTTTCTTCTTTCTCGACGATCATCCTATAATAGTTTTTCGATTCATTAACACTTTGTCACCTTGACGACGTGTCGTGTTCGAACGAGAAGGAATAAGAGACTAGGACAATGACGACGATGACGACAACGACAATGATAATGACGACGACGACGACGACGACGACGACAACGACAATGACGACGACGACGACGATGTCGTCGTCAATGATGGGGACGCAAAAGAAGCTGCCGTCGTCGTCGCGTTTCGCGCGCTATATCGCGCGGAGAATGCTTCTACCGGTTTTGGGCTACTGTCGGCGGGCAGGTATTCGCGGCTCCGTTAACCGCTTTAATTGCTCCCAGCTCATATCAGTCGTCGTTCAAGCTTGAAAAAAATCTTCGTCCTTCTATCCCTTCTTTCTCGAATCGAATTACGCTGTCGAAATCGAATTTAAACCGATGTATCTTCTTTCTTAGAGAGGAAAAAAAAAGGAAAAAAAAAAAAAAAAAAAAAAAGAAGAAGAAACAAAAAGTTATTTTCAATCCCTCATAGAAAAATCGTTTATCTTTCTATTTCTTTTCGTGCTTTTCATTCAATTGTCCTTTGGACAAGAAAGAGAAGGAAATATTTCTTATATTTGTTTTTTTTTTCTTTTCTTCTTTTCGTTTTTCTTTTCTATTTTTTTTCTTTTTTTTTTTCTTTCTTTTTTTTTCTTTTTTTTTTTTTTTTTTTTTTTTTTTTTTTTTTTTTTTTCTTTAAATTAAAAGAAACACACTCTCACGCACGCACGATTTCTTCCTTTATAATTATATAGAATAAATGAAAATCGTTAGGGAACGAGAAACGCGCGAGAAAGACTGGCGTCCTTCCAGGTTGAAACTGACGTGAGTTTGTTGGCTTCGCTTTACCCCGAGCGAGCGAGCCGACCGAGCCGGTGCCCATTTCGTCCGTCTCCTTCTCTCAGCTACCTCTCCACCTCCTACCACCATCTCGCTTTCACTACCCACACGTCGGTACCCTCTTCGTCTCTCCTCTTAGTCATTCTCTCTCTCTCTCTTTCTCTCTCTCCCTCCCTCGTTCATTCTCTGCCCCAACCGTGGCCCGCGCATTCCTATCCTACCTCCCACCCTTCTACCTCTTCCGAGCCCCACTCCTCTTACTCTTTCTCTCTATCCTTCTTCTTCTTTTCCTTCTCCTTCTCTATATCGTCATCGTCGTCGTCGTTGTCGTCGTCGTCGTCGTCGCCGTCGTCGTCGTCGTCGTCGTCGTCGTCGTCGTCTTTACTGGTCGTTCTCTTCGCCTCGTCTCACCATTCTACTCGTTTCGACGATCACGTGGCCTAGCATTGAAGTCTCTCGTACTTCTCATTCTCTCTCTTTCTCTCTTTCTTGCTCTCTCTTTCCTTCTCTTTCTCTTTCTTTCTTTCTTTCCTTCTTTCCTTCTTTCCTTCTTTCTTTCTTTCTTTTCCTTTTCGTTCTAGTCCTCTTTTCCTTCCTCAAGCGAGTTGAAGAACGTAGTCGCGCTTCATCGAGACTCATCCGTTCGCCTTTCCACTCACAGCTGATTTTAGTCTTCCTGCTTCATCATCCTCTTCGAAGAATTATCAATTTATCCTTCGTAACCAGACTACGTCGATATCGAGCGGGGTGAAAGAGAGCATGGAAAGAGAAGAGAGGTCTCGATTCCGTACTATTCTACGAACTTGCGACGATCGAGGATCAACGATCGAGGTGCATGCTCTTTTGAGTATCTCGTTTCAAAAAGATGATCGAGAGATAATAAAAAAAAAGAAAAAAGAAATAAATAAAAATGATCTTCTGTTACAATACGTAATACAAATCGTTATATTATATTATAAATAATTATTATATTTATAAAATTATTAATATTAATATTAATATTAATAATTTTTCAAGCTTAGACGTATATAAATAATCAATTTGTTAAAGTTACATTAAAGTTCAATTAAAATTATTTAGCTTGCTGATAAACCTCACTCAAAAGATAAAGATAAAACTGTCCTTTGCTTTGAATGTCATTACTTTTAAACGTGTTAAATGAATTTTTGTGATGATACCACTCTTATATATTATTTTTCTCAAAAACGAATTCGATGTATTTTTCAAAGGAAAGAAGGAGAAATAAAATCTCGGAAAGCGTGGAAAATATTGAACGGCATTCTTAAGATTTTCGATAGACTTCTTCCACACAAAGCTATAAAATCCAACTATCAGTATTTCTTTCGTTGCTAGAACACCTTGTATATATATAAAAGGTGTTTCAGCAACAGTGATACAATCAAACAGGGAATGATCGCTCGTAAAAAAATAAGTCGAAAATGTAGAGTTTTTGCGTATAATGCTCCTCTCATTTATGAGAAAAATAACTTTTGAAATCTATTCGATACATTTGTATTTACTGCAAATTTTGACCCGACGTATCTGCTTCTATTCGTGTTTGTATTTAAAAACATATGCAATGTTATTATCTATTTTTTCTTGTTCCTAATATCGTGCTTTTGTATTAGTTTGCTTTATTATGTATATGTTTCTAATGATCTGATTGAAGCAGATTCGTCAAGTCGAAACTTACAATAAATACAAATATATTGAATAAATTTTATATATTATTTTTCTCACAAAAGAAACCTCGTACGCAAAAACTGTACTCCATACTTTCAAACTTATTTTTTCATAGGAAAAATCACTCCTTGTTCGGACAATATATATATATATATATATATATATATTGCCCGATAACAAAATTTTTCCGAGACAAAAACAATTTCTCTTTCTCTTTCTATCGAACGAATTCGAATACTTTTAATTAAACGTTGCAATTTATAAACGTTGTCAATAATTCCTAGATATAGTTATATTAATCATCGATAATGATTTATCTTCGAAAATTATCAGATAGGAAAATGCTTCTCGACGAAAGTAATCGATCTTTTGCGAACGTCTTTGATTTTCTTTCCTATAAACTTTTCCTTCTCTCTCTCTCTCTCTCTCTCTCTCTCTCTCTCTTTTCCTTTAAAATAGAGAAATGTGAGAGCGTTGAAAGAGCCATAGATACAGAAAAAAGAACGAACGAAAGAGAAAAAGGAACGAATGGTCGAGTAGTCTAAAAGGAGAGAGAGAGAGAGAGAGAGAGAGAGAGAGAGAGAGAGAGAGAGAGAGAGAAAGAAAGAGAAAGAGAGAGAGAGAGAGAGAGAGAGAAAGAAAGAGAAAGAGAGAGAGAGAGAGAGAGAGAACACACCATACAATTCCTTCATGGTGGAACAAACCGGGAAGAATTCCAAAGAGCTTGGGGTTCAGGCCACCTCCCTATAGTTTTCCGTCTACGTTTCGGCTTATGTAAACCACATTGCAAGCTTTGTCGTTGTTCGTGCATGGTTTCTGTCGTCTTGTCTTATATTTGCTGTGGATAGAGAATTTGAGAGGAGGATAAAGAAAAGAAAAAGAAAAAAAAAAAAAAAAGAAAACGAGGAGCTTAAGAAATTACTTGAAAAATAATGACAAATATTGTTTTTTGTTCTTGGGAATCTATCATAGAAGAGTGTTAAAGTTTCGTTGCGTAAATGTCTTGATAACGAAAAAGAACGAATAACATTAATTTTTTCTTTAACAACGATTTAAAAAAAAAGTTTTTTTTTTAATTTCTTGTTTATGTACAACGTATGTTAATAATAATAATAATAATAATAGTAATATAATACGAAGAGATTGTATCGATAATGGGAAATGATAAATTGACGAACAATCAAGGAAAATTTAACATTGATTATAAACTGTGTGTTCGTTGTTTGCGTGTTCTGCGGAAAAAAAAGATTAATTAACTGGATAAGGATAAAGAAATACGTGTTTCCGTTTGATTTCTGACATTCTAATGAGCCATATTTATTAGAAGGAATTAAGTAAACATTCAATTTGAAATGAATTTCAAGGAGACTTGTCAATAGACAAACATTTCAAATTTTTCACGAAAACATCACATGGAAAACTCATACGGCTTTATATCATCGGGAAGCGTCGACGAACGAGCGATTGTGTAACTACAATAATTGCATATCCGAAGGATACGCTTCGACTTTACGTAACACGTTTCAGGATGTGTTAATCTCTGAAATACAAGAAAGAAATGAAAACCGAAATGGATCGATAAAAGGAATAATTAATCGATTCTAATCGTATATAATATATAATACCGAAGGACGTTGCGAGGTTTAAATAGTTCCATATCGAATTTTATTTTTTATGTTTTTACTTTTTGTTTCTTTAAAGATTTATCTCGTGAACATTTTTGTAATTTCGCCAAATTAAAATTTATCGAACGACATTATGAAACGAATACGTTTTATTTATATTTAATTTCCCACGAGGCACGTCATAACTAGAGCTTAGGTTAATCGTGTAATTTTTTTTTATTCAATTCAGATACACACACACACACACACACACACACATATATATATGTTATGAAATTGCGTTTGTTAAGTTCATTATTTAAAAAAAAAAAATATATTTTCTCCTTCGTTTGTTTCACAAGTGTTTCCAGTTTCGGTAAAAATTTATTTACAGGTTATGCTATAGAATAAAAAAAAAATATATATATATATATATGAATATACTCTTATTCGAAGAATAATACTGCAATATTGAAATCCTCGACATTCTTTCAATAACAAACATTTTCAAATCTGCAAAATATTCAATCATTAAATTATTCCAATGGCTTCAAGAGCTTAGCTTTCATTTGAATATTTTTCTTATTTTAAAAAAGGTTCTCCTAAAGTCTATTAATTCTTAAGAAATACGAATCCAAAATTAATTAGAAGTCGGAATGCTATCGTATAAAAGAAACCATACAATCGAATAGTCGAATTTCACCTCCGTGAAATAATATTGGACGGAATGGAAACAATAAAATGGCATACAGAAAAAGAGAGAGAGAAAGAGAACAAGAGAGAGAGAGAGAAAGAAAAAGAATGAGAGAGAAAGAGAGCTCCGTTTTCGGGGTGGACTCGATTTTACGAGCGTCGTTTCGCATATCGATTACTAATTTCAGACTGCACGTGAGTACGTACAACCTGCTATGGCAATGGCCCGGTACTTTTGTCGTTGCCGACAAGGGAAACTATCGTCTGCAATCTCGCCGACTATATTTTGGTACGTTTGAATGTGTATAACACGCGTGTAAATGTTCTTTCTCTTTCTCTCACGCGCGGTAACCAATAAAGAAAGTTACGATGTCCAGACGCGATGTTTTGTTAGAGAACATGAGAAAAGAAAAAGACTGACTTCCTTAGAAAAGCAGAACTTTTAAACGACAAAGGGATCACATTAGAAATCAACGAACAGATGCCCCTCGTAAAACCTCCTTTATCTTACTTTCCTAAGTGGATGCCAGAAAAAAAGAAAGAAAGAAACAAAGAGAAAGAAACAAAGAGAGAAAGGAAGAGAGAGAGAGAGAAAGAAAGAGAGATAATCTGGATTATGAGAAAAGAATTTATTCTTTTTTTTTTCTTTTTTTCTTTCTTTTCTTTTTTTTTTCCGAAAAGAAATTTTATTCCCTGTAGTGTTGTACTTCGTTAGCTAGATAAACATTATCGTAATATAAAGTTGTACAATTTTATGCGATTTTTATTTTTTCAAATAAATTAATAAGATTATATGAATATAATTTTAAACTGAATTTAGTAGGAAGACAGAAGATACTTGAATGATGTTAATAACTTGGAAAGATATTAGAATCCTCAAAATGGAGGTCTCTCTAGTGGCCACTTAGAAGCAAAGCAATTAACTTAAAGTTGGATGGTGGTAACGAAAGTTTTCAATATTACAATCGTTAATTAAAACGTGCATGTAATTAAGTGTTATAAACGTACATACGTATTAACTGTGAATAAACTTTGAAGTTGATATGATAACTTCCTCTCTTTTTCTTTCTCCCAAGACAATACGTCTTTGGAAGAATCCAACAAAGTACATAACCGAGGGATCGTTAAATAACAAGATCAAATCATTATCTTTTCACTCGTCATCTAAAAATACAAACGCGTTATATAAAGTTGTACTATAGGATAGTTATCGTGACTAAAAATCACATTAAATGAATTGCAAGAAATAAAGAGAAGAAGATATCGAAAATATGAAAAATGAAGAACGAAAAAAAACGTAGAACGGTCGAACTAAAAGTAGAAGCTGGGTGAGTCGATAAATCGAAGGTCGATCGGTGAGTATTGGAGTCGATGTTGTGAATAAAAGATTAACTTTGTAATAAAGGAAATGTTACTGGTTAAACGGTCAAAAAATTTCACGTTACATCAAATAAGTAAACAATGTTTAAATACGAATACAATTACTTGCTTTAAAATAATAAAAAAAAAAAAAAAAAAAAAAATAATCATTTTAAATATAAAACATATAGAGTGTATATAAAATAAGATCGAATAGTCCCCAATTTTTCAGGTATTTTACTAAACCTTGAAATTATTAGATAAGCATTGTTATGTGCCAATGTAACAAAAGCGTAAGTTCTAAATGATAGGAATTAGACCATGAAAGAATTCAATGTTATCTCAAATAAATATATAATGTTTAGATATGAAGACAATCACCATCGAACAGGAATCATTCTCATTTTGAAACAAATAAGAAAAAAAACAAATAACTCATTTTAAACATAATCAAACGTATACATTGTGTATAGGTAAAATAAGATTGTACAGTCTCTAAAATTTTCAGTTATATCTCTAGACCTTGAACTTATAAGAAAAACACCGTTACCTGCAAAAGTTTGAAAGGGATAGATCAAAACGATGAGAAAAGCACATCCAAAAGGCTCGGCAAGGATTGCAAACTTGGTTGAAGTCAACTCCTCTTACTATGCCACTCATCGTTTCCATTTTTTTCTCTTTTTCTCACTCGCACACATAAACGCGCTCATTCGTTAACCACGTGTTAGTCATGAGTATGGATCATACAAGAATCGATCAGAAATTATCGATAACGGAGGGGCAAAGAAAACGTGGTAAAGTATACATTAGACTAACGGGTGAAAATGTTGACACGACCAGAAGGCGCCACGCATGAGAACTGGTGTTCGGAATGTACTTTATCTCTTTGCCTGGCACCTGATATCGAAGGCTTATCTCTCTTTCATTCCCTCTCTTTCTCTTTTTCTCTTTTATCCGCAGGTCTCATTCTTGCGAAGCCAGCAAATGCACGGACCATCTTGCTATCTATATTACACCTATCCATAATCACACAACTTGATAGCGTCACAATGTTCACCCATGATTACGTTTACATGAACTCGTTTAGGTACACTAAAGAAAAAAAGTAGCACGTTTAAAAAACTGTTCTTTTTTTTCTTTCGACAATATCTTTCGAATGAATACGATGAAACAAAAGACCAAACATCATTGTACGAGCTTGTTATTTTCAAATGTTAAGAAAAAAACAAGGTATCGGAATAAAAGTGACATTAATTAGCAGCTTAATCATGTTAACGAGAGAATATGAAATTAATAACACATTTTGTTTATATTCGATCCAATCAGTGAAAGAATATATATATATATACATGTTAAAAATTCAATTTAGTTTATGAAAGCAAACGTTAAATAAAACGCTTTGGAAACGCATGAGTTCATTGCTATCAATGTCGAAACATACCAACGAGCATCTGTTCGCTTTACGCCCCTTTTATCATGAACAAATGTCACTATATTATTATGGCCAACTTTATTTACATGCGAGACGATGAAACTTATCAAAAAGTATATACGTATATAAATGATTTTATCAACATTTTATCGTTACCTCTACTTACGTTCGTATCGAAAGTAAAAATTAATAGTACGTGAATAAACGCACACATCCCTAGTCTATTTAGGTATATATATATGCTTACTTAGGTTCGTATAATCGAGCAATATCTTATCGGGTGATATCGTTCAAAGAAGCTAATTTATGAGGTCATCTCGATAAGCACGTGATCTGCAAGCGAGTTGATGCTGACCGGAGTTTTGTTTATTGTCTATTTATATTCACTATCAAGGTGGTACATATACGTATGTAGTACGTAACTTTGTTGGAAACCATATAAAGTATACACACATATAGTTACATATACACGTATATATTTACGCGATGAAAGAAAGACTGTGAGTACACGTAAGGCCCCGCATACCGTGCGTGCGATCACACGCGCGATAGACAACCCCTTCGGTGAGTCACCCACGGCAAATAAAACAAAGAAGTCGATCGGCTCTTTTAAGACTATATGTATATATACGTATGTATGTATGTATGATATAGGAACGTATATATTTACTTATATACATTTACACTCTACCTTTTCTAACATTCTATTGTATCTTTTAAGAATTTTATCTTACCAACCGAATGAAGTATTTTCTATTTTCTTTGCGAGATTTATATATTTTATTTTCAACATCGAAATTGAGTGTATTTTAGTGATCATACGATATTTATTATCACGAACGCATTTGGCAAACGTTAGAAGGTAAAGAGTAGAACGACACGTAATTGGATCGCACGCTGATAAACATCGATCCATTGTTCTCTTTCTACTCAAATGACAATTATCAATCTATTTGCGAGAATTATAAGGAAATTAGTATATATTTGTGTATGTGTTTCTACTCGTTCATAAATGAGTTCTATAAATTGTGCAAAATGTATGTAGATACTGTTATAGCAATTATTTTTCTTTTTTTTTTCTTTTTGTACTCGAAACTAATCCCCTTTTCATTTCTACATTCCAAATTCATGCTTCACTTTTGTCATCGTATATTCGTCTCCTTTCTTGCATGATTTCTCGTCCATTATTGGAATACCGTAAATATATAGAGTATCTATATCGTGGTAACACTCAAACGAGTTAGCCTTTGGGCTTGACGATGATACCCGATGTAGTTTATCGATTCGGAAATACATAGTAAGATAATCGATGATGGGATCAGTGACCGTACGGATAATCGAAAGTGCGCTTGCCGCAGCTATGTATATGTATTCGAAAGTGCGTTCTATACTTGGATAATCGAGATTCTAAGGAGCGAGGAATTTATGTATGTAGCGCGTTCGTGGGAGTATCACGGACATTACAAGGTGACTCTTCTCGACTGACGACAGGAAATTGTGTTGTATTTTAGTAATTTAATGAGCTGATCATTAATAATTAAAAAAATTATATATATATATATTAATATATATTATATATATTACTATATATTATAATATATATTTATATATATATATATTATATAATGTAATTATTAACGATTAGATACATGTATATACTAATAATGGGAAACAATAGAATATCTTTAATAAGCACTATAATTAAGTTTGTACAATATTTATGAATTTCGAATAACAATAATTTTGTTTGTAGTAATTACAATAGGATGTATTGAATTTGCCTTGATTCGTTCCATAATTGTTCTGTAAGCGTAAAATCAAATTCTGTTTAAAGAAATATTAATAACATTAATATTTTCGAAAATATTACTTTCAGATAAACGTTCTCAGTTCTATTATATTATATACATAAACGCGTCTGCTACATATATGAATATATAGAATTTCCGACTTTCAAAAGACAAGAACAATTTTAATTATCCGATAATTAGTAATAATTTTCTATAATTATTTCATATACGCCAATTATATTAAAATGAAAAGAGAAACCTCTTGAAAAATAATTTTTAAGAAAAGAGAAATAGACAAGAATTTCAGAATTTTGTTACGTTCGAATAGATTAGGAAAAGAACCTTGGAGTTGCTTGGATAAACACAACGAATTTTATTTCATGAACGGTAGGGACGGTCTCTTCCGGTCGTCAGGTGGACGTCCCTGTGGTCGGTGAAGCGACAGGAAACGCAGGTGCAACAACGGCCGCCACTGAATTTACTCTACCTGAGAGCCAGTTCGAAGATGTAAACGCTCGTCGTTCGTTCCATTTCTCTTTTATGCAGTCCGTACACGTCATAGACCATAAAATTCGAGGAACTTTGGGTTAAGGGAGCGTAGCACGATGTCAGGTAGACGTACGCACACATAAACACACGCACAGTCAAATACACACACACATATTCGAAGTTAATATAGTGTCGCTAGATAGATCTCGCTTTTAAGGTTTTCCCTGTGTGAACTGATGACGTTACCTCCATTCATAAGATTCACTATACTAAAGGGGAGTGCCGTACCGTGCGCCTGGAATTTTTTTTTTTTTGGTCGATTCCTAAAGCCCGCTTTACTCTCGTCGAAGGCGAAAGTCATCCGCAATACTACGTACACGTCATGCCAAAAGCATTACTTCTTCTTTTTTCTTCTTTCCTTATCCGATCAATCGAGAACTCGTTCGTTTCATTTCATTCAATTGATCATGCAAGACTTTCCAATTCGATATATTTTGATTTGTTATCAAGAACCGATAAGAATTTCAACTTCGTTAAATACGCTTCGAAAAATTCTACGAAATTACCACAAAAATATTTCTGTGACTAATTGAAAGTTGGATTCCTTCAGAATACCATCGGAGAAAGCAACTATGTATAATATAATGAGATAATAAAGATTCCTAATGATTTCTATTATCTTCTTTCACGATTTCGAGAAAGAACGATGAAAGTTCTTTTGGGATATAATGATAGATGATAAAGAAAATTACTTTTTGTCGGAGAAGATAGAGGTGTGTTCTCCTTAGAAGCTATAACATACCTAACGGGAATCCGAACGTGTATAGTACGCCGTTTAATGTAATTCTAATTGACTTGGCCAAGTTCATTTAACTTGATCGTACTGTTACAGATTCGTCGTGGATAATATCTTCGATAAGATAATAGATTTTATAGAGGCCAATAACTCGATTAACATTACAATCCGATTTATTTCCTGGTAATATATAACAATATTGAATAATATTGATAAATTCTTGGAAAATTTTGAGATATCAATATAAGCATCTTCTTGAATAAATTCTTTGGATCGTATAGAAATGTCCTTGAAAGATTTCTTATCTTCTTTCAATAAAAAGAAATATGATTTCGAAATAGAAAATTTAAGGCACGTTCATAATGTTCATTTCGAATATGTGAAATTGATATTTATCCGAAAGACGTACACTGTTTTACCTCAAATCGATTACTCGACAGGTGTACGAAACGGTTGAGCAGCGCCATCTAACGTTCGACGAGTAAAAAGTTCTTTTTTTTTTTTTTCGTAGACGGTAAAGAAGAAATAGAAAGAAAGAAAGGAAGAGTGAAAATTAAACGAAGATTTCAACGCGTGGCGCGCATACCACTATGCTCAACGATATTATAAATAATCACGATCTTGATGACAATTGTAAAATATTCGATATATAGCATGAGATCTTATTGGATTGATTTTTCTATTTAAATCATGTAACCTAACGCTCGAATCATCTTTTCATTTTGTTTGTGCATCGGCCATCGTATCAACCAATCATGGAAGAGCAGAGATGTACGTACTACATAAATGTGAAAATGTAAGCTGGCGCCATTAAAAGAAATAATTTGACTAACCTGTAAATTGCTTCGCGTTCGTCCGGTGGATTAAGAAAATTGCCGTCGTTCACCGCTGAAGACGTCGATCCTCGCGGCGACCTCGGGCCGCCCTCCGGTTCTCCAATCAGGACCTCTGTCCGGCCATTTTGGAAGGGACTGCTAGCACGACGTTCCCCTACCTTGCTGCTTTGCACTGGTTGCTGCGAAGTGATAGATTCGATCAGTATCGTATACGGTAAGTATTCCGATCATATTAATCATATTGATCTCGCATGATCGATCATTGGAGATATTTTATATAATATAATTATATAATTATTATATATACTATTTTATTTCTATTATTTATATTCTGTACGTATATATATTGTATGTACTGTATTATTTCTACGGAAGAATAATTATTCTCTTTAATTCCATTTCTCATTTACATTTTACAAATAATATTACAAATAATTTTTTAAACTGTTATTATAAACAAATACACATTTCGAATATAGTACTTTATCTTTATTATATAAGTATGCATAACACTTTTCAACGGATAAATGGATTATTTCTTTTTTTATTATATCGATTCTTATTTATTCACCAGAATTTTTTTTTTTTTTTTTTTTTTTTTTTTTTTTTTTTTTTTTTTTTAATTAATAGTAGTCTAACTCCATCATTAATGTCGCTAGAAGTTGCACGCAAGTTTCACCATCGAGAATTCCAATAAATAGATACAAGAAGATAAACGTATAGTCATTACTTTTAAATGTAAAAACATGTTGTTAATACGTTAACGTATTTACATATATATGAATCATGATATTTTTTTTTTTTTCTTTATATTGAAATACGATGTATTTATCAGCCGATGTATCTATCGAGCAATCATGATAAATCAAGGACACGTGTCTATTGGAGAAGAAGGAATCGATATACTTATCCATATGTACACAAGTTGTCATTTGAACGTAATTATATACTGCGATTTATAACCTGAATGTTCGATCTATCATGATCTTATTTAAATTATTGAAGAATCTGAAACTGACCAAAAGATTCGTTTCATCTGATGAGGTTTGTTGTTTTTCCAAGATGTCCTTTCGTTCCTGCAAAGTTTTTCCTTCTCGCGTATCCTGACCGTCCTTGGTCAATCCTTTAGGAATCGTACCGTTACTAAGTTTTGTGAAGAAGGTGTTCGTATTACGTACATCCCTATAATAATAAAAATAAATAAATAAATAAATAAATAAATAAATAAATAAATAAATAAATATATAAATAAAACATTTGATACGAAATACTCATGTCAGTTTAAATATCAAAATATTGTCAGAACAAATTTCAAAGTTGACTAGGCATAACTACATATGAACACATGAATATAGAGTGGACTTTGAAAGAAGATGATAGTACGTATGTCTACAAAGTGAAGTTATGAAAATGAGAAAGCTATGAGGTGTCACATAAAAGACAATTTATATCAAAATAATGACATTCTAGATATAATTATTATGCAAAAATGAAAAAAGCAAAAGTTAAGAATCGAATGATTTTATCAAAAGATCACTGAAAAGTATCCTTCGAAGTAAAAATCCTAAGAAGGCTACTCTCACTCAGCTTAAAGGATAAAACTAGAAAAGAACTTTCTTCGTTTCGCAAAGAATTTAAGATGGTCAATCTCGAGAAGTACTTACTCATCCGCGAGGGTCACGGTGACCTGATTACTTGTTACATCTTTTCTCGTGCTCTCCTCGCTCGTGGATGCGCCAGTCTCGTTTATCTGCGGAATTAAAATAGTCCGTTATGAATAATTTATCATTTTCGTGAGAAAGGAGGGAGAAAAAGAAAGAGAAAGAGATAGATAAAGAAAAAGAGAGAAACGGATGACGCAAAATACGACCCAAGTACGATAGTGACATAGAACTATGATAACTTTTAGATATCGATCATTCGAAGACATTTCATGAGCATCATTAATGAGACACACACATACACACACATATATACATACGTATATAAGTACATATGTACATATATGCATACGCGTCACGGGAGAAGCTTATAACCCCTACATGGCGCATCCATATATGCATACATACATACATATATACATAGATATATACAAATATACGTACATACATACATGTATATATATATATATATATATATATATATATATATATCTATATACATAAATATATGCATATTTACTAAAGAAAAACCACAGCAAAATATAAGAATTGAAAATAAGAAAAAAAAAAAAATAAAAATCCTGAAGCGTAATAGTCGATGGTAGGTTGCTTAGCCTCGAGCAAAGCGCAACGGCTTTGTAATCGTAATTACAACTTGACGCAAGCAGCACGTTCGCATATTCACCTTCGCATTCCACGTTTCATAGACGACCCTACTTACAAAACGGTCAAGTGTCGATAAATTTCTTTTTTCTTATATTTTTTAATGACAGTGATCGCACCTCCTATAGCTTCGTTTGTGACGTTCGACGTTAAGAAAGAAAACGGGGATTGATCGTTGCCCGATAAACCATATATGTATATATGTATGTATGTATATATGTACTTACATATATACATTGTCACCATATATAAATTTATCTCGACATCACTGTATTGGGTCTAATAAGACGAAATTCATGTTCCGTAGCATGGGCAAGGGTACACATAAATAATATATATATATATATATATATATGTACACACACACACATACACAACACACACATGTACATGTATGTACACAATCATATGACGTGTGCAAAAGTGTACCTATTTTTCCGATACGTCAATACGATCGATCGTCTACGCTTTCTACGCTAACGCATTATACTTTATAGTTGAAAAGTTTTTTCTTCTAAAACCTATCGCGATATTTTTTCTTTTTCCATTTTGTTTATACATATTTCATACACCTCTCTGCACGTTACACAGTGAGATATTTGTAGTGCAAAATTCAGACAAAATTCATAACTTAACAGCTGTTTGATCGATTGGCTTCAAATTTTCTTCAGTGCATATTTCATTGTAGCCTGCATCAGAATTAATCAAACATTTTTTTTCTTCTCTTATATTTTTTTTGTCCACTATTTTTTCAGCTATCGTCTTTTTTTTTTCTTTACATTTTTATATTCGCTGTAGTTAAAATAGTTTTAATTAAGAAATATATTAATTTTTTTTTTTTTTTCATTCCAAATGAGAAGAACAGTCAAAGTCGCATAGGAAGACTTTTTTTTTTTAACTATCACAAACTTGAATCATTCCTCTTTATTAATATTTACAAACAATACTGATATATGAATAAGCACTTGTATAAAACAAATTTTGACGTAAAAAGTTGTATAGTTATATTATAAAAAAAAAAAAAAAAAAAAAAAGAAAAAAAATACCGAAAATTGTTTTAAAAAACGCACTTTACAGTAGTATATCCCTTTAAAAACATTTTCGAATTACTACAATACAATTAATTTTCGTTAGAAGATTCATTCAAAGTTTCTCCCTCAAATATCTCTTCTTTAATATATTATATAGTACTGATTCATTATCTTTGATAGGTGTAGATTCAAGAGGAAGAAGCAAATCTAGAGTTTTCATTCTCAAAAACGACATCGTTTTCTTTCCCCGAATTAATCTTATTACAAGAGACAAAAGGAAGTTAGAACTAAGTAAATGTTTATTAGACACGAAATGATTTATTTCTCATTTCTGCTACCTTCTGAGAATAATTCAATCAGCCAAATGGTATTCTCAACCATTTCAGTAGTACAAGAATTAATATTTTATGAACTGTGGGATTCATAAAGTATCACGAATACAATTGTATATATATTTCTGCAATATATATAGGAAATTTTTTTGTATCAATTTTATGACAACTCGATATAACTTTCAATATTAATTTAATTTTATATGTCAACTATATTATAATCAGCGTCAATAAATTAAATCATTGCAATTCTTAACTAAATTAGCTATGAAATTTCAGTTCAAATGAATTCGGAGTTGATTTTTTATTGCATTGTAATCACAAAACTTTACCAAATATAATGATATAAGAATAAGCATGGGATACCATAAGAGATTATAAAAAAAAATCATTAATTAAATCTTAGAATCGTAAAAAAAATGATTGAATTTATTACTTTCAAATATTAAATATACGAATATATATATGATAAAAATATAAAACTGTTCGAAAATGAATATATTTTCTATATAGCAAAAAGGTACATAACTTTTTGGAATATACAACAAAAATCGTCGATAATTGTACAATGTCTCATAGGATTTTTGACATAATTTATTACTTCATCGGTGTTCGAATGGAAAAAAAAAAAAAAAAAGAATTTGATACATTATTTCTCACACATCCAATAATCTCGAATGATTAAAATTGTAAAGCTTATGCAACATTTTTGAAATTAATTTTTGTACGGCTTTTCCCTGAGAAAATCTCACTCTGCGTATCATCACAAAAATGCGAGCCAGAACGAATTATCGTGTGTTTACATATGTATAATATTTTTCTTTTTTCTCTCTCTCTCTCTCTCTCTCTTTTTGGTGTTTACGTTTACATAAATAAGCTCCATGCATATTTCATTACAATCTCAAAAAGTAAAAATCATTGATATCGTGAAAAATATATAACTCTTGTTGAAAGTGATCCACCTACCTGATGATCTAATATGGCTTCGATATCCCGTAACTGGATGCTTCTAAGGGCAGCGAGCTCTTTCAACCTTTCTCTTACGCCTCTGCGAAAAGATACATTAGTATTAGCATGTTTATGTTCTTACACATTCGTTTTATATAGTTAAGATTTTATACAGTAAAGTTTACAAGGACGAATAGTTAGACGTTACGTATTCTTATATCGTACTATTTGTTGGTATATTTTAATCGATCGAGTTTCTTGTCATTTTTCTCTTTTTTCTTTTTATTTTTTATGCAAAGAATCTTGTTAATAGCTAATAACCTAATAAATAAATAGGTTATCGGTAAGTTTACAATAACTTATATATTGATTTAATATAATATATAGATTATAGAGAATACCAAATGAAAGTTCTTGCATATATTCATGGTATTTAAATGAAGTTATTTTAATCCGTAAATGCATTGTTTCGAAATCATAATATATTATAATGCTTAATGTTGTTAAATGTGCAATGTTACATATGTAACGATGTAGTTTTTTATTACATATTTTTCAAAGATATATTAATAAGATAAATTTTTCATTATTTCTATGATATTTATTTAATAAAATCTTTTTTTCTACAAATTATTCAAAAACTATATCATTCATTAACCGGTTAATAAAATTTTTCATTGAATCATTAATCGATATTATTATATTGTAAATTTTAATTCTATACTTTCGTTTCAATTTTATCATTTTTATTATATAAAGATTTAAATATGTATGAAATATCTTTACCTTTCGACAGCGATAACCCAACCGTCTCGTATCCGTACAGCATTTGGTCCATCCAGCTCTTCTAGCAAGAATTCAACAAGTTAATTACAGCGAAAATGCCCTGTATTACGTTCTATCGCGTTGCGCGGATAATTAATCGTGCGTAACGAACTACCGGGTACGTTGATAAATCGGTTAACAAACGATATTCATTTCTATGACGTTGAAATAAATGTAAATGAGTGAATTTAGGTGATTCGATTGATCAATTATTCGAACTTCGAAAGTGTCCGACGATAAAAGAAAAATAGTTGGCATAGGAGGTGCCAACAAGCTACTATTAATAGTTACACGATCGACAAAACGAAAGCATCGATTCAATTACTCTTTTTACGATCGAACCATTTTCCAGTGAATTGCGTATCCCTTTTATTTAATAATAATAATCTGCTCATAAGAAAATTTCGAATAAAAATCGAAAAATATTCGGATCAGATTAGAATGAAGAAAAAAAGGAAAAGAATCTATTTTATACCGTTTTTCATGAAAAACAATTCATCGTCGGGATCCTCGTCGTCGATAAACTTAATACTAGATAAATCGAAGTGTCTTGCTAGATCGTTATTCTCTTCGGCACAATTGTCGGACGAGGAGGACGGTACAAGTTTCGAAACGTCGTCGAGAGTGGAATCATTTGCGATATTCGATCGATTATCGCTGTGCGAACGAGAACATCCGCAAAAAACGAATTTGCGAAAGAACTTTGACATTTCGAAGGGTAGAGAAGAAGAGTAGTGAAAAAGAGGGTCAAACTATCTCACAAAAGTAATCCTTCTCGAAGATTAGACTTTCTTTTTGATTAGCATAGAACTCTTCACGTGAACACTTTTATCTCTTTATCTCTCACAGCTTTTATTTCCACTCAAAGTTTTCTCTTTATCGTGACTTTTATGAAGTCCTCACGAACTAAGCCCTTTTCTCTCTCTTTCTTTCTCTTTAAAAATATTCGTTTTGATAAGCTTCGAAATATTATTTTATCGTATATCTCGAAAAATGATTGTGACGATTCGTTTAAAATTGGAAATTAAAAATACCGACGAAACAATCTCTATCTTTATCAACCGATTTTCTTTTTCTTTCCCTTTCTATTAGTTTCTTTTTAAAAAAACACTTGGCACAATCGATCGAAGTCAAACGAACATACGTTAAAACCTACATACATAAAGTAATCCTAACAACATACATCGAGTATAACCCCAGTAAAGATTTCTAGCAAATAGAGCGAATTAATTTCTCGCGAAACGACCTGACTACCGACATCGGAACTGCCTCCTCTTTGTTCTCCTCCCTTTCGAGATGCTTTTACAGTGCTCTGTAGTACGCGATAATAAAATTGCACCGTCGTTCCTCGGCAATGGATTCAAGGTCACAACGATTATTCTTTCTTCTTCTTCTTCTCGAGTGTGAAGAAAGTAACCACGTACACGACGTATTTTCATTCCCGTCACTTTAAATGACCGCTATTCGTCGTTGAACTAATGCTGTTCGTCACCATTTAAACAAAAAACGAAAACAAAAAATCTGGAGTCACTAGAGGGAAGAAGATGAGAACGAGAGAGAAAGAGGCAGATAAAGAGAGAGAAAAAAGAGAAGGAGCATGTAGAAGAGAGAGAGAGAGAGAGAAAGAGAGAGAGAGAGAGAGAGAGAGAGAGAGAGAGAGAGAGAGAGTGAGTAAGGCACACTTCAATTGTATTTCGTTTTCTTGCAGAGGATACTCGAAAAAGCTCTTTTCCACAAGTTAGACAGGGACAGTGGAAGAGCTACGCGAGATGATAAAACTTGAGAGTGCAGAGAAAAAAGGATGGAGAGAGAGAAAAGAGTCCCCTTGGAGTATTTTTCTCTCTCTCTCTCTCTCTCTCTCTCTCTCTTTCTATTTCTATTTCTCTTCCTCTTTATCTTTCTCTTTCTGTCTGTCTGTCGAGGTAAGCACGGATGTAGCTCGGCAGCAGCAGTCGTCTCCGCACGTGTCACGAGACTAGAAAATAAACTCTTCGCTGGCGGAGAGACGAAGCTCAAAGAGGAAAGCGTACATCCGAGAGCGCTTTCGAAGCGCGTCGCATACACGAAACACGGTTTATATTTGGAACTAGTCGCTGGCATAGCCGATAAAAATTAACCACCAACGAACGCCAGTTCAACGTACCTAACGCAATCATTTACTTTTTGGTTCGATTTTTATAGACTTATGTGGTTCAACTGATCGTGACTATAAGCTAGTTACATCGAAGTATGATTTTTTCGAAGATCAGGTTTGTACAATTTTCTTTCTAAGAGTTGATTATTTTTGTTGATCTTTCATGCAATCATGAGTGTACGATCTATTATGTTTTCTTATTATGCCTCTATAACAGAGTTTCTCAACCTATGGGTCATGTTAAATCTTTAATTAGCTATGATTACTACTTTAAGACAAAACAAACTTAATAACGAGAAAAGTGATTAATTTGTAAGGGATTTATACAACGTTCTTGTAGAATGTTTAGTAACATTCGTATTTTTGAAATAATATACGGTGACTGAGATCACTTAAAAATTATATTTATATGTTACCATTACAAACAAATGTATTGAACTTCATGACCTAAAGGCTGAAAGACGCTGTTTTATAACATCATATAATTTCGTATGCATATTTTTGAAGTGTTATTTCATTTATTCCGTTTAAATTAATATCGAAAAATTAATGTTTGTGAATTCTTTTTTGAATTAAAAAAAAAAATCTACAATATTGAACTGCATATTTTCTAATCATACTTTATTATCATATTATTCTTTTTTCTATTATAATAAGATAGATAGATCAAAGGTAGAAATCAGAACGTTCTAATCGATCTTAAAGTTCGAACCAACTTTATACAGTCCACTAGCCGCTATCGGTCTCTCACTCGAAATGCAAATCTAGTGGTTCTGATAGCTACACGACTATCCTATTAAAAAGTTTTAATTTACTCGTTGCCTATCCCTTTGCCAAAGTAGTAACGATCGAACAGTGCAGTATTAGAGATGTGGTTTCCTTCTTGGTCACTATGCTAACTTAGGAAATCGTTCAATTTTGTTGATGTTGTTTGAAATAAAGAGGAAAGGAAAGAAGAAAAAGAAGAAGAAGAAGAAGAAAAAGTAGAAGAAGATGAAGAAAAAAAAATGGTTAAGTATAGAGTCGTCACCGGACTGACCTGGTCCCGCTACACGCGAGACTTCGATCATACGAATAGAATCGCTTGATGCGAGAGAAGACGAAAACCAGTTTTCTAACTGTATAAGTCTTTACTACAGATATATATGTATCTATACATATATATGTATATATATATATATATATATATATATATGTATACACATATGTATATGTTTGTATGTACGTCAAGAGTCTAGATATGGAGCACTCTTTACTGAATCATTACGAACATCTCCGTTTTCTTTTCTTGATGGTTTTCGAAATTTTCACTTATTAAAATTCACGCCGATTTTGTTGGAGTCTCTTTGAAATCAGAACGTGGAAATAGAAATCGTTTTACTTCAACGTCACGTTTTCGTTCGTACGAATTCATTTCGACGGATACACGCTGTGATATCGCACCCTAACGTACGGATATCCGCAGGATGTCAAATGCCTATTATTTAAAAATCACGAGAATATGAAACGATCAGCTGGAAAAACAGTTATGTTGTTTCTTTCCCTTTTAAATTGTACGAAACATAACAGGAGTATTTGTACTATTCTAAATAGTTGAGATCGATTATTCTAACAAAAAACATATTTATTGAATTTTTATTTCTTCTCTTTCCTTTTGTTTATAAGTATAATATACGCTTATTATATTTATTTATTTATTACACATTGAAATGACACAGAAGAAACATGTAAAATATTTTGTTTTACAAATATACAAATTCATTACAAATCATAGACGTATACTTATATTATATTCTAATATGTATGACAATTTTGTGTAAGTCGGAATTTTGAGAATTGATGAATTAAGCAAAATTCGAAAAATTTGAGAGAGATAGATAGAAAAAGATAGATAAATAAATAGATAGATAGACAGATAGATAGATAGATAGATAGATAGATAGATAGAGAGGGGGAGAGAGAGAGAGAGAGAGAGACAAAGACAGAAAGACATGCTTAACATTCGAACGTGACGATTATTTCAAGTGTCGAATATTCATACATAGAAAGTGCATTTCAAGGATCGTATGCGAAAGCGCTTGACTCCGTTTCGCTCTTCTCCCACTCTATCTCTCGTTTGTACGCATGTCTACGTCATTCTGTGACTCTTCGATTATAAATGTTATACTGGATATATATCTGCGTTTACGAAGGTATTGACACTAAAATAAATTTCGATGATAATTTATATTCTGTCCTTGTTGAAATGTCATTCGTTTTTTGTAATTTATTTTTTCTTCTTTTATTTTCCAAATAGAAACTTAATTTTATATAATATTTGGAAGAGGAAGAATCATGAAATATAAATATGTCGTCTTGTTTGTTTCGATTCTTCCCAGATATGTACATATTTACACGCAAATATTTCACATATATATGTGCAGCCAAATATCCGATTGTTTAGCCTATACATCGAAGGACATGAATAATCAATGAATAATAATCAAAGCGTTAACAGTAAGCGATAGTAAAGTCACAACGAAGGACATTGTGTTTTATCTCATAAAGATGAATATATCAAATAGAGGATCATTAAGCACGACTGTAATAATATTATCATAGAAATTTCTAGAATATTTCATTAGTTTCGGAATTTCACTCTTACATCGTGATCGTTGGTAAACAGCTGTAAGTCATTTAAAACAAAGAAGAGCATGGTCATTTGATTAAACCACAAAAAGTACAGTCGACATTACGATTCTGGTAGAATTGAATGTTTCGATCACCGTTATTAAACTTTCCTGGTTTTCAAGATCATCCATTATGACGAGCAAGAATAAAGTAGGAAGTCCTGAGAGATTCATCGTGCGATTAAGCGATCGTTCACGGAGAAGCTTTTTTTTTACGATCGAATCTTGAAGTGATGATTTAGAAAAAGAAAAGAAGAAAGCGAAAGAAGTCATTTGAATTAACAGTTCAAATGTTTTTCAAGCTTGCATTCCTCGAAGAAAAAAAGATTGTACGTTTATTATATGACTACTACAAACTCACTTGCTCGTTTCCGTTGAAGGATCGTGTAGTAAATCCTACACGATCTAGGTAGCTTTGACTTTTCTGTTACTATAATTTACTTTTTCCACGATGTCCCCTCTGCCGGTTCTTCCTCGCTATCGTTGAAAAATCCGTGACAAAAAAAACTGTTTTCCACGCTTCACCTTGGCACATTATCATATGAGAAATAACGATGAAGATAAAAAAAGAAAATAAACACAAAATATCGTCACTTTACGACTTCAGGATACACTCGAACCACAGACACGGACACAGGATCGACACATAATGAAAGATACACGGAATATGTTCGTTCGTAAAGTTTTATATATGTATGTTTTATATGTGTATGTAACATCCGATGATGATCGTATACATGTGCACAGAATGCAAACGAAGAGAACGTTCCTCACTCGCAGCACCGTGACGAAACCTGCCGAGGATACCACCTTCCTACGCGTTTACTCTCGCTCGTCCTCGTACGGGCAAATTATCGCTAAAACATCGGTCAGTCTTTTTTCCTTTTTCCTCGTTAACGCGATCCACCTTAGACATTATTCGTGTAAATTTCGTTATCACTTACAAATCATTAACTCTTTATAACATCATATATAATTTTTAAGTTACGCACTCGTATATTTATATTTCATTTTTTATTTTAATCTTTTCTTTTTTTTTTCTCTCTCTCTCTCTCTCTCTCTCCTTCTTTTTGTTCGTCACAAATTAATTCCCAGTTTGTATCTGAAAATTAATGTTTCCTAAGCATAAGTTATGATGTATAAGTTTTCGATTATATCATTTTTATTTTTATACACGTAAAAATAAAAGTTGAAATCATAGAGAACGTAAACTCATTGATCGAAGTAGAAACGTCTGTTTATTATTTGCCGCTGCCATTTAAGAGTTACGAAGCATCTTTTATTTAACGAGCAATGAATCGTAGGAATACTTTTTCTTAATTAACCAGACCGAATTGATCAATTATTAATTATTAATTATGGAACACAAAGTATGTTGACGTGATACGATACGTTTTTCGGATAAATTTTTCGTTTTTCCCATTTTCTTTCATTTTGATTTCAGAACAATACATAATGATTACGTATACGCGTTCCGCTGCGTATTCCGTAAATATTTTCGAACGATTCGCTTCGGAAGCAAACGTAAGTCGATTTCCATTTGATGGAATCGCGATCAGCTTTCTCGCCTTCGAATACTGCAGCGGCATCGAATTCCTTTGGATATAACGTTGGATTATCCGTAAGGGATTCATCGTTACATGTCAATTTTTCGTTAACATTTACATAATAAAATGAAATTAAATAGGGTTAGAGAGAGAGAGAGAGAGAGAGAGAGAGAGAGAGAGAGAGAGAGAGAGAGAGAGAGACGATAAAAGCTATCGTACTCGAGAGAATGGAAGAAACATTCGTTGAATTTGTCGTCGTGATGGTACGCGCTGTTAAACCTCGAACAAATGCAATGATTTTCGAAAGAGAGAGAGAGAAAGAGAGAGAGAGAGAGAGAGAGAGAGAGAGAGAGAGAGAGAAAGAGAGACAGATAGAGAGGAAACACAAATTTATCGTTTCGTAATAGCGTATCGTTACGCGAATAAAACAGGATAAGTAAATGTACAAATAATTTGAATTGATGCGAAAAATAGACTGTGTCGAAATAAAAATATCTAAATAGAAAGAGAAAAATGTAAGACTAAGATATTTGATACGAATGGTACAATATTCGAATAAGAAAAAAACAAAAAAAGTACAGATGATTGGTGAATATTCGTCATTTATATAAAGACTTCAACTATCGATCGATGAATAAGTAATGAAAACGACTAACTACCTGCTCTTTCCTTCCAACGATTTCTTAGAACCACTTAAAGATCAAAAGTCGTTCTGGCTTGTGATAAAATGAACGACGAGCGATTATATGTATGCATGTATGTATGCATATATGTATGTATGTGCCTATATACATATGAATGTACATATATACTGTGTCAGAGAATCTAAACGATGCTTATTTCACGTCACAAATATGAGTTTTATAGATTACATTTATGTAGCAAAGTATACATATATAGACATGTGTAAGATTTGTTCGACTTTATTGAAATTTTTAACCCATATAAGTATGTTTGAATATCATTCGAAAACATGACGATTGATATAACGTTAGTTTTATCAATCGCCATGTAATGTAAATATCTATATAGTGTAACTGTGATAAAAATAATTTGCATAACTTTCGTCTAATTTGAAATAATAATATTGACGTATGATTGCATTTTTTTTTTTTTTCTTATAGATGTTTATTCACGATAACTTTAGGAGGGATTAAAAAATATTCTTTCCGCATCTTTCTGCGAAAATTTTTGCATTCTATATCGTTAAGTATACGACCGTTCTAAATTATTGTTAATATATATCCTAACAATTATTGTTAGTTATACATTATATATTTCTTTTCTTTTTTTTTTTTTTGAGTAAGTAAACAACGTAACGTGTTTCCATTTTGCTTCTTTTTTATTCTTTATTTAAATACGACTGATCGATCACCCCCTGTTGATTTAAATCACCAAGAACTAATTCCATAAGTCCATAGAATATTTTCACGATATACATATATATACACACACACACAGATTTATTTACGTATACGTACATTTACGATACGTACATAATGAAACGAATTAAGAGAATTAACGCGTGTTAAAAATCGATCGATTCTTGACATTTTAACAATAGGTTTTTTTTTAATCGATCGAGTTTTTAATTATGCGACTATTGCATAAAAGTATATAAATGACTAGATGAAAAAACGGCGAAAAGAAACAAATAAACGTAAATGTTTTCACTCTATGAAATCAATAAAATACACTACAAGTATATATAGTACAATATGATATTTTAGAAGAACTTAAACCCGTTTGGTAAAGAACACATTAAAGTATTATTTCAAATCGAATAATTCGTTCGTACGTCAAACAATAAGTTGAAAAAAATGGTTGCTAACACTAATTATCAATTATTACAATACCAATTAATTCGTATCTATTAAAAAATTCATATCTCTTTATTAAGCATACAAAATAGTCATTTGATTTTAAATAATCTATGAATAATTTTTAAACCAGCGTACGTAAAAACGAGTTACGTTTATCGCGTATCAAGCGGTGACACCATTGCGCTCGTCCGCGAAATCGCTCGTCCGGTTGAACGGACGAATTCGTTGCCACGACACATTCGGAACATCAAGGCTACTAAAGCGTCGAATTTTCAAAGAGGATTTGACAAATTCATGTAAAATAATAACCTGTAGGATGATATCGATAGCGATTTATCCTTTTTGTTTGAAACACATATGTATAGCAATCCAAGGATAAAAGGTGAATAAAATAGAAGAAGAGGGGAACACCGTGGCAGCAGCAAGCGAGTTGAATTCAAGCTCTTGAAGAGCAACGAATAAACGTGAATTTAGCATCGCACTCACGATTTTTAAAACACACACACACATACACACACACACAGACACACGTACTAATGCACTTAATTTTTCAAAGAGATTAGAAAACGATCATACATTCCGATCTCTTTATTCCTTTTCTTCTTCACTCTGGTATATCCTGGTATCTTTTTTGACACTCACTCACGTAAAATCGGTATACTTATACGGCACGCTGAACGCGAGTCGACTGAGTCTCAGGCAGGCGAGAGCCGCCTTGCGTGAGATCTCCTTTCTCGAACGAGGACGTAGAAGAGGAAGGATAATGCGAATTCGAGGACGAGAACTCGAGGAACACGGCCTTCGAGGATCACGATGAGAATTCGATGGAGAACTCGATGAGAGCTCTGCCAACGTCGCCAAATTCTCTCTCTCTCTCTCTCTCTCTCTTTCCTTAGTTTAATATTTTCTTTCTCTCTCTTTCTCTCTCTCTCTCTCTCTCTCTCTCCCTCTCTCCTTAGTTTAGTATTTTCTTTCTCTCTTTTTATTCCGTTCTCGACCCCTACTCCTTACGTATACCCCTTCCAAGTATACACCTTCGATTCCACTACTCCACGAGGCTTTCGTTGACGAGCCACCTGAGGCATTTACCTGGTGAACGGCGGAATCGCACGAAACGCTACGGAAGCATACGACTTGTATTGTGTTCTATCTCGTCGTCGTTTCGAATTCGAAGCGGTCGGCTAGCCTCCGTAAAAGTGCTCTGCGATTTCGCGGAGAGGAAAGCGAGTCGCGTGACCGCCACCTGTGCGACCGTTAAACGTTCCGCTTCTGTACTACTCGCAACGAAAAAGAACGTGTATGGGTCTCTTTTTTAGTCTTTTTTTCTTTTTTTTTTTTTTTTTTTTTTTTCTTTTAATGTTTCGTTCGAATCAGCGTTTTCTTAGTTTAACGAATTTTAAAAGGGTTGGGGTGGGTGGAAACAACGAAATAGTGTTTGGATTTATCTCAGAGAATTTAAATGTATGGTGTTAGCATACACATGTATAGAAATGAATTATTAAGATCAAAAGTTTTTCGAATTATGTAAAGGAAAATTATTATACGTATAAGTGGCGCAAAATTTGTTACAATTTTTTAGAAATTTTACAGAGATTAGGTCTCGTTAAAATCTACCCAATGTTTTACTTTAACCTATCTAACGTTCAAACATTATACGAAGTAAATATTGAATTTATTGGAAAATCCACAAATGTATTATTACATTAAAAGCACTTAGAACTTTTAATCAACTTTGTTTAAATTGTTAAAATTATTAAAATTATATAAACTCTGAAATGTACTTTTATTTAATTGTATTAAATTATAAGTTTCGTATTATTATATTATAAAAAATTTATCTCTCAAACGTATGTATGTACGTCACGAAAAATAAGAGCATACATAGATATATTTTCTTATTGTAAATGAATCGTGTGAGGAAAATATTTATCGTATTTTGATTTATCGATAACCGTAAGAATGATTTCCGAAGAATTTCGAAAAGATTCGCCAATATGGATTCTTTTATATTTTATTATATGCGTATCGAGCATTTGGATCCAATCTTCGATTGGATTCGTAGAGATATCGTGTATATGATGTATTTAGAGAAAAAGAGAGAGAGAGAGAGAGAGAAAGAGACAAAGAAGGGGTGAATAAAAAAGGTCATTTCTTGTATCTTTCTTAAAGAAGACAGACGATGGTTCGCGCCAACATTAGAGAAAAGACATTTTGTGCTCCTATCTAGTCTTATCTTCGGTGCACGATTCTTTGTAAAACGACAGGATAGAAATAAATTTTCTACTAGGCTTAGAACAAGGCTTCTCATCCGAGCACGTAGCTACGTGTGTTCGTCATCTTATCGAACGGGACGCTAGTTGAAAGATTTCAATGTTCTTGGAATATCTCGAAAAGTTCTTGAGAGCTTTTTTGAATAGGTGCAACGTAGATATACGAGAAAAGTGAGAGAAAGAGAAATGGAGAGATAGATGGATAGAGAGATAGAATGAGAGAAAGAGAGAGAAAGAGAGAGAGAGAGAGAGAGAGAGAGAAGCTGACGAAACCTTAAAGGTGATATATTCTCCGAGAACTATTGTGTTCTCTCTTCGAGAAGTTATCGATTCGTTGCTCGCTTCTATTCTCTTTTTCGCTAGTGAACCAAAATCTAAAGCTCTGTTCGGCCAACTTCTCTCTTGTTGAAGCTTCTCAATGTTCAAGATATTCCCTCATTTAAGAAGGTTCAATAAAATATGCGAATTTTGAGTATTCATACGAAAATTGTCTTTTGTTTTCTTTATTTTCAGTGAGAAGAGTTAAAGCTTATTTTATTTAAGTTTGCGTGAATTTATTCCAACATTTTTCATCATCACGATAGATCTTTATTATCATTATTATTATTATTATTATTATTATTATTATTATTATTGTTATTATTGTTATTGTTATTATTGTTGTTACTATGAATACTAATACTATTAATGAGATTAAAAAATAATTCCGTGACTTTCGTATTACTCACCGATCCGGCTCTCCTTCCTTCTGCGTAATCGAAGAGATATCGTGCGTGATTTGATGCACTATAAAGAGAATTATATTTAAGATCGAATATCATCCAATTGGCCTGTATCGTTTTAATATAAATAATTCGAAATATATATATATATATATATATATATATATATATATATATACATGTTTCTAAGTAGGTGATTGTTTTCAAATGCAAAATAAAGAATAAGATACGAATTGAAGATTAAAGAACGTATTGAAAATTAGATAATTACCTGGTGTATGTACTGAATGACTTCCGTGTAGGTTGCATTTTGCAGAGTACGGCCGTTCACTTGGAGAATTTCATCGTCGAATTCCAAACTGTCCGCGTTATCTGCACGAGAACCTGTCGGATCGAGACGTATCGTCAGAATGATCCATTGACGTCTGTGTTTACGTTAGTTATAGTTATACCATTACGAAGCACGCGATAAATCAAGCAACAACGTAGAACGCAAGGTACAAGTCGTCATCGTTGTTGTCATTGAGCATAAAACATGAAGCGATTAGCGTTATTAGATAATGAGAAAGTAGAATTTTTATTGAAAAACGAATGAACGTAACATTACGTAAGACGATAAATCTATAAAATCTTTAAATCAATTTCGACTTCATCACATAATGATTAAAGAGAAAAAGAGTAGTAATATGCGATACTAATTAGAAATAAAAGAGACCAAAAATAAACGAGATCCCTTCTTTAGCGACACCTTACAATATTTATCGTGTTACAATTTTATCTCCGTTAAGTGATGCTTACAAATGGATCCCAAGGTTATCTTTAACTCGACTATTTGGAAAAAGAAGTCCTTCGGACCATTTACTTTTCTATTAACAGCCAAGGATAGTCATTTTTTATCGGACGTTATACTCGATCGTAACGAATCTGTTGACATTCATCGATGATTACGTATATACATATATATATATATATATACATGTACGTATGTATATACGTGGATTTCGCATAGGCTTTGATACGACAAAATCATAATATTAGTACGACGATCCATCAACGTTTAACCGTGATAAATATTCAAACGTTTAACGAGCAATGAATATCCTTCCCCTCCTCTTCCATCCTTCCACGCTCTTGAAAATACACAAATCTGATCACGAACAATTTACGTACCATATAACTTCATCTCCCCGTTCTTATTCGCCAACATAATGATGTACCCCTCTAGATCCACCATTTTCGCTGTTGCTATCTTTCTCCTCGTGGACTATTGGACAACTTCCAGGAACAACATCCTACGTATACGCTGTACGACATACACGCTAAGCCACTAACACTTATCACGGCACTCCGACGATCGTGTCATCGGCTTCGGGTTATCATACCGTCATCAAGAAGAATGACGTTGTCACGTGTAGTGCCTTTTATTATTTTCGCACGCATTTTCATATCTCGTTGATCGGGAGACCTCCTTCTTTGCTTTCCTTCCTTTTTTCCCGCTTATTAAACGTCGAGACCGGCCACTTCTTTTACGAACGCTAACCACTCTTCTTTTTATTCTCCTTCGACAATCTAACGGGCACTGGGATACTGAGATGCACTGGGATGCACCAAGATGCACGGATGCTTTGAGAAGAGGGAGAGGGAGAGAAAAAAGTAGGACGATCGAGTAGAAGGATCGTGCCTATATTCTCGAGAGATTTTTGTGGGAGCGGCTTTGACACGCTCGACGATCTTTCCACTTTCCGACCTTATGATCCTTTTTTCGTATGTTCGGAACGTGTATATACTTACATTATAGTAAAAAATATATATATATATGTATATATATATATATATACATACATATACATATATATATATATAGAAAGAATCGCGTAAGGAAACTCGGCCACGACAGGGCCTGAACTCGAGCCTGCCTACATCCTTACGATGATATCTTTCTCTCGAAATATTTGAATAGGAAAAAGTCGCGGGAGTTCACGATCTAGTCGAAGGATCACGAAGATGGTTCGTTGATTCGAGGAAGGACGATAACGTCGTTCTCGGTGCCGCCTCGGCCATCTCGTCTTCTCTCGTATTCGTTGCATCTGTCCGTCTGAAAAACACCAACACAAATTTGTGGTTTTCTTCTTATCGCCTTCTCGCGTTCATCATTTCTTCTTATTAGGACGAGATCAAGCAAGCGAGGAAATTACATTGATAAGATGTACATCAAACTCATTACACATCCAAATATAAGACGTTTCTCATCTTTAAAGATTTGTCCGACAAAAAACTCTGTGTTTAAAATTTTTTTTTTGTTTGTTTCGCACAAATTATTCTTTTTCAAAAAAAAAAAAAAAACGAGAAGGATTCTCGTCCAGAATCCTTTCGGTGATTACGGAGAATATTCGCTTTCTTCTTCCGTTGGCACTTCTCTCTGTATATATGAAATTTTTTAATTTGACTACTACTCTTAGCAAAGAATCGTCACTTTTTTATTCACCGAGACACGCACTCGCAAGCGGAAATTATCTTCTTCCGCGTTCTACCCTTACGCGAAGTCCTTCGAGTACGTCGACATCGTGCGCGAAATCGTGCGCGATAACCACGTAAAGCAGGCGCAGCGGTGCCGACACTGCTCTATGTCTGATAGTATCCAGCTTCTCTGGTGGTGCTGCTGGCTGATAACGATGACGATGGTGGTGGTGACGGCGGCAGCGCCGCCGTCGTCCGTTCGCGACGCCAACGGCGTCTTACCAAAGAGATCGACGCCTGCCTTCAAATTTCAAGCTGGCACATTCGTTCAGCGCCACCTTCGTTTTATTCGAACCACCCCCAAGACTATGACGTTGGCAGACTTTTACGATTCTCATCCACCTGTGAACACGAGGAACACACTGGCGAACATTTCAAGCTTAACAACATCATTTCGAAACTGGCAAGTTGTTGCCTTCCCATCGAAACTCTTTTCGACGACTCCTTATCTTCTTCCTATCTTTAATCCTTTGTATCTCCTTTCATCATATGTATGTGGATCATGGGAATGAGGTTATTCATCTGGAACGATGCCGATGTTCGAACATTCCTAGTTCGAACTAGGGAATGAGTAATCTGTTTCCATTTGGTACACCATAGTTACACTGTGTATATATATATTTTACCATAAACGAATAAGGTGTTCCTAGGATAAAGAACGATACTTGTGAGATAAGCCACAAGATTTTGCTTACAATGATAGTAATGTTGATGACGATGATGATCATGATCATGGTGATGATGATGGCGTTGTTGCTGAAAATCATACAAGAACGTATATAGGTTACGCAGACGCAGGCGTTTTCTCTAATGTGGAAGGAGATATCGACGGAGGAGAGAATGAGAGAGATGCTGAGTGTGATCAATATGGGGGATGTTATACAGAGTTAGTCACTACCCTAACTCCGCTTGCGTTTGTCTTGCGCGGGAAGAACGTGAATCCTTCGATTAGTTGCCTGATCAGAATATCTCTCACTACTTTCTTAACTATATCAAAATCGTTTCTAATTTATGATTCGATATAAAGTATTAGGTATGGAATGAAAGATAATAGGAAACTAAAAATCGTGTCCTTTCTTCCTTAGCTCGAAAAATTGTGAGATTTAAGGAAAAAACGATGGCTAACGGAAAAGATAAGAATAAAGGCAAAATCGTGACGTGTGCAGTAATCATAAGCGTAAAACAGTACCGTGCTAACGTTCAACGTGACAAAGAAAGCACCACGCATTAGTCACCGGCACAATGCTTCTAAGAATCTCTTGAGAGAATGGAAGAAAAAGTAGGCGAAGGAAGGATGAGGCTAAGAAGGAAGAGAGAATGAGGAAAGATTACGATGCAAACAAAAGAAAAACGGCATCCTCGCTTGCATCATTTGTAACGTTGCTCCAAATACAATTCTTAAAAATTGCGATAAAACGGTATTTCAGAGTGTAGTAGTTTTCTTTTGGGATATTGAAAAATACAAAAAAATAAAAAAACAAAAAGATTGCAATACGGTAAACCTTGATTTAGAGAGATCAAAACTAGTTTTCTTATTTGAAAACAGATCGTGATTCTATATATTTTGTACATCTTTACGAAATACATCTAAACTGTTTTATTCGAAGCGACGATGGACGATGATATTGAAAACATTGAAATACCCGCTCTCAATGAGCAATATGGAATACGTCTTTGTACCTTAAAGGCACGTACGTATGTAGAGTATTTGAATGTGGAAAGAAAGGGTTTTGGTATTTATTTGAAATAAAATAACATAAAATAAAATCGATATGGATTCCGTACATATTCGAACATATTATGTACTGTATATTATGTTCTATGTTAATAACTCACGTTCTTCCTATTTCCATTCACAGATCTAGATTAATGGATGAAATTTCATTGTTTAAAAGTCACTGTTACTGAAATCTCACGATTGGTAGATATTTTTTACCAGACCAATTATGTATCGATGCTTTACACTAGAATTTCATATATAGCTTTTTGAGAAATATAATATTATACCATCCAATGATACATTGTCGATATGAATGGATTTTGCACGTACAGCGCCGTATCATGGCAAAAATCTTAACCACAATGACTTACCATGATTCACACTTTTTTACCATGGATGCATAAATCAATGTAAAGGTTGCATCTGCAAAATTTAAACCAATTAAAAACAAACTCTATTATATTATCCACGAAGTCTCTTTCTAATCTAAAAACAAAATAAACAATTTGTATTTTCTAATGCATTTCCCGAGATAATAATAACATCCCCTGATACTTTCGTGAGTTCATTTAACTCACTTCAATCGAAACTTGGCATAGCCTCAGGGAAAATATTCAATGTTTGCCAGATATTATCCCTAGAACGTTAAAATCTTCGACGACTTGTGTGGAATATTTTATCGTCGATTTCTATACGAAAAAGAAAGAACTCTTGATATCTAAACAATATCCTTAATTAACAAAAAAGGAAAATAAGAAGAAGAAAGAAAACATCAAAGACATGAATTATTATACGATCTATAAATTTTATATCCAACCTCGAACCTTTTAATTTGATCTTAGTTTTCAAGTATCCTTCTAATTCAGAAGATATGAGTGTACTTGTTAAAGTACATGATTCTCCTTCTCTCTCTCTCTCTCTCTCTCTCTCTCTCTCTCTCTCTCTCTCTCTCTCTCTCTCTTTCTTTCTTTCTTTCTTTCGCTCGATCTTCTTGTCTTTCTATCCCCATCACAAGGGTTAAAACAAGGGAAATGTAGTAGATATCAAAAGGGGTGGGCGAGGGTAATGGTGAGTCGACTGACGCGATCATAGCGGCGTTAGGCACGCGCACGACATGCGCGTAGTATCCCTGTACGCGCATGTTTCTTCTCCGCAAAACGGATCGATGCTGGAAATAGCTCAGCCCGCAGGAGAGTACGAGGTGAGTCGCCTTCGCTTTCGGTACGAACTTCCTTGCATTTCGTTACCCGATCGAATCTTTTTCCAGAACAAGAAAAGAGCTTCTTGGTGGTTGAAGTGTCATCATCGTTTGTCTCATCTCTGTTCGATCACTTCTTTCTCTCTGTATCTCTCTCTTTCTTTCTCTTTCTTTCTCTCTCTTTCTCTTTCTCTCTCTCTCTCTATCTATCTATCTATCTATCTATCTATCTATCTATCTATCTATCTATCTATCTACCTCTCTCTTTCTCTCTTTCTCTTTCACATACATTTTCTATCTGATCTCGGCTCCTTTTGCTTCCGATTCAATATCGAGTGCAATAACACCATATTAATTTTCTCATTAACGTCAATATCAGAGGAGAGTTTATTGCGAAATGACGCGAAAAAAATGTGCACCCTATCGATGTGGCTGATGAGGCGCAACTCGTAAGTATCAACCATTGTATGTCTTTGCTTACGTATGCGTATATGTGGCTATGTATATACTATGAGATCTTCTAGACTTTTTTTTCCATTTAGTTAGCTAGTCTTTCTCGATGGAACCATGAAACACGTTCCAGGCTCGAACCAGTGGATTGATCGCCGTCTCAGCAACCGCTGACGTCGAGGCATCCACCGTGTGTCATGCAGCATGTTAATTGTATCAACTCGCTGAGAGCTTCCACTTTCCGTCAATTATGTGTCGCGAACCAAGCTCTTTCCTTGTTAGCTATACTACAAAACTCGAAGGTAGGAATTAGGCTTCCTTAGTTTCTAATTGTTCCATGTATGAATTTTGAGTCGATTTTATGATAATGAATGTGTTAGAAGATGATAGGTATAATTGACATAGCAACTATCGCCATTAAATTGATAATCATCGTATCTTGAATTCATTATCATTTTACTATTTTAATTTCGTTCTTTTATCATTTGATTGTAAAAATTTATGTTTTTCTTCTCAGTTACATCATGTAGAAAAGATATTCGATCGTTCTATATAAGTAAAGACTACGTCTAAATATAAGACGAAGTCGATTTTGTCGGTTCCTTTTTTTCCCTCATTCTTCCTGCCCTCATTCACATATATCTTTTGCCGAGATGATTCATGCTCATGAATGTTTACCAAAAGACAACGGAATTCGGCGGCATTCTTAATTTATAATCGTCCTCCATTTAAATTTCGTCGTTTTCATTTGTATACATAACTTGTATAATTGGATGACAAAAAAAAAATAGAATTTGATGATTCTCTTTATATATACGAAATGAAAGTTCAATGTATCGGTATAATTTATAAATTTACATCATTCAATACGTAAGTAAAATATACGGGTTAATCGTTACAATTAATTAAATTATTTAGTGTTCTAAGTTCGACACAAATCAATGCGCAGTTGTAATCAATGGTATAGACAACCATACGAATCGTTTTAATTCAATATAAAAGCTTTTAGGTAATATTTATTTTCACTATTAAGGAAGATGAATATAATGGATCTTATTTTTCTCAATTGTAAAATACGAAGGAAATTCAGGAGAATTATTGCGTAATTAATTACGTCAGACAAATAGTATTAATAATTAGTTTCGTCGTTGTAACGAGTATTTAATCGAGTAAGTAAGTATGAAAAGTGAATTGATGGTATGATTTTGATTGAGAAGGGTGTGAAGGTAATCGAGCTAGGCCAGCTTGGGAATCGTCTTTTGTCTATAATGCAACGAATACACGTGATCGATACTCTCGATTCGTCTTGTAACGTGACACGCGCGATTAGAAAATTATTATATTTATTTCGTAGGTTACGAATAAAGACGATGGATTGAAAATATCCGGGAAATATCCGGGATCATGAGTATCTAATTTGAATTTTGTGTTAGAAAGTGTTACCTAATAATCTATTATATACATCGAATTGAAATAAATAAAAGAAAACTTTAAATTCATAACATTTAAGGATCTCGTTATTGCTATGGAGAAGTTACGATGCCCTTATTCTTCTTTCGTCTATCGATTCAGCTTTTTCAAGGCACGTGGACTTACAATGTTCGTTTACGTGTGTATGTGTCTTCGTAAAAGTGTCCGTAGGACTTAACTGAATGTGCGCTATCGTGCGAAGCGACTCTGTGACCCGTGTCGGTGCTTGTGCTCGTAAAGAAGGGTTTGTTGGCACATGAAACAAATTTTAACTTCACCATATAATATCGAGCACGTTATCTCGAACATGTTTTCATTTTCCAAGAAGTTAATCCACTCGTTACAATGAAGTCGATCTACTAATTGCTTTTTTTCGTTTAACAACTTCGACACGTACGATCGAATACGAAAATCAGATGAAATGATCATAATTTTATTTAAAGAATCTTTCAAGTGCTAACTATATAGAAATATTGATTATAGTTTACGATAAAATTTTGTTGTTTCGGCATAGTGATATTGAGATAAATCACGTCTCGAGATAAATTAAATGATCGTTTTAATGGCAGCTATCGAAAAAATTTGTTTATGATGAACTTTTAAAATTGGCTTGTGAATGCTCGAACAAGAATTTACTTCGTTATTTTAAAAGAAACATGTTGTATCTGTTCGATAATGAAATTCGACGTGTACATGGTTGTTATTAAAATGTAAATCCATCTGGCCTGCAAAGATAATCTTATTAAATAATATCAACAGAGAATGAGATCGTGTCTCGTATTTTTGTTTCGAGATCAATTGAAATCTTCCAGTCGTTCATGGGAGTACGTTCGTAGGTTGAAAAATTTTTATTTTTTCTTCCTTCTTCAGTTTCTTTCGTCTTATCTTATTGTCGCTAACTGGGCGCTTGGAAACGAAATAAGGAAGCTTCCGAGAGGTACGGCTATCGATCGACTCGTTCTATCGTTGGCGATTCAATAACTCTCCGATAATTTTCTCGATTATCTTACTTTTTCAAATCACTTTTGATTATCTTACAACTAAACACATAATCCAGAAACATATCGTTCTTTTATCGTTTTACAATATTGTTTATGACTCTGAGAAAATAATAGTAAATAATGAACTATTGTAAGCGTGACCTTGTATAATTACTAATGAATTTATTGACAAACGATTTTATCTTTTACTTTAAAGCTTTTATTTTATGAAAAAGAAAAAGAAAAGAAAAAAAAAAAATAGGAAAATTTTTCGATTGATTGCAGAAGGCTCTCCTGCAAAACGGTAGGTCTTAGAGAATGCACAAGCTAGCCAAGGGATTGAAAAAGAAGAAAAAGTCGAAGAAAAGTAAGAAGGGTGAGGAGGAAGAGTTCGATCCGGAAGAACTCGAGCGTTACCGGCGTGAACGTGCGGAGCGAGCGGAGCGGGCCGAGCAGAAAGCCGAGGAATCTGGTGAACCGGCTGCGGCCGGCAATGCTGGCTCCGACGAGTGGCGAAAATTTGAGGCTTTGACAGCGGGTGTCGATTCGTTGTTAAAAAAGACTCAAGGTGATCTCGATCGTATCAAATCGGTTTCGTTTTTCCAACGGAAGCCAGCGTTAGACGAGAGGAAGACAGAAGAAGAGGAACAGAAAAAAGAGAAAAAGAAGAAATCCTCTTCGAAGAAGTGGATTGGTTTCGACGAGGAAGGAAATCTCGTTGAGAAAGAGCCTGGTGAGATTGGTGCAGTCGAAGGTGAACTTGGCAAAACAAGCGCAAAACCGCTTGTCAGTGAAAACGGTTTTGTCGAGGTTCCGGATGACGAGGATGAACAAGAGGATTCAGCAGACGAGGATATCTTCGATACAACCTACGTTGACGTTCTTCAAAATATTGACGTTCAATTAGCCTATATACCTGATAGTCCTGTAAAAGAAGATTTAGACGACGATCCCTTCGATACTACTAACGCTGAGAAAGTACTCAAAACAGTCGACAGTAAAGGCAACAAATTAGTCAGTCTTGGTAATGCTGTTGAAATTCTCTCCGGTAGAGTCGATCATGTGAGTACATGTAAATTACCGCCTAAAAGTAAAAAGAAATCAGTCGTACAACAGGATTTACTGCTGGACGATTTTGACGAGGTCGAAAGTGGAATTATTCCTGAAGGTGTTGCTGAGCCAATCGAAGTTGAGAAATCACTTTTAGATGACGATTCCGATCTACCGGATATACCAATTGATCTAACGAAGTTACCTCCGGTATTACCGAAACCAGTCACGCCTGTAAACACGCAAGAAACTGAAATAATCTCAACCGAAACTAAAGAATCCATTGACATCACAGAATTCGAGTTGCTTAAGGAAAAGACGATTTTAGAGGAGATCCCTGATTTGGATGATGCTGAATTTGATTTAAACGAACCCGTCGATAATCCGATCCGTCTCGAGGAAGCCGAAGATCCATTTGGTGAAAAGGAACCAGAAGCTAAGGATTTCCAAAGTGAGATCATCGAGGCTAGCTTCGAAGCAGCAACATTTGTCGACGAAGAGGATCCTTTTGACACTACTTTCGCCGATAATATATTACCTGGCAAAACTGAACTCAAATTCATTGAGAAAGAATTAGAAGATCTACCAGTTTCTACGGTTTCTATATCGCTCACTGATCCAGCTGGCTTAAACAGAGACTACGAGACAGGCTTACCCAAAACTGAGGAAAGTAGTAATGTAACTAACAAGGATTTGTTAAGTAGTTCGACGAGTGATTTGAGTTTAATCGATCCACCCATCGCACCAGTTGAAGAGCTCACGTATGTTGATCCTTTCGATACATCAGCGATAGGGGAAATACCACCAGGCAAAACAGAATTGAAATTTCTTGAAAGAGAACTTCTCGGTGAACAGGCAAAGACTGATAGTGTTCTCGAAGACGACGACGATTTTGATCCTAGAAAAGAAACACCACCAGCGACTCCTGTAGTGAAACCTCCTTTAAGGCCATCTCCACCAGTTTTTCCTGTCAAGCCTGAATTTAAGGTTAACTTCGAAACAGAAGAAGAAGAAGAACAGATTGTTAATAACGTATCAAATAATCGTGGACGAAAAGCTTCGAGACCTGAAGTGATTGAACTACCAATTACAAAAAGTGTTGCTTTTGAATTACCAACACCTTCAAATCGACCTGATCTTCTAGCAACTACAGACGAAGAGAAATCATTACCCTCGAAACCTCTAACACCATACTATACGCAAAAATCGATTGACGAGGCTTTACCAGCTGAAGACGAGGCAATTGATGTCGATCCCTTTGACACAAGTTTTGTAGCTAAAGTCACTCCTGGAAAAACAGAACTCAAACTCATCGAGTCGGAATTATTGGAACAAGAACCAAAGTTATCTCACAGTGTCAGTGATCACGAAATTGATACCAGATCTCAAAGTGAAGCGTCCAGAAGGAAAAGCGATTTCACCGCTACTTCATTGAGGCCTACCAATTTAGAATTTGCTCAGGTACCTAATCCATTAAAAGAAATAATTGAAGCGAATTCAGAAAAACAGGAAATCACTAGACGCGAAAGTTTGCTCGATGCCGAAGTAGAAGTCGATGCGAAGCCTCTCACGCCACGGGTAGAGACGAAAACTATTGAAGAAGAAGAAGAAATTTCTTACGTGGATCCTTTCGACACTTCCATCGCCACCAATATTTTACCTGGAAAGGCAGAACTGAAAGTTTTAGAAAGCGAACTGGAGCAAATAACCGAACAAGTACGTCCGAATCCCATCATTTTAAGTTCAATTGTTGCACCGTCAGTATCGGATGCAGAAGATTTTAATCCAAGAGCCGGCGAAGTGCCAGAATCGAAAGATTTTCTATGCTCGGACGATCAAGATCCAGGTGCAAAAGTATTGACGCCCCTTCAATCCAAAAACATCGCTTTAGGGGACGATATAGATCCATTTGATACAAGCTTTGCTACAATTGGACCAGGAAAAACAGAGCTGAAGATCCTTGAATCTGAACTGATGCAATAACCTTGAAGATAATATATTAATAATCCGGGTCATCCGGACGCTAATTGATCAGTTTAAACCTGATTAATATTTTCACTTATTATTTTATAAATTTAATTAAAATGGATTCAAAAGGTGGAAATCCTTTCCTAATGGACGATTACACGTCCGAGCCGGATAACTCGGTTCACGGTCAACAAGAATTGAATCCTTTCTTGGAATCCTTCACAGATACAACAACTTCCGAACCTGGAGAAAATCCATTTTTAAATATCACTGGTGATCAATCTTATCAAGCACCGGTGAATGTAGAATCAACGAATCCTTTTGCGTCCTTTTGCGAAGAAAATATCTTTAATTTATCAGAGAGCACAAAAGAAGAAGAAGAAAAGATTAGTCAACCTACACAATCAGCACCTGTACAAACTAAGAATGGAAAACCACCACCATCAAGACCTCCACCGCCCAGACCACAACCACCTGCACCACCGAAAAACACAAAAGACCTTATCTTATCGGTTACAGGCGCAATGGACGCCACATCTAATCATCTTCTGGATCGCCTACAAGCTACAAGAACTCCAAGTCCAACTCTGATGCATTCACCTTCCCCAACACCGGAACATAGTTTTGCCGATTTCCTAGATGTTGATGGAAATGTACCGGATTTGATACCTTACGATAATGAAGCCGCAGAACCGCCGAAAAGTAGTCAAGACATTTTAGATTTATTCGATGCTCCAAACACAGACACAACGTCCACGGCAACCTTTTCAATAGATACTACGAATTTGATCACTGATGTAGCAGTGACGAGTACTGCTCAAGAGAACCCATTCGTTAGCATAACTGATCAGGAAATTGAATCGACTGCCCCAGCGGAAGGTGCTTTTAGTTCTTTCTATCCAGAAGCTGCTTCAGTCAGCATGGAAAAGAGAGCATCGGTGTCTTCCACGATGGCTTTCCCTATTCAAGAAACAGAAAAACAAGCAGCCGTTGATCTAGATTTTTCAACGGAAACATCGGTTTCTACAGATCAACTAACCTCAGTAACGACTGCTGAATTATTTTCTACGGCAACGACCGAACAAATTTCCACTACAGTCGAGTCTCCCTTCTTCTCCATATCTGACAATGCAAGTACAATACAATATGGAGTGACGGAAACATCAGCCACGTCGTTATCAACAACGCAGCAGATCACCCAACCCATATTTTCAATGACAGATACCCAACAAAATGTTTTCTCTTCCGATCTCCTAGGCGATTTTAATGAACCCACTAAAGAAGTGAGTGGCTTGATCTCAACCAGTCCGATACCAGCTGCAGAATATCCTGGAACTGATACGCAATTGGATAATTTCGCTGCTACCACTAAAGCCATTGAAAATACTGGTGATGCATTCGATGCTTTTGCATCGAAGTTCGATAAAGCAGCTGAGCCAGAAACGAATGCAGATCCATTCTTGGATGCCTTTGGTAATACTGGACCTACAGCAATGGATACGTCCAGTGACGGTATGATTTAATTATATTTTTATTCGTTAATACTATTAAAATATAAATAATAAAAAATTGCAATATGTTGATCTAGTATGGGGAGACTCATCAGGCGGTGGAGATACTGGAGTTACTGGATTCGAAGAAAATGACGGTTTTGATTCCTTCTTAAGCATGACAGCACCACCACAACCGGAAACTAAAGTGAAACGAGCAGATTCTGGCGACTCGGATGAAGGTCCTGACTTCAGTGTCTTCATAAAGTAAGTTAACATTTGACGTAATTATCTATTTTTTGTTTGTATGTTTTCTAACTTGACTGATTATTTAATCTTTATTTTTAGACCAAAAGAAGGAGATCAACTTACTCAGTCTGAAGTTGGACCAGTACCAGTTTTAGCGCCACCACCAAAGAGTCCACAGAATTCTGCGTACGCTGATTCATCATCACGGTTTAATCCCTTCGATAAAACAGGTGGATTTGCCCAAGAAGCTGTGGTTCCCACAGAGACAGCTCAACCTGAAATAACAAGAACAGATTCCCAAGTAGGTTTTAGCTATTAATTTTACAGCAGTTATACCTATAATTTTTATATTAAAAATTTCTACAGACATTTGTAATGTTCAACAAATTATTTTATTAGGAAACACCACCGACTCCGTTGTTTGACGAGGATGTGAGTCAACCTTTGGAAGATTTTCCACGAGTTACGTATACAGGTGACGGCTGGGAAATGCAGTTACGTCAACCGAACAAAAAGAAGATCACTGGACAACGGTTCTGGAAGAAGATATTCGTGAAACTAGTTTATCAGGGTGACAATCCGGTTCTTCAGTTGTTTAATAGCAAAGATGATAAAGATCCATTCCAAGAGTTACCTCTTTTGGCTTGTTATTCTGTTTCGGATATCGGAGCTCAACAATTCGATCAATTCGGAAAAATATTTACGGTGAAGTTGCAATATATTTTTTACAAGGAACGACCTGGAGTACGACCTGGACAGGTTACTAAAACGGAACGATTAACAAATAAACTCAGTCAGTTTGCTGCTTATGCAATTCAAGGTGATTATCAGGGTGTTAAAGAATTTGGTAGCGATTTGAAAAAGTTAGGTCTTCCCGTCGAACACGCGGCTCAGGTAAATAAATCATCGACATTTGATGATCTTATCGTACTAAAATATAATAACTATAACTAGTTATTGATTATAATCTTCAGATATCTCAATTGTTCAAACTTGGATCACAAAATTATGAGGACATGAAAACATTTTCTTGCGCTATTGAGGAGGCTCTTTTCAGGCTATCGGCTCACAGAGATAGAGCACTTAATTATAAGATGGAAGAAGTTCAAATAACAGTGGTTGATGAATTATACGTCGAACAAAGTGCCGAGGGTTATGTAGATAAACAAATAGCTCGTGTTCGTCTTTTCTTCTTGGGTTTCTTATCCGGTAATCTACATTTTAAACCGCTCTTTTAGCCTTATATGTATATCATCTATCTAACTTGCAATAATGATTAGGTATGCCCGATGTTGAGCTGGGAATAAACGACATGTGGCGTCAGGGTAAAGAAGTAGTTGGAAGACATGATATTATTCCTGTTGTTACTGAAGAATGGATCCGTTTGGAAAATGTTGAATTTCATGCTTGTGTCCAACAAGACGAGTACGAAAAGTCGAGGATTATAAAGTACATATGATTTTAATGTATACGTTATATTTCTTATTGCAATTAACTAAAATTAATAATTCTAAAGGTTTTTCCATACATTTTGCGCATATTTAATATGACTAATCTTTATACTAATCGATATTTAAAGGTTTAAACCTCCTGATGCATGTTATATCGAATTAATGAGATTTCGAGTAAGACCACCTAAAAATAGAGAATTACCGCTTCAATTGAAAGCAGTAATGTGCGTTACTGGTAACAAGGTAAAGTAAATGTTATTACTAATTAATGCACGCTAGGCTTTAAAATCGTTTATGTAAATATTTACTAATTGACTCATCAATTTAAGATATTACTTAAAATATCGTTTGTTCTTTTTTTCAAAAAAGAAATTAATAAACATATTAATCATTAGGTGGAATTAAGAGCAGACATATTGGTACCAGGATTTGCCTCTAGAAAACTCGGGCAAATTCCTTGCGAGGACGTGATGGTGCGTTTCCCAATTCCAGAATGTTGGATCTATCTATTTAGGGTAGAGAAACATTTTAGGTATGGTTCGGTAAAATCAGCGCATAGAAGAACCGGTAAGATCAAAGGGATCGAAAGATTTTTGGGAGCTGTAGATACGTTAGAACCTCAACTGATGGAAGTTACGTCTGGACAAGCCAAATATGAACATCAGCATCGTGCTATTGTATGGAGAATGCCTAGATTGCCTAAAGAAGGACAAGGTAAAGTAACAATGATTAACAAATTTCATAATTAATTTTTTTCCTCATAATAATTATTTTTTTTTTTTTACATTTTTTAAGGTGCGTACACAACGCACCAATTGGTTTGTCGCATGGCTCTAACTTCCTATGACCAAATCCCGGAAAATCTTGCTGAGTACTGTTACGTCGAATTTACCATGCCAGCTACTCAAGTTTCGCACACTACAGCGAGGAGCGTCAGCCTTCAAAATAACGACAGTGACGCTCCGCCAGAAAAATACGTTCGTAATTTATCGCGGCACGAGTACAGGTAGAACGATTTCTCTCTCTCTCTCTCTCTCTCTTTCTCTTTGTTTTTGTTTTTTTTTTTTTTGAAGAGAGATCGAAGTCATAAATGATGACTACTTTCACAAAAAAAAAAAAAATCAAACAAGAATTATAGATAGTTCGAAGTGTAATAAATTTTTCTGTTCTTTGTTTAGAATTGGTATCGAACATACACAAGGCGAGGGACCAGGAGCGTATGTGACAGCTACGCTAACAAAGAAAATTCCTGAAACAACGCCAGAAACTCACGGTGAAGTTTCGGATACCCCGGCTGAATCCGATTCCGATTCTTCGGAGTAAGTTTCTAGGTGTGAATTCTTCGAGGTCGCACGAGATGATCGTTCTTCTCGAGTGTATGATAGTACTATATTAACGATATCGTATGTCTATGAAATAACTGATGAAGTATTCTATAACTGATCGACGAAGCGTTACTCACTGTCTCTAGTCGCTCGAGTTAAATCGAATACTAACTTCGCTATTGTACTTATTGCAAATTTGCCTGTATAAGAAAAGAGAAGGACGTGTAAATCGGTACAGGCTGTTTCGTAAGTTAAATATTATACCTACTATTCGCATGGGAGATAATATAATATCAGTTCCGATGAAAATATCCGATGAATAACGACACGGCTACGAAATAACAGGAAAGAGTATTATAACGACGAGCAAATTAACACATATTTCGAGCAACCGTAAGCGTTAAAACATTCCTTTTGTGTTTTGAAAAAGAAAACCCGAATATGTATTGTCCGTTCGTTAAAATTCATTATTTCTGTATCCTGTTTTAGCTCACGAAACGCCTTGCATCTATTTACACGCACAACGTAGTACATAATGAACTAATAAATATGAAAAAAATTAATTTAAGAGACGACAATACTGCTGTTTTGTTCAGCTTAGCTTGCTAAGTCGTAGAACACTTGCGGTGGAAGGCTTTGATAATCGCTTCATGTTTCAAAGACTGAACGATATTAAAAGAATTATAAAAAAAAAAAAAAAATGGAGAGCATTTGGTAACAATTTCTAATTGTTGTTAATAATTATAATAATTCATTCTCTAATTAGAAACAAAATTCTATTAATGATATGGAAACGGTGATACAGAAAATAAATTCTAGCGAAAATTCTTTAAATTCAAAAACAAATACAAGTTCTAATCATACCAAACTATAAATAGATTCAAAACCAGCATTTATAATTTAATTTTAATTATCTATTGACATTATTTTAATATATTTATTAAAAGACAAAAATATAAAATATGCTAGTCATTGTCTTGTCAAATAATCTGAATAGAATATTTCGATTTAGATATATGTATACATATATAATTCTTTAATGTTCATTTTTTTTTTTTTTGTTATATTATCATTATTTTTTATACATCGCTATATCGTGATAACGATCAGAGAGAAATATTTATCGAGTAAAAAGATATAAGGCTCGTTATGTAATATTTGTGATCGTTCGCGTATCTTATTCTAGCTTGCAATTAATATAAAAAATGATTGTTATCTAGTCTCTAGTCGCTTATATTTAGTAGATTGCAAAAATTGATAATCATTCATCGAGTTTGTTGCATGTAGAGATCGAACGAAAAGATCTAATTTGATTACGATTCTCATGGGTACCGGAAGAAATTTATCAAAAAATATTTTCGATTTCAGATAATATTTAAAACTTACATTGTTCTATAAAATAATGAATCAATGAAAGATAAAAAGAGCTAGAATAAAAACAATTCAGTTCCTACGAATAACTACAATTATCAAAAATTCTTTTTACTCGTTTTTAAAATGAAATGAAAGATATTAGTATCGTAAGTCTTAGCTAAAATCATCCTAGATGATTCTTAAAAATTATTTTTCCATTCGTCGTGTTCATTATAAAGAAGACGATTGCGTGACTAATAAGATAACGAGAGTTAATGAAGACTTTAATTGCCATTAAATACGCCAATCGTGAGAAACGTATCCAACTTGAATTTTAACATTGGATCTCGACATGACGCATATATAATTATAATATTCGTAAGTTAAAAATAAAAAGCATAGAATCGTAATAATCGCAAAGGTATCGACTATTTAATGGTGCATCGCAGATCTATGCGTGAAAAAAAAAAGTCTATGTGAAAAAATTTGCAGTGATAGGGATATAATATTACAATATATTAACAATATGAATAAATATATATATATATATATATATATATATATATATAAATTACATAATAAATATTTAAATACGTGAATAACTCTTAAAGGCAGATAATAGGCGTAAGTTTAAACTTAAAGATACAAGAGCATAAGCTTCCGTTATCTCGTTATAGTTCCTTTACGTTAAACGTTATTACGATTGGCAAGAATTGCCAGAATTTCGAGAAAGAGCTAGATTTAAAAAAAAAAAAAAAAAAAAAAAGAAAAAAGAATTAAATTAAATAGTATGTTCAAAAGGAATACGATCTACGAGATTTACAGAGATGTAAGAAGATTCGACAAGTGTAACAATATCAAACGTAACTTTAATAGGTATATAAGATTATCAGTACTTAAACTAGTCATATAAGTTTCAGTTATTTTATCAACTTTTTTATTTACGCATTTTCTTCCCTCAGTGGAAGACAGGAAGAGTACACTCTAGTCCCTAGTTTGTAAGGAAGACACTGAAGATGAAAAGTGTCAATTCGCCAGAGATAAGTTTATCGATAAGTTATACTATAAGATTAAATTAAATGTAATGTGTTTCCAAATGAATATGCCAATTAAATCGTAGATAAATAGACATAATAATAATTTAATCGTCGTTGCTCTGATCGTTATTAGTATTACATTTCTTTGTTTTCTCTTCGAATGTACCTATTTGCAATGAGTTCTCCTTGAGAACTTGCGTTTACTTTTGCATTAGTTTTAATTGTAATTTGTATTTATTTATAGAAAAGACAACGAACCGGTATTTGTCAATGCGAATACGATAAAAATTTGAAGATAAGCTTTCCGAAAGAATTAGAAAAGCATAACGTGATAATTATGAAGCGTTTTGACGTCTTTGAAACTAAAAAACGAGCAAAGCTTTTCAATCAATAGTGTGAAGGTCTGTTTGTGTTGGTACCTTAAACGGATTTTGGGCGAGTTTCTATTGTGGAAGCTTGCACCAAGATATGTTATTTCCAGCTCGTGATCTCAAATACGCGTAATTGCACTTTAGTGCGATCCAGAATGACGTTCTAAAGGAACAAAAAAAAATAATTAAAACAATTATACGATGCATGTATAGCTCTTATGTTAGCGGGAATGTTTATTAGTATATACGCGTAATATTTGCGTGTCCATGATAATTTTCACAAAGAGAGAGAGAGAGAGAGAGAGAGAGAGAGAGAGAGAGAGAGAGAGAGAGAGAGAGAGAGAGAGAGAGAGAGCGAGAGAGAGAGAGAGAGAGTGATAGTGAGAGAAAGAGGAAGTAAAAAATTGATAAACGTAGATTTTAAGTTTAGATACGAGGAGGTAGTGGACAACCTGACGAAAACATTAAACTTTGTTTAGAATATACTCTTTTTCCTCATCGATGTATTGTTTTCAAATTGTAATTCAGAATTTCTCGACAGAAAAAAATTTACAAATATTTAAAGACAGTCGTCATAGTTAATCGAATCATTTCGAGGCATTCTTATATTTTTTTTTTTTTTTTTTTTTTTATTTTCTTTATAATCTAATTTCAATCAAGAAACACGGATTCAAAGCAATATGTTGTTTGATCGCCACCTCCGTCGTCTTAGCTTTTAAAAATGTCATGTGAACACTTCAATTAATCCTTCCCTATTCTCCTAAAGAAAGGAGATGTAATTTATTTGCATGCGAGTCTTAAAAATAGTAGATATTAAGTATGAGAATGACAATGATAATGATGTTGATGATAATGATGATGTTGATTCAATCGTCATAATGAAATTAAATATAAGAGAGCACGTTAAATCAAGCGTCATAATTGTTTTGTAAAATCTATTTTCTATGACTAATTAGAAGGGAAGATTCGTAAAAACACAAAGATAAATGTCTATCTTCTTTATCGTACAAAAATAATTTCAGTATCGATATTAGACGAAATAATAGAGTTACTCCATTGGAAGGAAAAAAAATATTAAAATATAATCGGAATCGAAAGAAATTAATTTGAATTTTGAATGCAACGAACTTTGAACTTTCTTTCTTCAAATTCTTTCGATAAAGCAAACACGAAGTATTATCGTAAAATAAAATTTTAAGAAAGATATATTTTCCCGAAATGAAAATGGATTTTTATTTCTATTCGTTTGTCTTAAAGCCCGTTTGTACATTTACGTTAACAACAACGACGACGACTATGTTACGTCTATAAGCGCTAAACATACCTATCGCGATATGAAAGTACATACTTAATATAAAGAAATAGCAATGACCTCATTGCAATGTCGAAGATCGATCGTTCGTCAATTCGTATGACGAGTAACGATTTTCAGATTATTTAGATCTTAGGGCTATATGAATGCATAGTTTCAAGTCGATCATCGTGATTAGTACTTATCTACATCTTTTCGCGTTTAATAAGAAATTTCAAGAAAGAAATGAATAAAAAAGAAAAAACACAAAAAAAAAGACAAAGAAAAAAAAGAAAGAAAAGAGAATAGCAGTAAGAAAGAGCAAGCAATGAAAAGTTCTACGCATATACTTTTTCGCATTGGATAAATCAAGGCCGACGACGAACACGAAGGAGGATGACGACATCGAAGTTGAAGTTGATTTTGAAAAGAACTCGTTTAGTGTGGCATCGTCATGCGGCAACGCTCATAAAAATACCCGCGAACATTTGAAAGTGCTTTTAAAGGTGGTAAGATCTATTAAAAATGACGGACGACGAGAGAGAACCAAAACTTGTCGATCGAGGAATTCTAATCGTCCGGAATAAAAGAGAGACAGAACTGTATCTATCTAGTCGCTGATCTGTAACTTATATAAATAATTATATATATATATATATATATATATATATATATATATATATATATATATAACTGTTACGTATGAAAACCTTAATGTATGACTATATTATATATGTATATGTACGTATGATTTAATTGTATTCTAAACGCAGCTATAATCCAATCAAGTTATAAAGAAGAAAAAGAAAGAAGAAAAAGAAGATACGCACGTACCAAAGAAGAAAGGGAAAACGAAATATATTTCGTCGTGTATCATAAATCCCAATGAAGCGACTTCGGAGAAAAAAAAAACCACAAAGGGAAATAAACAGAGATATAAAGTGGGGGAAAAAAATATAGAGCGAGTGCAATACTGTTAGCCAATTGTATCATTGATAAATTCTATGTATCGATAAATAATATAACATTGTTTAAGCGATAGAGACGAAATGATTCCTTTCTTTTCTCCTTCCATATAAACTGTCTCTTATTTGTCAAATCGGATTATTTAGTTTACTCTACGAGTCTCTATTATATTCGTTGCTGCAACTAATATGTGTATATATATATATATATATATATATATATATATCATGTATTAACTATAGAGCTACATAGTGAATTCTAACGTGCTTTGCCTCAAATCATCTCACGAAAGATAGAAGAAAAAAATAATTTCCATACCAACGCTAATCGTTTGTTATTATTTTAATCTAGAATTTTACGCAATTTTTTTTATTTAATAGATATGTAAATCTTTCGTAGTAATAAATAATGACTAAACCGGTCCTCCGAACATATACTCAACTCCATACATCAAGTATCACGCTAATTTAACCTCGACCTTCCAAAAACTGACTTCCTGCTTCATGAAACCTCTCGTAAGTAACATTTGTATTATATATTTCTGGTCGATCGATTGGCAATGACTTTTGGCAGTTTACCTGAGAATACATAAACTTCGTTACGTCATAGAACGTACAATCCGATAGTCGATCTTTATCGTTACTAAAAGGAAGCACGTTTCCGTTTCCCTGATAGTACATAACTACTACATTTAGTAAACAAGTGTTACCCACGATATACCTATATATTTGAATATCAATTTTTCAATTTTAATTTATGATATGTTATATAGATTTCATTCATAAATATTACTAGTGCTAGTGATATTCCATTTATTTAACGTCTACGTACTATTGTATCTAAATTCTATAAAATAAGAGTCTGTCTATGAGATAAAAAAAAATTAAACAACTCGACGAAATGAAAGTCAGATAATTTCTCAGATTGTATCCTAATAAAAATAAGATTTTAATTTAGTCCAGACCAGCTCGTATATCAGAGTAAAAAGGGTTGGGTAGATACGCTACTGCTAAAGTCGATTGCTGGTGATGCAAGAGCAAAAGAGAGAGAAATAAAGACTCTTGGACGTGAAGCTAAAGCGTCGGCGCCATGCGCTCGATAATGCTTCTCGAGTCCTAAGAGACCTGCCTGGCATCGACTGTCGACATTACCACCTCCACTGACAACTCCACCTCCACAGGGAAACTCTACTCTGACCAACCGCCACCATCAGCAGCACCGCCACCTCTACCGACGCTAGCACGGCTCAGCTGTTTCTGTTTACCAAACAAAGGAGCCAGTTCAACGGTGGACCGCGAACTGCGCGTTTGTGTTCGCGCGTCAGACGTTAGTTCCTCCTCCTTGTTGTCGTTGTCGTAACAATTTTGTGCACTTCGTGATCACATGAAAAGCTAATCGCTATCTTTCTCTCTTTCTTTCTGTATCTTTCGAGTAAAATATATCGCGCTTTTGAAGACGCTACTGATGCGTTCCTATCGTGCGGTCAGTGAGGAAGAAGAAGAAGAAGAAGAAGGTTAGGAAAAAGAGGAGGAGGGGTGAAGATTTGAGGATCGAAGGGCAACCGAAGAGGAAGACATAGCAGTGAGTAGAGCAGGAATGTGTGTACTAAAAATAAAATGGTCCAGGGACAAGTCGAGCGAGTTCTTCTTGTTCTTCTTCCTTTTGCTTGGTCCTTGACCTAATTTCCAAAGTTACCTCATCTGTCCGTAACTCTTCCGTGTATTTCGAGTTGTTTAAACACATCGATGACCTTAATAATTACAGAATAGATTTTTTGGTTTAGAAAAAGCAAACGTTAGAATGATGTAAAGAAAATATAACTGTACTTAAGTTTAAGGTAACAGTTGTTAGATGTCTATTAGGTTATACTAGATGATAGAATGTCATATTGAGAATTGTCGTCGACATTACTTTGACACATTTCTTAAATATTTTTAAATATTAAAACATAGCACCTGTCCTCATAATCAATTCTTCCAAGAAACGATATATATACGATATAATAGATAGGAATAGCTGGTTAAATTCTAATTTGTGATCGGAGTCGCTTTAACAGGGATCGGAGAGACGGTCGACCTTAGATTGTAGACTATATATGAGGGACGGTGAACGTGAGCTCTTTTACAGTTAGAGGAGCACTCTTTCTTTTTGCATGATCGCTCAGACACACACATACACACATACAAATACATGTACGTACGAATATACATACATTTAAAGAGATATTGTACGTACGAATATTACAACATGCACTGATTCTCGTGAATACGAACAGGAGATGAACGAGGAGAAGAGGGAAATATCGTGACAAAGTTATTTTTCGATTGGTTCTGATCGATTTTTTCCCGGTCAAGTATCTGATTTTAGATTGCACGACATGGAGCTGCAATTGAAGGAGAGAGAGAGAGAGAAAGAGAGAAAGAGATTCAAACGTTACGCTCGATCGGCAAGAAACAAGGAAATCTTTTGCTCTCTTAACGCTCGATCGATCTCGATTGTCCTTTCTCTTTCTCTTTTTCTTAATCCTTTGATAAGGGATTATAGATAGTACAATTTTTTTTTTTTTTTTGTAAAGCTTGGAAGAACAAGAAGAAAAATAAAAGACATTGCGAATAGGTACGTAGAGTAGAAAAGAAAGAGTAGTGAAAGAGGGATAGAGCGAAGAAGGGTTGAGAAACACAGCAGAAGAGAGAAAGGCATCGTTCGATATTCTCGACGGGAGGAAGCGTGTGCGCTTTAACAGTTTGCGCAGCGATCGGTGAGCGTGGCTCCGTTCCTCTACGTTATGTCTATGTCTCTCTTTTTCTCTGTCTCTCTGTCCCTCTCTCTCTCTCTCTCTCTCTCTATCTATCTCTCTTAATGTATTAGTATCTCTCTTTTACACATTGTATCTTGTCGTATGTTACTCGTGTCTCGCTTTCCGAGTATATTACGTAATCGCGATTTACGAGCTTATCAGCTGCGAAGCGGACGGCCTCTCCATCTATATCTATCTCTTTCTTTTTTGCTTGAAGGAAAATGCGTTTAAATTTCGCACGAATGAATACCGAGAGACAAAGAGACAATTGCGTCGTACGTATTGTGCATATACGTAGGTCTCTATCTCTCTCTCTCTCTCTCTATCTCGGCCACGAGACAGACAGGCAGAAAGAGAGAGAGAGAGAGAGAGAGAGAGAGAGAGAGAGAGAGAGAGAGAGAGAGAGAGAAAAAACAAGGTCGAGAGGGAAATCAATTATATAGACATTGTATTCGATGTTCATCCGTTTTCTTCTTCGTCTTCTTCGTTTTCTTTAAGACATTGATGATGCCATTATGATGTCTGATTATGATGTCTGATTATGATACAAATGCCATTAAGTCTATTCCCGCGAATTTTCCTCGACTTTGAAATTAAAACGTTGATTTTTTAGTTTGTTAGTTATTTAATATATTAGTATCTTATGAAATGATTTCTTCCTTGTTTTTAATGCCTCGTTAAATACGTCATTCGCGAGTATCTGATATACGTCGGGTACTTACGTATTATACGATGAAATTTTTTTAATTCATTAATGGAAAACATTTATCAAGCTTCGAGAAACTAAAAAAGAAAAAATTGCATATTTTTTTGTCGAGAACGAAAGTTTTGATAATTCAAGTATAAAGCTCAAGGATAAAACAATTCTATTTTATAGGTGCTTTTAACAAATTGATCTACGATCTACGAGCGATCTTTTTTGTTTTTCTTTCAAGGTAACCATGAATATGAAGATGAATTTTATTTCTGACATAAACAAATAATAAGAATAAAGTTACTCTTTGATCGGAATAAATTTCCGAAGATACATCTCCATCAGCATTTTTTTTTTTTTTTTTAATGATCATCCTGAGTCTGATCCTTTATGTCAGTTTCTCCTTTAGTGAGCCGTACAATGTACCGATAATAACTCCTGAACGTAGTCTAAGCTCGTATTTGTTCGACGATCATGTTAGGTTCCCGAAACAGACCGCAACGACGTTGATTGTGTTACGTATTCAGTTAGATGGAAATTCTGTTTAGAAGCACGAAAGACGAAGAGTTAACGTTTACAGGAGGTATTTAGCACGTTGTTACTAAAAATATACACCGTTCCGGCCAGTATCGTGACATTATGCGAGTCTTCGATCGTCAAGTGGGAGTGAACGTTTGTTTTTTTGATTTCTAAGTTCTAAGTTTATGTTAATCCCAAAGACGATCATGCGAATGCGCATCTTCTTTTATTTCTATTCTTTATTTGAGTCTAAATTATTCATGATGTTCGACCGTGAGAGGATACGTAGATACATTATATTCATTTTGATATACGTATATATGAGTATTTAACATATCGATTATTTAGAATACATATACCATTAATTATTTGTTTATGTAAATAGTGTGATAAATAATTTTATCTTGTTAACTTGATGTTTTTATGGATATATGATAGAGAAAAGAACAAAATTTATAGTCAATGGGTGTAAAGTTTAATTTTTATATATCAGTACGTATATTTGTATGTCAACATTTTTCGTGAGGAAAAGAATGAAAAAAGAAAATGAAATAGTTTTTATTCTTACTAGTATCAATTTTACACCTATCTAAATAAATAAAATTCTGCCAATCAGCTTTTTCCATATAAAGGCCAATAAATAATTCTTATTTTACTATTGAACAGTGTTCAATAGTAAATCCGAAATGGAACGTTATCGATTGATTGTGACATTGCGTTATAAATAATATACGGAGTATACGACTTTTATATCGTCACAGCTTCTATCAGATAACGATCGACATCATGCCGTGTCGAAAGTACAGTTTCGATAAGAATTCTTGATAAAAATCGTGATTCTTTATCATCACTTTTTTATTCGTATGATTTCATTCGCTTTCCTTTTTCTTTTTTACTTATCATGTAATTTTAATTAAAAAAAACAATAATTTCGCGTGTCAATTTAACCGTGTCAACATTATTATTATTGACTTCGTTGAATCAGAAATTTTGAATGAATCAACTATAATTAGCAAAAGTGTAATATTGTTAGTTCAGTCCAGTCCAAGTTTAAAGAGCGATTCTCTCGAATATAGACTGGCTTGTCCTAGTTTCACTTTTGACTTCTTGTAACTTTTTCGGCCATCACGTACAAACTTTACCTTTGAAACTATAATTAAAAAACGAACAAACAAAAAAATATTTGTCAATATTTTTTAAATCATTCCTCATTCAATTAACGGGTTTGGTTGATATGGTGTATATATTAATTTCTTTCTACGATGGATAATAAAAATATAAAAATGAATTAACGAAACAGTTAAGGCTTTAGTATACCAAAAACTTTTCGAATTTGACTCTTCTTTTTGTCTTTTATCCTACAAAAAATAGGCGACATTCTTACGATCGTATTATTCCGTTCTTAAAAAAGATCTACGGAAATTATTAGAATGTACTAAAATGACAGTGAAAGTTGTCTGCCAAAGTTGTTGTAAGCATCGAAGTCTCGTGCAATGCTTGTGTAACCTTTAAATCACAGCATCTTAGAAACTCTTGAGCGTGACCGTCGTAGTTGTCATCTTGCTTAAGAATCCCGTAAACTTCTTCTCTATCAACCTTAAAAAAATACAAACAGTATCCTCGTTCTCTAGGATAAACGAATGGAAACGAGAAATCATGCAATTTACGTTTAAAAATTGCATTGAAATATTTTATTTGCCTCTCTATATCTTTCTCTTTATTTGCGGAAAACACGAAATACTACAAATCTCTGTGAATTGCATGTACCATAAGTTCGAGCAACTTTCATTTTCGAAAGATTTTTATCCTGAAAACCGTGCGGTTATTAGCGTCATCAGACTCTTCCTTTTTTACGTAAGACACAGTTCGTTGGTTTCGTCTACAAAATGATAGAAAAAGACAACGGATCTTTTCACGAAATAATCGGAATTGAAATAATCGTTCTATCGAGAAAACACATGGATAAAGTTCGAGCCTCGAGATAACTCTTACTTATGAGAATATAATTATCTCTTCTTTTTTCTTCTCTTTTTTCTTTCTTTTTTTTTTTTTTCTTTTTTTTTACACTTCGTGTGTTCTATTTGAAACTCTCTTAAAATCGGGAAACGTGTGGTCGTCGGTGAAAGTCGGACATTGATAATTATTCTGTTCTTTCTTTCTAACTGCAATCCTTAGTGTTTTAAAACGGAAACCAATACACAACGACTAACGTTAAAAGTCCTTTCATTTGAAATTAACAATTCGTACATGCGATGAATTTGTTAAAATGTGTCGATAATGCAACGAGTTGAATAGTAATGCATTTTTGTTTAGGAACGATGCAACAAAGCGAATATATGTGTATGTGCGCGCGTATGCTGCGCCTCGTTCTGCTAGGCTTGGCTAGTTAGAAGCAACATGGAGAGAGATACAACGCGGCCATCGTAGAGCCATAAAGCCAGAGCAGAGAAAGTTAATTTCGCATGGCCGTTGAACCGATATCGCGATTACGTAGGGGAGTCGAGAGAAGTAACACATTGACGGTTATAGCGAGTTTAGCGAGTCTAGTTGCTGCTTGCATTAATATCTACAAAATGATCATTTGTTAATTTGATCGGCTAATGAATAGTAATATAATATATATATATATGTGTGTGTGTGTGTAACTAATGAAGCATCATGTAATTACATATAAATACTCGTCAATAATTAGACAAAATAAATATTGTTTAATCAAGATTTATCGATAGAAAAATATGAATTATCTTTTTCTTTTAAAATATTTATGAATGTTATCGGATTTCATGATTTATGAAATCCGATATGAAAGTTCGAATCTTTTTTCTTTTTTTCCTATTAATGTTAAAATATATAATGTTTTGTTGTGATCGTATGAAGCTGAAGACGTGATGATAAGATACACATGCCGAAGAACAGATGTGAAACTTTTGTTGTATTCATATCGCATTGGTGAATTTTCAAATAATCCGTCATTCAAATATAGTGATATTAAAGTCCCTATTCGATCCAATGATATTAAACGATCAAATACCACAATATTCGTGACGTCTTTTCCTTATTCGCACAATTTCAAAAAAAATGGTATCATATGTTATTCGACGAGATAATTAAATCGTGGTTTATATCGTTATATATATGTGAAATACGTCGTTTTAATCTATCGACCTTTGATAATGGTTCTCCTATTCTCTCAGACAAAATAGATTTCAAGACAGGCAAGTGAAAAATGACACGATTTGTTCGTGGAACACTCGGCGATGCGTGATTTTAAACAGCAGCCGGTACAAATGAGAGCATAAATACTCGGAACGTAGTGCGAAGCAACGATTTACACGTCGTTCAAACGTTCAATTTGATTCTACGGAAGGAAAAATGAAAGAAAAATGAAAGGAAAACACGAGAGAGAACACTTAAGAAAACGGATGGAACAGAAATGTTCGTCATGATCACTTGTAGTTCTTTGGAAATTTGTACTTTCGAGAAGAAACTCTTTTATATATATATATATATATATATATAAAAATATATAAAAATATATATATATATAATGTTTTATTTGAGTACTTGAATTATCTCCATTATTTTGAATGATACAAAACAATATTTCGAGAAAAAATAATTTAATTTAAATATAGAGGGCAACATTTTGATGAACAGAAAATGTTATTTTTTGTCAAAATTATCGATATTTTTTTTATATGGTTATTGTTTCGAATAGAAAGTTAAATGAGAAATAATAATAATCGAAATTTTAGCATTCGTAGAAATCTCTAGAAACGATCAACGCTATATGACGAAATGTACATTGAAGTTTCGTTAGCAGTAGTGGCAATAAAGCTATCTTTCCGAGACGATGCTAAATCAAAATGACTAATTAATATTTATCGATCGTTAGATATGTTTTAGCAACTTGGCTGAAAGGAATTACGTGTAAATGAAAATTAGTATATACGTATTTATTATACATATTTTATCCTCACTATACATATATGTACATAGATATAATCGTTCAAGAAGAAGCTTGAAAGTATCGCTAAATATAAGTCACTTGATGCAATCGACGCAGAAAAATATAAAATGATCGCACTTATATTTTTCTCTTTAAATTGTATTTTACTTAACTGTTGCTATATCTCTGTTTTTACGTATATGTTTATTATTTCTTATTATTTATATTTAATATAAAAACATAATTTTATTTCATATTTTGTTAATTCTTAAATTTTATGCTTGACATTATTTACATTTTTTATCGACATATCTTTGTATATATACAATTTTAATTTGTATCTTATAATTATTTCATTCTTATTTGTCTAATATTTTTCATACATATAAATAAATACATTTCTCTTTATCTTTTTTTCTCGTTTAGCTATCAAAAAAAAAAAACTATATCGATTTTCTATAAATGTTCTTAAAGAGAAAGAAATGTGGGATTCACGTGTCTCGTTTTTCACAATCGAAGTGGCTCACACTTTATACATCGTATCGATGCGGGTTGTCTAGTTAAAAAGAAAAGAGAAAGAAAGAGATAAAAGATTTTCTTGCGTGGGCGAATGGCGTACCTTCGTTCTGAGCTCTCTGACGACGTCGGAAACCGGTACCCGTTTCTCTCGAGAGCTGCGCAAAAAGACAATGGAGTGACCTTAGGAGCTCGAATATGGTCAAACCAGATTTTACATCTTTGCCGTTGCCCTCGAGGGTACACGCTTGGACCACAGAACTTTTCTTTCCTTCTTTTTGATATGTCGTTCCTGTCATGGTCATTTTTCATCGTCTATGCAACAATGTATTATAAATATTCATTCCTATGTAATCTGGAGTTAGAACAATATCAGTTAAAATTCATTTCGTCAGACATGCATGAGATTTCATCTAATTTCGTGCTCGTTCTAAACTATCTACATTGATCTTTTCTTTATTCATTTATTAATCAAAAATGTTAATCACGTAATCGAAACATGAAGGCCAAGAGGAAAATAAAATTAAATCAGTGTTATACACTAGATTCTTTTTCTTTTCTTCTTTTTTTTTTTCTTTTTTTTTTTAATTTTTTTTGTTAATTCTTTAGTGATATTTGGTAATTTATACATACGATCACATTATATTTAATGTAAAATTTTTAATATTTCATTTTTAATATCCCTTGCAATTCATTTCAAAACAAAAATATGATATATAGTCTTCATAACTTAGCATTGGAATGTGAATAAAGGTTAATTCATTGTCTCGAGAGGAACGTCAACTCAATTTTATTGTGGAATTCGTCTATTTCAGTCTATTATGAAATTTAGTTATCCGCGACACACAGACACAGACACAAACACACACACACACACACACACACATATATTTATATATACACACTCATAAATCGTGTTAAAAATAAATTAATTATCGCTGGAAATGTACTCGTTCATTTCTGTTAATGAAAAAGATGGCAAATAAGAGTGCAACTCTTTTCATTGGAAGGACTACATGTATGAATCACCGAATCAAGGGCAAGTTCAGGTGTCCTTGATTTCAAATAAAGGTGATTCATAATTTTAAGAATATCCGAAATTATATATAATTTGAAAAATAACGAAGATCTATATTAATCATTTATTTGTTTAAAAATTAATATCTTTTATAATATGGAAAAGTACCTAAGATAATAATACGAATCACTCGCATAGTTATTGATCAATCAACAACGTCACCTTACTCTTCAAGGCTACAACGATAACTAGTGATACTTTGTTAGTGTTTACAAAAAAAAAAAAAAAACAAGTATTATCATTTCTTATCTATCCATTCGATAACATTATAACGTATTAATAAGACGATCTATACAGATGGTTTTTTATTTTTATAAATTCCTTTGTTAGTTTTGTCTCTTCGAATTTTACTTGGTTCGTTCGATGTCGTCATCATCACGAATGGATTTCATCTTCGACATCTGTCTCGTTCGTTTAATTCTTTCAACGCATCTTTCGATTTTCTTACATCGGGTTACGCATAAAACATTTCTAAAAGCGTACCTTATACTTACATTTACTTCCTGTATTTGTATGTAATAAGTAAGGTTCTTCAAGAAGAAAGGATTTTAAAACATATCAAAATGAAAATAAACGCTTAATACTTGACGATAAGCCTTTATCTGCTAAATTATATATAGCATCCATTGCATTTTTATTCGATCGTATCATTCTTATTTAATGTATAATAAAAATTGTGTATTTTATTATAACCAAGTTATAACAAGTGATTTAAAGAAACATCTATTAAATGTTCTAATTTCGTTAAAATAAAATGCATATGTATTAAAACAGGACATTCTTTTATATATATATATATATATATATATATATATATATATATATATGTAAAAATATTACCTAGATACCACTTTGATAAATTTGAAAAGCATTGATCCAAAGTGAATAATTCTTGTTTTTTTTTGTTTCTTTCTCAAATATCTTATCGAAAGGATCTGAACTAAAAATATGTCTTTTTGGGCTTCTTTTAGAATGTTGTAAGAATGCCGTCGCTATTGGAAGCCTTAGAGCTCAAGTACGGTAGCTCGACAACAGAATGCTCGTTGACGGACGACGAAGGAGAATCTGGCTCACCGAAAGCAGCTCTCTCAGTCAGCATTTTCATTCCAAAAAAGTCACCACGTCACACGGTACCGGCATTGTTGGTCCTGCAGGATTGCGATATCGAGTGTGCCGGTAATGACGATGAAAAACTACGTAACAAATGTAAGAACGTTGAGGAATTGGACCTGGCACAGAACAAGCTCTCGCAATGGACTGAGGTCTTTGGTATACTTCAGCACATGCCCAAGATCAAGTTCGTTAATCTTAGCTTCAACTGTCTCGCCGAGGTGTTGGAGATCAAGCATGGCAACTACGATCTACTGAGGAATCTCGTATTGAATGGCACCAGAGTCTCCTGGTCGACGGTTCAAGGCTTGATACGTTTGCTACGTAATCTTGAAGAACTTCATTTGTCCTTGAACGAGTATAAAACTGTCGATTTAGATTATCGAAAGGTAGAGAACGTTAATAGATCATTGAAGAAGTTACACTTTACTGGGAATCCCGTTGAAGTTTGGAATGAAATATCGAAGTTAGGCTACGTTTTTCCGAATCTGGAAAGTCTCGTTTTAGCTGAATGTCCGATAAGGTCTCTTGGACTTGAAGAAAATCGTAATTTATCTAACGATCGTGAAGATCTTCGGAAGCAAAATGAGGATTCGGAAAATTGTACGCAGGATAACGAGAATATGAATAACGTTGATGTCGAAGGACGTACATCGGTTGATGAATCGGGTAAACACATTATCACGGAGAACAAAGTCAGCTACGATAGGTCAGAATCGGAATCAGAGTCCAGTAGTAATAAGGTCCCATCACCTCACGATCCTTTTAGAATGCTTAGGTTCTTAAATATGAATGGAACATTGTTGGGAACTTGGGACGAGGTCGAACGACTTTCGAGATTTCCTGCATTGAAATCTTTAAGAATTCACAGTTGTCCCTTATTCGAAGTAAGTAACACTTGGGAATGATCTTTCTTTTTTCTTTTTTTTTTTTTGTCTTCATTCTTTGCCTCTGATTTTATCGTAGAAGATAATTATACGATAAACAACAAGTTAAATATCTTTTATTCTCTATTCTCTTTGTTTATCTCATAGAGTCCTCGAGAATACACGGAACATGAAAGACGTCAGTTGTTAATAGCAAGGCTTCCCAATGTCGAGACTTTGAATGGTGGTGGAGTAATCTCGTCGCAAGAACGCGAGGACGCTGAAAGAGCCTTCATTCGTTACTACATGGACAAACCGGAAGCTGACAGACCAGAAAGGTAACTTCAAATTTGATTTATATAGAATAGAATAAAGATCAATTGACCAGTAATCTGTCCTTCGATGATCTAAATTCTACCTATTAAACTCATTAGTTAATTATATGTAATTGTTTTTGACATGCATATGCGTACGTTATAATGTGTCCTGTCCTTCTTGAAATAATGAAATTGTAAAAATCGATTTTTAGGTATTCGGAGCTTGTGGCTATTCATGGGAAATTGGATCCTCTAGTACACGTTGACCTAACACCAGAGAAGAGGGTCAAGGTAACATTCACTTACGGAGATCTTGTCGAGGTAATTTTAAATATTTAATTACTCATTTACTTATTGTTACGAAATAATTTCAAATCACATATTTATAATCTTTTAATATAATTAATAATGAAGTTGATTAAATAAAAATTCGTCTAAATTATTCTTTTTAGGTACGATCGGTAGATGTATATAGAACAGTTTTCGAATTAAAAACAAAACTGGAATCGATGGTGAAAATACCAGCGAATAGGATGAGACTCTTCTACGTAGATCAAGTGAGTTCAATTTTTTAATTAACTAATACGAATGTTGTTGCTTGTTTTCCAGAACTTTTGGTTCCTCGAACGGTGCCTTAATAAATGTGAAATAACGACTTAAGACCTTCCACAAATCCGCTGAATTTTTCCTTTGTCCTAAATGATCATCATTCGAATCCTTTTTATCAATTTTCTATTCTTAAGTGTTAATGAATTCGAGGTAAACATAAATGAAAAAAATTTTAAAGCTTCAATAGAGTATAATAAAGATGAATTTATATAATAATTATAATAATTATTACTATTATTATTTTTATTGCATTACAGGTGATGAAGGCACACCATGGACCCGAGGAGATGTTGTATCCTAACAAACAACTCTATCGGTACAATATTAGCAATGGTGACGAGATCATAATAGATAGCAAGTTGAATCGATGCGCATCAGCACCTTCGAGTACGTCTTCCATACGATCCTGAGAAAAGTCCACTCAAGATTTGGAAACTTCCTAAACGCTCGATCATTTTCTTCGGTACATCGATCTTCGTAAATCGACATGATCAACACGATACAAACAAACGAAAAGAAAGACGATCGAAAAAGTTTTTTTCCATATACGGATAATAATCGAGCCTCGTCGATTCGTCGAGATCGAGAGTCCATTAAAGTTTCTTATTCTGGGAACTCGAATTCGATGAGAAAAATGAGATAATACAATGATTAAAAACAATAACAATTTTTAAAGAAAAGAAAGGGAGTTGATAATGAAAATGAAACTCGTTATTGCGCTCTTATTGTTTTTAATGAGAATAAGGAAAAGAGGAAGAAGGAACAGAAAATGAAGAAGGAGATAAAGTACATGATAATCTTGACAGTTAAAACACGATAACATGTCGACCATAATTTCATTATATATTCATGAATTCAAAAAACGTTGCGAAGTACGTACAGCTACAAATAATTAAAGAATATTACGAGGACAAGGATAATACGTATGAAGCTCTTGAAAAGCGTTTTCAGAACAGACTATTTTCTATGCTTCGCATATAATTTTTCATAATTTATCGTTTTATAATGCGGTTGAATGAACAACCGATACTACTAGCTATAATTACTAACGTTATAACAGACATAAATAAAATTCGTAAATAAAATCAAACACGTATCTCTGAACGATTTACGTTTGATAGAATCTTCTCTCATAAAAAAAAAAAGAAAAAAAAAAAAAAAAATTCGACTCGATGATGATTCTCGTTGTTACGAATAGAACGAGCTTGAAAATTGAGAGCGATAACTATCATGTTGCTTCATTTATTCTTACATTATCAAATTGAATTATACATACATATGTAACGTCGATGAGAAACAACGTGTATAATTGTACGACAAACGTAATTGATATTCCATTTAAAAAGAAAATTTTATCCTGCATCTATTGTCAACAAGAAGTCTGTTGTCGATGTATCATCATCGATAGAATTTGTGCAGGATGTGTTATATATTTAAAAAGAAAAAAAAAGAAAATTATGCTTTATACGATTCTTTGTACTTAAAAGCCATAAAAGAGAAATGATTTATGCGCTAGTTCCTTTGCACGTTAAGGGAAGCTCGTCGTAAATCGATGAAAGACAAACGTAATGATAAGAATAAGATCCAACGATAAATCCGTATGGCTCTGATAAAAAGCAAAAGTCCAATATATGAGCTGGTGATTATGAAAGTGGTTTAAGTAAAAAATTACAAAAATAACATTAGTTTATTATGTAATTCGTATGGCTATAGCCTAATTAAATGAATTACGCAATAAACTAATTTGCTCAAAGTTTCTACTTATTATTAGACAACCTTCATAATAATCGACTCATACTAAAAAGAGAAACTCACATACATACACACATACACATGCACACACACACACATATATATACCGTGCCAAAAACAGGGTCTTCAATCGATTTCTCGGCTGTCGAAAATATCTCAACGACGAATCTATTTTCTTGGATTTAATTATTTTGATCCTTCGATCTTTGCAAATAAATCTAATTTCCAATTACAATTCTCTACTTGATAATAACTTATTCACTTAATATAAAATAACAAATAACTCTTAAAAAATCGAAACATTTTATACACATGCAAAAATATAAAAGAATGAATTAAAAAAATAAAAAATAAATAAATGTAATCATTAATTTTTTTGTAATGAACAAATGTAAATTCGTTTATTTTTTCTATATGTATCATATCATCTCTTATTTTTTTTACTACATATACATTCACACGCACGCACTTACGCGCGCGCGCGCATATACACACACACACACACAGATATATCTATTTATCTATCAGTATATTTACTCATATTCTATATTTATACATTTCTCCTGGAAACTTTATATGTATTTTCTTAAAATGATTTCAGTATTTCTTTCTTGCATATCAAGTAGATCATTAATTGTATATTGGACTCGTAATTCTCATCATTTCCCAAAGAGACAAAGATACGTTTATCTGCTTCTTCTAGTTAACCATCGTCAATCTATCGCATGGCTCTCGATTAAATCTGTCGATCTTCTTACTCTCACTTATACGAGCTTCTAGAAAAGCTTACATAAAGATTTCAAGCATAAGACTCCCTAACAAAAATTTAGACATTAATAATTTAGCTGAAATTTAAGCATAACTAACATTTCAAACTAAAGCAACTTTTAAAGTTTTTTAATCGATCCTCTTAACACGTTAATTTTTCTTACACGTTTGTTAAAAATCTTTGCACGATAGTAAAGATTAATGGATATGTATCTATGAAAAAATTGAGTCTATTTCGATAGACTTTAAATAAGAGAGAGAGAGAGAGAGAGAGAGAGAGAGAGAGAGAGAGAGAGAGAGAGAAAGAGAGAGAGAGAGAGAGAATGTTGCGTGCTTATAAAATGTTGCGTATAAATGTAATAATATTATTTTTACAGGCTCGAGCAATGTTAGTAGAGTAACTTGTAGAATCGTTCGTTAATGTTTTATAAAGAGGTCGATGAGCGTTGTTTATAAGTTGTAACTTGCGCGTTATTAATAATTATTAGATCAACGTCGAAATTAGAAAATCTCAATCATTCGTTTGTCCGGGACGAACTTTAAAGAGTCACTTAGTGCCTATCTTCTTAACGAGCTTTTCTGCTCAGATATTTCTATCACTGCCTTGTAAATACCGTTGATATATGTACGGTAATCCGGATTGGCAAGGCACTGTATATAATTAAAAACCAAAAAAAAAGAAATAAAAAAAATATAAAAGAAAAACAAAAGGTAAAGAAATAACACACGATTAGTATTTTCTCAACAAACAAAAAAAAAAGGAAAAGGAGAAAAATTCTGTCGGTCTATCATACCTGTAATTATGAGCCTCGTTCGATCACGTGCTATCAAATTGGTGATAAAAATTTAAAAATTAAGAAAAGACAGATGAATGATAACTGCAAAAGTTGTTAGATTCTGATCTCAAAATTTCGTACGATGTTTTGATTCAATAATTGCATGTATGTATGTATACGTCATACATCGTTTACGAAATTGGAAAAGAATCGAGACGTATGATTTTCTGCGGATAGGAATCGTACGAGAAAGCGTTATTTTTGTTTTCGCTATTGTCTATCGATCGCTGCATAAAATTGCATTTTTGTTTTTTACTTTTTTGATTTAATTCGATTCGAGGGTTTCGACGTCATTTAGGCCTAAAGAAAAATATTGGAATATGAAAATTGATTGAAAATGAATTTTATCGGTGATTGCCTTTTGCTGCGAAAAATCGAAATAATTGAAATCAAAGTGGACGAACGCTGTGATCTAGCGCACTATACGTGTCTAATCTCGGATCTTGATATTCGTCTCATTCTCATTTTATAAAACATCATTTTTTTTGTGCTGGCGCAAATGTACGTACTAACAAAATAAATCGTTTACACTATACGTACCGATTCTCAATGATTGTTATCTATGTTATCCTTGAATATACTTGTGTTTCTTCATCGATTTTTTCTTAGTTGAATTTTACTATAATGACGTCTGAATAATAAACATTACGTTTATTAATTCTGAAGAGAGACAGTATTTTATTGTTTAAAACCGCCAAAGTAGATAATTTGGCGAAGGAAATAAAAAAAGACACAAGATACAGATCCTAGGGATTAATAAATATAGATGGCTGAGCGTGGACATCTGCCAACACGAATGGAACTCTGGGAATAGTACACAGAATTGATATCATTGAAATGGAATAGATATTTTCATCATTTCCAAACTCACGAAATATGGCAGGAATTTTACACTTATCTTGAATAGACTTATGGTATTGTAAAAAAAAAGCAGACATCCATTCCATATAAACATTACACAAACCTATGCGCCAACATCAGAAAAAAAGTCTGATGAAGAAGTCGAAAAACTTTATACATCCATCGAGATGACTGTTCGAAGAATGATATAACTTTCATCATAGGAAACTTCAATAGTTAAAATTAGATAAGAAAGATGGATGAACATTATAAGAGACTATGGATTAAGGGAATGCAACGATAAAGACGACAAACTCTACCAATTCTATGAAGAGATGGGAATAAAGATAGCTAACATCTACTTCAAATGTATTGTAATTATCTAAGTGATAATACACATAGAAATTACCTCTTGATTCCATCTCCGAAAGGGACAGTTTAGATTAGGAAATAAATCGAATACATCCTAATAAATAAGCAATTCAAAAATTGCGTCAAAAAATTACTCGAACTTAGATATTGGATCAAATTATAACTGTTAAATATGTAAGAGCGCTATATATCGAAATTATTTGAAGATTGTAGATCGGAATCGTATGAAATTAACAATTACGAGGATCCCAAAATTTTTAATTGAAATTCCCCTGTGCTATTTTCAGTAAAATGAATTTCTTCATTAATCCTTCTCCGATAATGATATAAATCTTGAACTCTGTTATAAAATGGCAAAATGTCATATTTGGACCATCTTGTTATATGGCGTAGAAACGTGGACTCTTAAAATGTGAAAAACGAATCATTTACACAATACATGCCTTTGAAATATAAATACTCAGGAGAATATTTTGAATATATTGGATTGAAAGAATAATTTAATGTTTCTATGAGTTCTTCTTTAGAACTCATAAAAATCGGGAATTAAGCGAAGGAAAATAGTCTATTTCATGTATATACTGAAAGAGAAAAAATACGAACTTCTACAACTAATAATCAAAGAAAAGATTAATGATCGACGTGATATAGACAGAAAGCAATTATCCTGCCTCAGAAATATTCACGAGTGGACAGAATACGAGAGGTTGAGTATCTCTTCAGGATAATAGAAAATAAAATTGCATTCGTGTCAATAATCATCGATGTCAGTTGTACGAGTATTTATATTTGTTTAAACGTTAACTATATATTAAATATGAGCATAAATACAAAAGAATGTTTAATTAGAAATGAAATTTAAATGGCATAAATTATAAATGGGCAACTAATAGATTACGGTCCACATGTAACCTTTGCTTCTGTTTACTTATTCAGTAAAGTAAAAGAAAACAAATCTTCACTATTTGATACTGCCGTGCGTAGTGAATTGTACAATTTTTGTTATCAAGAGTGATGGAGTGATCATTGTTGAATTTAAGAAGTGGGGAAATCGAATTGATTGATGATGAGGCCATATGATTCGCGACAAAAAAGTTGCTCACCTATGATTAAATATTAAAAGTATATCGAATGGTTAATGTCTTTAGAAATTCAAACTAAATATAGTATTAAATAATTTTCATATTATAAAACTTTATTTCATCTTGAATAACAATCATTTTTGTTCTCTTTCTTTATGAATTTTAATTTACATATGGTTAATTCATTTAATAATTGGGATCAAAAAAAAGAAGAATATGTTTTGTAACATCAACTCTTCCTAAACATTTTTTAATACTATTTAGATTACCGGTGACTCATGCGACGTCTGTCGGCTACGATACGAAGTGCGAGAGTAATTTAAGGATGTCGTTATAGAAGTAACAAAATATTCTTATACATCTTTTGATATCTGACATATATGGTTTATAAATAATACAGTAATACATTATCTTTACTATATATGCATTCTTAATTATATAATAAATATTCTATCATAAATAATATTAACGTAATGGTTACTTAACGTAAGGTTTAATGTATAATAAGTCGCAGTTACATCGTAGGTTAAGTATTTGTATTAGGTTAAGTATTAGGTTATATCACAAAACTCGACTCACTTGATACAGTATTATCAGATGAAGTTTTCTATAAGTGACAGGAGAAGGCGCTTCAATCAACTTAAACTAGTTAGAATGAAACTCGTTGTTTCTTCTTGTCGTGATATAAATGATAATTAAAAAATTTTTATACAAATGTAATTTCTTTGTCTTTTCATGAAGCATTTTGTTGACATAAAAAAATAAATAAAAGAAAGAATTTTTTTAATGGGATAAAACTGTCAACACATTGGAAATAATGGCGATGTTTGAAGCATTGAGAAAAGACTATAGCGTATGTATCGTTTTGGATTATTTGCGACACGTGCAACACATGTTTACATAATAAAAATTGTTATGATTATTTATAGGATTATTTACAACAATGTTTCAAGATAGCCGATGTGATTACATTCCAAAAGAAATGTATCGAACAATGTGCCAATGAAAGTGATCGGAAAGCTGCTGTAGATCAAGCTCTCCGTGATACATTACTTACAATATTGATAGAAGATACACCTGAAAATGTAGGATCTCTTGAATCTTACATCACATTTTGTATTGAATTATGTAGAAAAGATTTAGCAACTGTTACTATGCCGGTCATGTTGCTTGGAGATATATTTGATTCTATGACATTGGATAAGTGTGAAAAACTCTTCACATTCGTTGAAAATAATGTGGTTGTCTGGAAAGAGGATCTCTTTTTTAGTCTTTGTAAAAATAATTTATTACGAATGTGCAATGATTTGCTTAGACGCTTGTCTCGTTCTCAACAAACCGTATTTTGTGGTAGAATTCTATTATTTCTTGCAAAGTTCTTTCCATTCTCTGAAAGATCTGGACTTAATATTGTTAGTGAATTTAACTTAGAAAATCTAACAGAATTTGGCACTGAGAAAGCAGAAGATGTTCTAGAACAAATAACAAAAGATGAAGATAAGACTGAGAATAAAATACCTATAGATTATAATTTGTACAGAAAGTTTTGGGCTTTACAAGATTTTTTCAGAAATCCTAATCAGTGCTATAACAAAATGTACTGGAAAGTTTTCTCAGCGGTAAATAAAAACAATTATATTATTACTAAACGATTTTATAAAATTGAATTTTTGTAATAATAATTTATTATTTTTGTTATAGCATGCATCTAATGTTTTGTCAGCATTTTCTTCTTTTAAATTGGAAGAGCAACGTAGTTATCCAACTACATGTATAAGACTAGATTCCACGATGGAAGGTTCTCATAAAGAAACGCATTATTTTGCAAAATACCTTACTAATCAGAAATTGCTGGAATTACAACTTTCTGATTCAAATTTTAGAAGATACGTACTGTTGCAGTTTTTGATACTTTTCCAGTATTTGAATAGCACCGTAAAATTTAAAGCGTAAGTAGAAATTAATGTAAAACAATTCCTAAGTATTTGATTTTTAAAATATCTAAAGTCGTAATAACGTAGTAAAGTTCTCCTAAGCATTTAGTAAAAGCTTTAGAAAGTCATAAAACGATGTTTGTTTTCCAAAGCTTCCTTGCCAGTGGCTATGAGACAAGGTCTGCTTTTATTAAATTGAACATTATGATTTTTACTTTACCGTATCTCAATGATATGTTTCATATTTAAGCGAGACGCACGAATTGAAGCCAGATCAAGTGGAATGGGTTAAAGCTACAGCGGAACAAGTTTATACCTTGTTGACAGAAACACCACCTGATGGTCCATCGTTTACCGAAACTGTGAAGAATATTTTAAAACGAGAAGAGCATTGGAATGCATGGAAAAATGAGGGTTGTCCACCTTTTAAAAGACCTGCGTCTGAAAGTACTGCAGAAGTTGATGATGATGCTAAGAAAATTAAAAGATCAAAACGAAGAATTGGCGACGTTATTAGAGATGCTCAAGCTGTTGGGAAATATCACGTGGGAAAGTTAGTCATTTCATTTCTTTTCCAATCTTTTATAATATACTATTAGAAATTATATTTTAGCAAGTAAATATATAAATTTATATTTTATAGTCCAGAGCTTACTAAGTTATGGAATCTTTGTCCAAATAACTTGGAGGCATGCAAGTCGAAAGATAGAGATTTTCTACCATCATTAGAGACATATTTTGAAGAAGCTATAATGCAATTAGATCCAAGCGCAATGGTGGAAGAAGAATATAAGTGAGATATGCTTTCTTTTTAAAAGATAATAATGTTTAATAGTTAACATTTAATTATAACATTATGTTTTTATAGAAAAGTAAATGATGGTAATTTTGGATGGAGAGCATTGAGATTATTAGCTAGAAGAAGTCCACACTTTTTCGTTCATGGAAATAATCCAATAAATAGACTTCCAGAGTATCTGGAAACTATGATAAAAAAGATTGCTAAAGATCGACCAGTGAGTATTAATATTAATTTTAAAAGTATTTTGATAATAAGGGATTTTTATATTATCATTAATGTCTTGTGTTTGTGGCAATAAAATATATCCTTTATTGAAATACATAAGAATAAATATGTAATCGAAATTACAGCAAGCACAATCCGATGTAAAGGTTGAAGCAGAAGATACTCCGCCACCAGATTCGAACGATCAGGAATATAGCGAAGATGTTTTAAAGCAAGAAAGTGAACAAACGGATAATGAAAATGTAGAAACAAAAGGAAGAGAAAGTAAATTGAATAAAGTTACACCCGAAATGGTAGCAAAATTATCAGAAGTGCTTAAGGGGGATTGGAAAAAATTAGCAGCTAAGTTAGGTTATACTAATGACGAGGTTAGTCTTCTATTTGTTTCATAAAATAATTAAATTAGAATTTTGTATAATATATAATTTATATTTTTTACAGATTGTATTTTTCCAAGGCAAACCAACTCCATACGAACAATGTAAAAGTATGTTAGAAATTTGGGCAGAAGAGGATGAGGATGCATCTGTAGAAAATTTGGCGTATATTCTTGAAGGACTAAAGTGTACAGAAGCAGTGGGTATTTTAAAGACTTAAAAAGCAATTTTTCAATTTTCTATAAATGTGAATAAATCGTTAGTCGAATATAAGTTTGTGATGTATATAATTACGAGTTATTTAATAAATAAATCAATAATTTTTATCGTCGAATCATATCAATAGTTACTTTATGTGTATACCAGCAGGGAGAATGATTGAAGGTATGAAAAATGCACTTTCCGTTTTTATTTAGAAAGATGATAATAAAGTGTACAAATAATACAAAATTTGGAACTAAAATGTTGTCAGTGCAAACTATATTGAAGGATAATTAGTTGTACGTTATTTTTTTTTTTTTTTTTTCTTGGGCGCCGCGGTCTAAATTACATTAAAAAGTTCCATTTATTTGCGTTGTATTCGCCGACAAGCATGCTGACAACCTAAGTATATAGAGTTACAACGTTTTTTTTTTCTCTTTTTCTACATAACTGTAATAAATTAGTTTAATGTTAATCGTAATATATTCTCAAGTTACAGACAACACTGATTCGATTCATGCTCGTGATATGAAGCGGTAATGACAAGATGGGAAAAATGTTCGTTTCCTGAAAGAGTAAGAAGTACGAACTGAACGAGTGAACTCTTTTAAATAAGTTTATGAAGATATTATTATTCGTTAGTCTGGCAGTTTACGAAGCTTTGGCAATTCTCCAAGAAATCATTCACTCGCACAGTTCTCGATCAGAAAACAACACTGTACGATTATGAGACAATTAATGCAACTTACATATCGCGCAGAGCATAAATCTGATCTTCATTTGAAACGAACAGCGACTCATCATATGGAATTCTTAATTGATGTTTCTCTTACATCTAACATACACACTCATATGTATCGGCTAAAATGTAAACGCGTCTCGATGCGCGGATATGATCTCCGTTTAGATTTACTTAGATTTTTAAAGAGCAATAATTTACGATCTAAACATCAAATCGTGATCAATCGTGCGTGCCTTAGAAATTTTTCCATTCAGAGTTTTCTCCTCTTTTTAGGACATCAGGCAAAGAGAGAAGGAAATTGAGCGCTGGACGTAGATAATTTTTTAAAGGGAACGCTTAAATAATTCGAGAGACATAGAATGCTCTGAGATTCTGAAAGTTTATGAGATTTTCTTCCTTATTCTTTCTTTTTTTTTTTTTTTCATTTTCTTTTTTTCAAAACTTATCCGCTCGATTCGACGTTTTCATTAATATTACGGTATGATGATCGATATGAAACGTTGACGAACGTAGTATGTCTAGACGATCAGTCTTCTTTTTAAGAGGATAAACGGAAACTTCTCTGAAGCGATAATAAGGGCTTTGCTTACGAGTTATAACTTTGGAAATAGAGAGGATAGTAGCATTCCAGGATATGAGAAACGAGATGAAACGTGACCGTTTCCATTCTTTTCGCGATTTGTTCACATTCATTCTAAACATTTTTGTTTTTGGTATATGTGTCGCTCGAGGTTTTCTTTTTTCTTTTTTTTTTTTTTTTTTCTTTTTTGTTTCAATGCGAGTACAGTTATCTCATTCACAGTTTGTTCGATACAATCTTTACGGTCGGTACATCTCGATTTCTATTTACATAACGGCTTGGAAATATTTATGTTTAACGAGAATCTTCAATTTTTCATTAACGCTTCCAAATGTCTCTTATAATCGCTCTCTGTCATCTCTACGTCATCTTCCACAGCATCGCTGTTCCTTCGTCTTCTCGTGACCTCGCTGGTCACTTCTATGCAGAGTAGGGCAAACTTGTTATCGCAGGAGTAACGAACTTGCTCCAAAAGCCGACCTCCTATTAGAGGTGATCCTAATCCATAACGATCAGAGCTGCTTGAATGCCAGGCATCGCAATAAGTGTCCATCGCTCGATCTCCGAGTTTGTGCGAACCATGCCATGCTACTTTCTCCGGCCTAAAATGATAGACAATTCATAATAATTCATACTAGATTACTAAAAGCTGATTTTATAAGAATTCGATAGAAAAAGTGAAATATTTATTTATTGTTTGATTTAAGATTATCATTAAACAATTATGTTTGTTCATATTTCTCTGATTATTTAAATATGACGCTTTAGAAATAGATCTCACTGCATGCTTCATTGATAATACGTAGCGTTTAGCATCGTCGATTCTTGAGATAAACGATAAATAAGGTAGTTTATGTCAGTTAATTAGATTTTTAGAAAGCCTAGAAGATAACACATATTCTAAATTGACGATATAAAAAAATAAAATATTTTTATTAGCAAGAAATGAATTTGTTATTGTGATCATTTGAGTCTAACTTTTTCGATTCATTTTGCTACAAGGGTTGCTTACAAGCACCATCTATTATTAACTTTTTTAATCCTATCATTAATCCTCACGGCAAATAATTTTGTTTAACTTAAGCTGCATAGAGCATTGTTTAAAATAAATGTTAAAAGAGTTTCTCATTGATAAATGGCATTCCCAAGTAATATTATCGATGAAGTTTGGACTGATGCCTATCTTCAAGTCTCGTACTTAATATCTGTATACATATATATATAATTATAAATTAAATAATTATCGAGAATAAATGTAATAGATTAATAATAATCTCAAATAAGGTAATAAAAAAGAAATTGATTATATATTATAATATTTTACTATAAATAATTGAACTATTCGAAATTGCTTGTTTTCGTTTCTAACAATTTCATATAGTATTGATTGATCACTGTTATCTTTAAAATTATTATTAATTACCAGGCAAAGTCTGTTAGAATATTTTTCCCATTGAAACTATAAATTCTTGGGTTTTGAGAAAAGTAGGCTCCATTGCCATTGAACATTTCTTTCCACGAATTGAAAAGAACGTCACCCTGAAAATTTTCAGATTTTATTTTTGTTTATCCTTTGAATAATAATATAATAAATTATTTTTTATTAAAGATTTTACCTTGATATTAACGATTGGAAGATCACGATCTCCAAGTCTGACGATACTATCAACGTTTTGCACTCTGGAGCTTAAGAATGCACGGAAAGTACCTCTTAAGCCTGCTCTCTTTGCTTGACGATAGCAAGCGTAATCTGCACCTCTTACACCATGCATGTCTCCGGTAAATGGTTCGTTTAATGCTGCCATTCTTAACTAAAAAATTACATACATATCATAATAAGTATATACTTATTAATTAGATAATGAGCGTAATTAATCAAAATGTGTCTTAAATAATGACATAATTTATCTTACCATTCGAGGATACCACTTGATAGCAGAAAGAAATTATTATTTTCAGTTTAAAATCGGATAAATTTATTTAAATTTTCCTATAAAGTATATTAAATAAAGATAACTCACTCCTGTACCATCCGCCTTCACTGGTATTTGATTTATCAGGTTTGAAGCTTCGAAAGGTGGATTTGCTGGAGGTGGTGCCGTTGTTGGTGGTGCAGGAGTTGTTATTGGAAGAAGGGAGCCAAGCTGAAAGATACGAGATAAGTATACAACAGTATTAAATATATGTTTTGCATTAAAATTGTTATACTAACTGCTATATATTGCCATCCATTGTTAACTCTTACAAGCAAAGCTTGTTCGTCTATGATATATGCCAGAGTTCCAACTGGGCTGACACTTGACATCTACGATATCAAAAGAAAAGCTATTAATATAAAAAAGAATTTTTGGAAAGTATTACTGTAATATATACAGGTTAATAATATCTTTACCTTTGTCATAGCTTCCGTATTTTGAAATGTTACTGCTCCTGGGACAATCTTTGTCGTACTTTCCAAAGGACCTCTCGTAGCCGCGGTAACAGAACCTTTAATGGAACGGTATAGGTTTATTGATAATAAGTAATCTTGTCTATGAAATATATAATTAAACTAACAAGATTTCGCAGATTTCTTTTATTTTATTAACACAAACGATATTTAAATGAGAATATATTTACGAGTTTCAATGATTAACAATGATTGATATAATATTATGAAAGTTTTCTGTGTTATGGTAATTTATGAAGCTACCTAAATGTTCCTTTAATTCTTTCAGCTGCTTTAATTCACGAAGTGCCTTCAATTCGTCCAAACTGCTTCTGGGTCCTTGCGGTACGCACGTAAGCAAATTTATGTTTAAATTATGAGGCATTCTCATGGGAAATATGTATATGCATATATTTCTACAAACGTTGCCATTTATACATTGACGCTGTTTTGTTATCTTTAGTTATGCATGGTATCCTACCTTGTCTCATTCCATAATAATCTCTTTCTCCGAAAATATGACTTCTACCAATTCCTGGTTCGCCTTTTTGCCCTATCAAAGAGAGTCCAGGCGGACCTGGAGGTCCTGGGGGACCTGGAGGTCCTGGTACAGCAATATAGTTTCCTTGAGAAGATGGGCCAGGTGGACCAGGTGGTCCTGGTGGTCCTCGTTGTCCGTCTCTTCCATGCTGTCCTGGAATTCCTGGCATTCCATCATCTCCTTTTTCACCTTTCCTCTAAAATAAACGATGTGGTATGTGAGCATATTTTATCTGTTTTTTTTTTTTTATCTTGAAGATTATTATACAAGAATCTTACACCAACTGGGATTCCATAAGAACTTGGTGCTCCTGGTTCTCCTTTCTCTCCTTTCGATCCAGCCGAGCCTGGACTTCCTGGAATTCCTGGTGTTCCAGGACGGCCCTACGAAAGTTTATAAGACAAGTATTAGTTATCGGAAATCGATAAACACGAATCTTATTTCCTCTCTCCAAACAAAATTTATATTTGTACTTAAATTCTCGTTCATTATTTTCTTTTTCTTTCTTACCTTTATATTATTCTTCATGCAGCATTAAAAGAGAAATATGCATGAGTTTATTCGATAATATAATGCAGGATATGTAAAAGAGTTTATTCGGGTATAAAGAAATCAAATGATTAGGTAAGAGAAATTTATTCTTTCCTTACCATCCATCCTGGTAGACCAATTTCTCCCATTATTCCTGGCTTTCCGGGTGGTCCAACAGGACCTGGTGGTCCAGGACGACCTCTTCTTCCTCTTTTACCTTCTGCACCTTTTTCTCCTTTGATGGTAATATAGTCACCGGAATTGGCGATGGCAGTAACACCAGGAGGACCCCTTTCACCCCTTTCTCCTTTCAAACCCGGAATTCCAGAAGCTCCGGGAACTCCGTCCTTACCGGGTTCGCCTTTATCTCCTTGCGGTCCTTGAATTCCATTTACACCCGGTATACCGGCTGGTCCGGACTCCCCTTTATCTCCTTTTTCGCCTTTAGTTCCTTGATCGCCTTTGTAACCACGTGGTCCGGATTCACCCTTCTCACCCTTCTCTTCTAACCCTTTACATGAATTTCATAAATCACTTTATGAACGGAGTTAATTCAGAATTTTTGTAACTATAAAAAAATTATTTTGTAACTACAAAATAATTATTATTCTATTTATCGATTGATTTTTTAACACGATAGTTATTAAATTATCGAACGTTTTAATCATTAGTAAATATTCCATTCATTGAGAATGGACAATAATAATCATCGTATAAAAATGGATTTTTACGAATCGTTTCTCTAATCGTAAAAGATACATATAAAATTACAATGCAAATGTAGAGGAAATTGGAAAAAATACAATCGTATATTTACTTGAATAGAGTGAATTAATTAAAGTATTCTAATTAAGATATGCATTTCAATTAAAAGAAAGAAATATTTTAGACTAAGGAAGTTCCTTGAGTTCCAAGATATTTGGTAGTAAAATAGTGGTACGGAACCATTTACGCTTTGTAGAATTTGCATTCAGTGAATTTAGTTAACGAATAAGCGTATCAAGTTATTTTGCCAGCTGTTGATAGAGAAGTAATACTGTAGTACGAGTTGGAAATAGAATAGATCTCGTTGTACAAAGCAATGTTTGCGAATATTTTATGATTTCGTTTAGATATTCTAATAACTTTATCGTTGATCTTTATACATTATATAATATTTAATGAACTTCAAGGAGGTAATTATTGAAAATTTCACCTGAATCTCCATTATATATTACACAAATTGCATTAATAATTTTATCTTTATATATGATTTTTAATAAATTTGAATGAGCTAATTATTGAAATTTTTACCTGTATCTCCAACGTTTATACCACCTGGACCATTGGGTCCTGGTGATCCTGGTGGACCAGGTGGACCTGGTTTCCCTTCGGGCCCAGCATCACCCTTGTCACCCTTTTCTGCTGGTCTTCCATTCTCTCCAGGTGCACCAGGAAGTCCTGGCGCTCCTGGAGCACCTGGTTCTCCTTTGAATCCTTGTATTCCTCTTGGACCTTCCTTCCCGTGTTCTCCTTTTCCACCCTTGTGACCAGGTTCTCCCTTAACGCCCTTTCCACCTGGAATTCCGGCTTCTCCTTTTGGACCAGGATTTCCTGCTGTACCTGATTCACCTTTCTGTCCTGGTAGACCTGGTCTCATCGTGATACCTTCGGTCTAAATAAAATAACAAATATTAGTTATATATTCTTCGATCCATATTTCAAATCGTAGGAATGAATAAACTTAAATAGATTTAGATTGATAGTGATTTAAATTATTAAGTTGTTAAAAGATCCTTGAATTTCATTCTTCCATACAAATTCATCAATCTAGTTTCATATATTGAACAAAGTTATGTATTCTCATATTTTATATTTATATAGGATAAAACATTTAAATAGAAATGCTTGAATTAGTTTGGTTATATATATATATATATATATATATATATATATATTTGCACTTAATAAAATATTATAGTTTTTGAGAAGATAAGTATAGTGATAGAAAAATTTTTCTTATACATAAATAAAGCATATAAGTTTATGCATAAAATTTGTAGATACTCATTGAAAAAAGGATCGAATATATAAAAACGATACGATTTAGTATCTTTGTTAGACTGTTTTTAGTCTCTATAAAGATAAATAATTAATGTAACGTCTCAAGAGGTTGCTGCTGAGAACAACTTAATCTTTGATATACGTTTTAACGGAGGAAAACATTGCGTAGAGAAGGACGAACACTTCAATTTATGGTCGGAGATTCGTCATAATGTAGTATCATTTTCATAATAATGTTATCTTAATTACGCACGTCTCTTAAATAAACGATGTATCTGTAGCGTAGATTTAGGGTGGAAACAACCTTACGATGTAGGCATTCAAAGCATGCCAATTGGTACTCACCCTGTAAATGCCTCGCGGCTTCCAACTGGGCTGCATGAACATAACAGACGAAATTTCTCTGTTTAATCATGAGAATAAGGAGCAAAGCATATACACTCGACGTAAATGTAGATCTCGCTTTCATCTAGCATTAATGGTTATAGACGAATAATAATAATTCTTTGACAATCGTATCTATCAATTTAGCGATAAGTTAATTATCTGTGCGATCTAAATGGAAAGAATGAATGAAAGAAAAAAAAGGAACATCCTCTCTTATACAATATCTTTGTAATCTTCTTATATAAGACCTTAAATACCTTCATTATGCTAAATTTGAAAGTTTTATTTAAAACGCTTTTAAAATTTTTCTTTTAGGTCAGTTAGAAAACTAAATGTATATAAGTTCTTAATAAAAGTAAAGTCTAATGTAAAAAGATTCTTTTGTCCTTTTTTATCTACAAAAAGTTATTTGAGGTATTAGATGTGACATAAACGTCAACGTGTTAATTTAGGAAGGTCATGTGTTTTTGTAAAGTTTATGTATGACGTTAGACGTTTCTCTTTTTTTTATTTTTTTTTTTACGATAACACGCGGCTAATTAACGCGAAAAAAGAAACAATTATGGTTTATTATTTCATAAATTTTTATAATAGTGACTTGTGTCTTTTGTTACTTTTATAGTTTGCCTATATTTCAACGTCCAAATTTGTCTCATTAATTTGTCATTCTCCGGTGTATAGTTTCCTTTCGAGAAGTTCCAAACTCTCAAGTAATTTTCGCTGTATCAAAGAACTTCTCTTTTTTTTCCCTCATCCCTACTCCCTTTACTCTCCCATTTTACTTGCCTGTTGTTCATCGCGAATTTATTCTTGTAGTTTCCGAAGGAACATGGAATTTCTCAGAAAAATCTCTGAAGACACAGTTCTGCGGTATCTCAAAGCCTCCCTAACGTGAAATTAAGTAACCGATAAGAATCTCATTGAACGTTATTTTCGGAGTAATCTCATTAGAGTAGTTTTTAGAGTAGTTAGTAAGGATGGTTGCAAAATTTGTTACTCGATGTTAATGCTTCCTCTCTAATATGGAAAGTGAATTTTTTTCTCCCTTTCTTCTTTTTTTTTTTTATTTTATAAATAACAATTACGATTTTAATCAACTTATCTCATAGATGTGCAACGAACACAATAGAACATTGATTAAATGAAATATTAATTGTCTGAGAAATTAATAACTTTATCACCTATAACAAATGTATATTTTTTTAAATAACAAATATTAACTTTTACTACAGTTCGTATTGAAAATTTATTCGATTATCCAAGAATTACTCATCGATTATTAATTATCGGAAATATATTATCGTCCCGACATTATTTCGGATAAGATCAATGTTCTACCGTATTAGTTCTCAAATTCTTTAAAAAAGAATGGTTTATTTCGTTCAAAAAGTATTATTTATTTCGTTCCACTTTCTAATCGTGTATATAGCCAAGGAAGAAAATCTTTGAATAAAAATAGAATACGTATCGCACCGTAGGGAATAAATAATGGTTTATGCGATAACGAGTGAATCTCAGGCAACATGCTACTTACCCTTTTCTCATTTTATTCGTGTTCTAATGTTTCACTCGTATTCCTTTTCTTTCATTCATTCGCATCTCCTTTCTAACATGAAGAACTGATGTATTTATGCGCATGAAGTTACAACTTGCACTTTGAAATTACGTTTCGAACGATATAGATCGTTCTAAACCGTTTCTAAACCATTTTATTTTTTCACGTTTTACACGTAAAATCATTCGTATGTACTTACACGCGTTATTTCTTTTTTATATTTATCACAGATAAATTTTATACAAGATCGAGTATTAATTATAAATTATTTTCACGTGAAATCGTAGATAGACGATTTCTTATTTATTTATTTATTTAATAAAATTTTATATTTAATATATTTTCAATTTGAAATCGGTGAAATAAAAAGAATAAAATGAAAAGAAAATCAACGTCGAGTCGATGTTTCTTCCGGTCATTGTACCTTTCCAAGGAGCTCGATTAAGATCGTGGTAGAAGGGTTACCAACGATCCCTCTTCCTCGTTAAAATAAAAGCTAAGGGCAACAAGGACGACGAGGCAGACGCTCGCGTTTAAAATATTTAAGCTCGATCCGCGCGCTCGTCTTAGAGAAGAAAACTACCGAATTAAGCGTTACTGTCGGCCTGAGAAATCGCCGTAAAAGAGAGAAAGAGAGAGAGAGAGAGAGAGAGAGAGAGAGAGAGAGAGGGAGAAAGAGAGAGAGAAAGAGAGAGAGAGAGAGAGGGAGAGAGAGAGGAAGACGGAGAGAAAGAGAAAGAGTTAGAGTTAGAGAGGAGACGACAATGGAAGCAGTCTGCTTAGAAATTCGTCGAGTTGGTGTCTGTCTGGAGTCTAGCGCCCGAGGAGTAGCATGAGAGAAATAGTGAGTTCGTTAGGGCGCATAAGAACTGAGATTCTTAGGAAAGAGGATGAGAGAAGAGCAAGAGGAAAAGAAAGAGAGTATGTGTGTGTGTATGTGTAAGAAAGAGAGAGAGAGAGAGAGAGAGGCGAGGAAAGATCAGCTAAATGCTGACGATGCATCACACGTTGTTACGATGTGCAGTTCCTTTGAAATCGGTGAGTCATATCGTAAGGAACACGCTCGTTAGAGTCGAATATTCGTTTCTTTGATAAAATCATATCAGAGACGTAAAGTCGACGATCGGAAATTATATGTAAAGAAGAATGTCAAGATATCATCAAGGGTACTTTTGTCATTCAATAACGATTGAGAAGCAATATATCTATTCTATTATCATAATCTCTTCCTAAATTCTTTCTTTTTCTTCGTCTTTTTCTTTCTTGATCATTTCGATGAGAATCATAAAGGTAATTGATCATTTGTTATAATATAGGAACGGATGTAATCATTTTCAGATAGGTAGGAGAATTCATAATATAAAATGAAGTACACTTTGAGAGGTCGAATTTCATGGTATCTCGATTTCAGAGTACCTTACCGACGACTTTGTTGGTAAGGAACTCGAGCACTACCTTTCTCATCCTTCTCCTTTTCTGTATGTTCGGCTCGCGTATCGTGTGTGCTACGGTTATCTTACGTGAGTTCGCATCGTGAGAAGCTCGATTTCCCCGAGGAATACAGAAACCAATTTCTAGGCTGCCTACTACACCGCGACCGTCCGACCGACCAAACGTTCGACCGGCCAGGTGAAAGACAGAGACTCAAGAGAAGGGACGAAAGTGGCTGAGGGAGTTTGTATCTCGTGAAAAGCTTGTCGTATAAAGGGACGAGAGATATTTCAGTTAAGTGTTTGCGTGTTACGTGAGTGTACCAATCGTCTGAATAAGAGTTGGGTATATTCGTACTGTCAAGAATACACAATCTTGAAATTTTAAGAAGGATTAGTAATCTTTGATATAATATTCTTTACGCACGTTTTCAATTTGTAAACAAAATTTCTATGTTTCCCATGAATTAATTCAATGTATCATATTTCTTGTCGATTTTAATTTAATTTTTCTTCCGGTTTGATCGTCACAATATGAATTTATGAAAAATACGTCGACTTACATCGTAGCCAGAGAATTCACCCTTGCCCGGAGGTCCAGGAGGTCCTTGAGCTCCCTTTTCACCCGGTATTCCATCTCTGCCTGGTTCACCTTTTTGTCCTTGAGGACCTTCGGGTCCAGGTATTCCTATATCTCCTTTATCACCTTTTGATCCAGGTGGACCTTGTAATCCTCTTTCTCCGGGTGGTCCTGCTGCACCCTATACCAAAAAATATCTTTAAATGATCGATAATCGATTTGTTTTTTTTTTCTTCTTTCATAAAGAAGATCAATCCATCTTATTTCATTACTTATAGTTGAAGAATTTATTTTACGTACAGTTAGACCCATCTGTCCTTGCTTTCCTTCCTTTCCAGGAACACCTGGTTCACCTTTCGGTCCTTCGATCATTTTTGGCATCGTAAAGGATGTCATCAAGGCCGTTGCATTACATGTACATTCACCTGGTTCTCCTTTAGGACCCGCCGGACCGTGTGGTATTTTTATTGGCCAATCCTAAAAAAAAAAAAAATAAAGAATATTAGATTAATGAAAAGGCAACGAAGTTTCAAACAAAATTTTTTGTTGAATCGCGAAGCGAATTCAATGGCAAATGGAACGTATTCATATATCGAATAGCTATGATGCCAATATGAGTGTTATGCACAGTGTTTCCTGATATGCGCTAGGATATTCTCACGCTAAATCAATTCGCTCGAATAATCAGATGAATGACTGATCACGAATACGAACGTGTCATATCCGTGTACCGTAAATACGAACATCACGTATTATCGACGTGCCAATGACTTATATAACGTCATGACCATAAGGGTTCAACGGAACGTAGTTATTTATTAAGACATACAGAAAAAGATATGTTTCATTTTTTTTTACCAATTTTAGGATTGGGAATTAACGTGTAATTCTTTATTTAATTTATCATAGTTATATCTCGGTTAGAGGTATATAAATCAAGGTTTTACAGAAGGTATTAAAAAAGGCTATAGACTGAACGAATTCCGAGGATCAAAAGTTTTTTGGCAAAATTTCAAGAGAGTTTTATCCTAGTATCTACAGTGTGTATAAAAAAATATATGTCATATTAATATATAATTTGTATACACGTTATATATATGACAGATAAAGATGAGATTATATTTTTTATTGACTTTATCGTACTTTTTGATAATTGTCGACAGAGAACATTTCTTTCAATATACAAATACTATTCTTTTAACGGAATCAATAAAAAAAATTTTGCACCTCATCGTTTGGATCATATCCAGGTCCAGGTGGTCCAGGAGGTCCTGGTGGTCCTCGAACGCTTTCGCCCTTATCACCTTTTTCACCTTTCTCACCTTTCGGACCTTTGTCTAAAAGAAAAGAGATATTCTGAATATTTTATTTTTATTTGGAACGGCATTCACCGATCTGGGGGGCTGGGGCATTGCCCTCTTTTGAATTTCTTACGAAAGATATTATTTCACAGAAAGCTACAGCTGCGGCTTTATGTAAATGCTATTACTCACAGTCTGGATTGGGAGGTGGAGGTGTGATGAACGGCGGTGGGTTGCCTTCCTCGTTTTTATCTTCGTCGTATTCTCGATCGATCTGCGAAGGAATAATGGAGAAAAATCGATAACGTAAATATATGTGCACGCGTTTTATCATCAAGAAAAAAAGATCATGAATTTGACAATATTACAATTTAAAATAGTTGCTCGTTCCAATTTAATTTCACGCTTTAATTTACGTATTTATGCACATATAGATATATAATAACAATTAGACGTTAAGATGATTATGAAATTGGTTATTAATTAAGCGCTTATATTATTTTGCAAATTTGTTTGATTAGTAAATCGTATTAGACTTTGGTATTAACAATTCCCATATAAAACATTCATTCGTATCATTAAAAAATAAGCAAATTGAAAATGTTAAAAGCCATATCGGTTTAATATGAAATAGTGAAGACAGTAGGTTGTATTAGACCTGGGTATTAATGATTCCCATATAAAATATTCATTCGTACTGTTAAAAAATAAACAATTTGAAAACGTTAAAAGCCACATCAGTTTATTATAAAGTAGTGAAGACCGTACGTCGCATTTTCGCTGAGGTTACCACTCGATGGATGCTTTTAAAGCGAGCACATAATATTAGACACTGACGGTGATTAATGAAGTTTCAGGCAAATCAGGCGGTCGACTGTACGGTTAGCACACACGACACCTGCCCTAAGTGTTTTCCAATAATTATTAGTAATGGCGCGGTTTTATCGAAGGGGGTAGTCGTCCTTCGTTCGACATTTTTCCGTGATCGACGGACATTATTGGGAAAATATCAATGATAGAACGAATTTGATCGTTAATTTTTTAAAAATTCGATTATGAATGATGAGTAGGATTTAAAATAAAAATTTATTATATAATTTTGCTAGAACATGTACATCATTAAACATAGTTTTATATTTTTTTTTACAATTTTTGTTATATTTTCTATATTAGTATTTCATGCAAACTCACATACTCAAATTTTTATTAGAAATATGCTTTCTTTTTATATTATTTTTCTCTTGTTTTTCTTAACTACGCATATATACAAAAAGAAAAAAGAAAATAAAACTTCTCGAAAAGATTCCTAATCGGATAGTTAAAATCATGACCATGCACCCAAAGCATTCTTCTTCCCTGTAACTCACGTATCTGCTTTACCGCAATGCTGCATTGCCGCTCTTCGAATCATTGACATTTCAACAGAACGTTTAACGAGCAACATTTTTATAAAAATTTCATATAAAAAAGGTTGCGAAAGTGTACAGAAAATAATCAATTAAAATTATATTTCATATTAGAAGATTTAAGACATAAATATAAAAAATTTATAAATAAAATAATTGCACGATTATAATTAATGATCACGGATAATCGTCATTTCATGTAATTGCTTGATTATCTTTGTAATTTATTAAGTACTAATCAACCACGTTTCGACAATATAGAATAGCAATCTGATCCGTAATTCGTCGTTCGTTTGATTTTCTCTTTCGACTATCAGAGGTAAACATTTTCGTTACGCGAGTTCCGTTGCCATTGTTAATTTCGTGTTTTCCTACATGCTAGAGTGACGTATGTGTAGACAGATATAGATAGACATACATATATGTATATACGTGTAAACGATACTTGAACATAGAAATCCCTTCTTTGAGGCAATAAAAATTTCGTATAATATTAATTTTATATCATTTGTATCCTTATCAGAGGGGGAGAAGAAATGATTGGAAGAGACGGAATATCTTACAATATAAAGATAAAATAAAATTACGAAGCCAAAGTTAAGTCCAAAATTAAGTCCTAAGGAAAGTTGAAAAAAGTTTTCTCTTGAAATCCGTCGAAACGCTTCTTCTCATCCTTAGCTTTATTTTTTAACCTAAAAAATCAAAGAGCATGACGAGACAAATTCTATGACGAGACTGAAAGAGCATGACGTGTCTTTGTCCACTAATAAAGCTTATTTCGTTAGCTTCATTGATCCTCGAACGTTGTGCCGTGGTGGTCGTTAACAGGACATTCGAAAGACGTATCGTAGATAGTAACAGTCAGGATGAAGAGAACATATCTTAGATAGGAAGGTGACCGCAAACCATTTTCCAATCCGTCCTACGAAGAAATGCATCCATTCCTATTGGCGTCTAGTGAAATTGGATTGGCTTAATGAATTTATAGTACAGCTGCGAGTTTAGGAAGTGGGTCGAACCAAAGACAGGTTCATCAAAATACTATTGGCTCAGGACGTTTCTTGCACCATGTTCTGTTCTGATTCTCGTGACGGAATCTCAGATGCTTCGCTTTTAATGAAAATATCCATGTTACCCTCTATTAATCATTATTACTTTAGTTTTGGAATCATTGAATTCTTTTTAATTGATCACGAGATATACAAAGCAATTAGTTTGGATAAAATAATTATTAGATTCTTTCATTAAATAATATTTTTCTGATTGTAGTATATATGAATTACTTTTTTATATTTATGATTTGCGTCTGTTAATCTTATTTTTGCATTCTATATCATCAAAGTTTTCTTTACACATAATCAATAAATAATTAAGTCATTTAATAATAAAATTACTAAACAGAAAGTTTTATTTGTTCAATCGATCTATTCTCTAAAAGAAAGTTGTTAAAATATTTCGTACGTCGAAGTATTTTCGTTATAATACAAATTTCGATCGACAAAAATCGCATTCGTATTCTTATCGCCAGCCGTTCTGAACGAGCCCTTAATTCTGCGCGCGTCGCATCAGATGGCACATGGTGTTACAATCGACTTCGTAAAGCGAGCAATCGAATGCACATAAAAATGAACGCGCGTGACATTGCCTGCAGAAAGATTTGATTTGAAAATTCGTGAGACCGAGTGAAAATCTCGAGTGAGAATGGGAAGGTTTTTTTTTTTTTTTATATATTTAAACGTTCTATCAAATTTTTAATCACGTTCGGACAATGTTACTTATGGTAATAATAATTCGTTGATTTATTCAAACAGAAATAATTTTTTTATTTTCAAATTTATCTAGACTTTGAATTAAAATAGCAAATATTATTTCGAATGTTGAAACATATTTATTCATTCGAATTTAAGATTTTTAAATTTTATAAAGATATATGAAAAATGAGATTCAAAGCCTTAGACATGATAGAATACATATACATACATATGAAGGTTTCTCATCTTATGAATACTACAAAAAGCAATAATTAGATGACGTTATCCTGTTTACTCGGAGTTTACCTCATGGATTTCAATTTGCACATGTCCATCTTCATGTCCAGCAAATTAAATTGTCCTTATTCCAAAGGATGCGCATGATAGCGGTCGGAATAGAGATCAGTCTGGAATCTCTCACGGTGACCTTACGTTATTAAATTATCATGGTTGAAGGAGGAAATTGTGCACGCGCGATCGACCAACTGAACAGTATTGTAGTTAAATATTAGTTTCTCGTATAAGGAATTACTTTTGTTAATTTCCTATAGAGTTAAATGATTTTAGATTAATGGATGTTCAAATTGTAAAAAGGATTGTGTCTTATTGTTAAAGATGCAAAATAACAAATATAAAATATTCAATTAATATTAAACCTTGTGAGAAAGTTAACGGGAAGAAATTTAATAGAGTTAGTACATCTTTTTGAATTTAGTTAGTGAATTTTGGTACACGTGATAGAGATCCGTAAACTTCACTCGGATTAAGTCAAACTCCATAATGACTGGGGTGGATATTGAAGCATGAGATCCGTAGTAAAGTCGCCATTGCGAAATCCTAACAGCATTCGAAGATTATCCTTTCAGTATTTACGAGATTATCTTCATAACCCAATTCCTAGATTTCTCTGTCTCTTACGAGACGATTGACATCCTTTTGAATGAATCCTTAGTAGGATGTCGTTCTTCTTTGAGGATTATTATTTGACAATCTAAGTTGAAAGCTTCATTTCGATAAACCGGTGTGGCATGTTTTAGTCAAATTAAAAGCGAAGCTCGATTAACAGGAATTTTAAAATTCGTTTTATTTAATAATTATTGCAATTCTTCCAATAATTATAGAGAATAGTTAATTGTTTCGATAAGAAATATCCAGTTTAGTAGGTTATCAATTTCGTTAGTAAAAAACGGCACACAACATAAAAAGCTGTAGAAAATTTTTGTTAGTACGAATGTTGTAAAATTCAAAAAAGGTATAATTTTTATTTAGTGAAACTTTTATTTAGTAAAATTTTTATTTAGTAATTTTTATTTAGAAAAGAAAAAAAAAAGAAACTTTGAACTCTTGTCTACCTTATCCAAGTCAATTTCTGCCATAACACTGAATGTATCGACATCCTGATCTCCGGATCCAAATTCTCCGTCTGAGAGAAACTATAAAGAGAATATTACATTAGCCAGTTTCGAAATACTATAGTAATCGCGCTTATAACTGCTCGTCCCGTTTCTCTCCCTGCGACGTCCTAATTATAGTTTCATAGCTTCGAAATTCTTCGATATCGCACGATGTAGCAGCGCATTAAATTAGACGATAAATCGTTCGCGTATGTCGTGGATGTTCATCGTATTAGATTGCATCCTGTACAGCCGAGATACAGCTGGCGAAGTTAATGCGTTCTTGAACATAAAGTTGGCCATAGTGTTGTCGAAAATTGGATACTTGCAAGTTTATGATCTTCAGCTTAACCCTACTGAATTATCAACTTTGTAATATACAACGAGTGCCTCGTTGTTTCTACGTTTCTTGTAGGATATTCATCTATCTAGGTAATGATTTCACTCATGATAATCTCATTCTACCTCTGTTTGGAATATTAAATGTTAATTATACAACGTTACTAATTACAACGTTTCTAAAGTCTATATTTTCGCGTTGTTTGGATTACAACATTAATGTAATATCATAAATATATTCTCTAATGTTTCTCTTTAATCTCTTTTTCACATCGTTGATCATAGAATAATATAAGAGAAATATGTAAATTGCTTAAACAGATATTACCAATGCTATAAATTATGTAGACGGAATATACGAGTTTCACAGGATGATTTTTTACTTGTAAAAGTAACTTAAATATCTTAAACGAAATGATTTATTAAATTTCAACTAAAAGTTACGTATTCTGCGTTTTTCATTTAATAGATTTATAATTTAAAGAGTGATGCAACAGCGTAAGCTAATTATACTCTGGTGGTAACGGGTATATTGAATTTCGTCGAAATTTGTTTAAAAAATTAGTGGTATAACCGAGACAAGCACTCATGAATATTACACATAGAGATACTCCCTCGTTCGGACCACTCTGTAGTATATTAATATGATCATAGTGAAATATCGCATATGCTTTTCGTTTATGTGTATGCAACGGAATCGAGTTAAACTTTATCGCATTCCAGTGATTTCTGATTTGGCACGTGCTCCTCTCAATTATTCAAATTCTCTGCTTGCATTGCTTCACGGAGAGGAGATACTCTGCACATTTCGAAAGCTAAACTTTGCGAAACGTGAGTACGTAATTACTTGAAGATCTATTTTCGGCTGACTTGAAAACGTCATCGAAAAATAATTTATGCTTGTAAGGCTAACAATAACATGAAATATTAATACCACTTATTCCACATTAGCTATTATTTCATAATAATAACGCTATTTATTGAATTGTAACGCTATTTATTCAATAGCAATTGGTTCATCACTATCCACGAAGTTATTCCAAAATAAAAGAAACCGCCGATTATTATTTTCAAATGTAATAATATTATGTTAATGTTATTAATAATGTTAGATCGAAAGATAATTCTTTAACGTATTCCTTTATTGTACCAGATAAATAATCAAATATTTAGTACTCAGCAAATCCATACTTTAGCTTATTTGATATAAACGAATCTGAAAAATTTAACTCTTTCTATTGATTAATAAACATAGATTTATAAATTGCTATTCACACATACACACACACACACACATACACACACAGAGAAGAAGGATACACTCGATCTCGATCACGAAATGATCGAAAATATCTAACGTTATCACCCAAGAAAATATTATTTCTATTATTCATTAAATTATAAAAGATACGAACGTGAAATATCAGTAACCATGAACGGGCTTTATTTACGATAAGTTGAACAAATCGTAAGTGGTTGAGAAATTAAGAAAATTCTCACATTCAATCGATCTTCTCTTTAGTCGATCAGTCTTTCGGGTTGTATCGGTGAAACAAAGTGAAAATAATTCCTCAAATCTTTTTTCGAATCTATCTTAATTGTGAACTTAGTGAATTGACCCTATGCTTGTTTTTCAATTCGAAGATTTTAACTTAGTTTTTTTTTTTTTTTTACCATTTTCATAATTAACCTTTCCCTATTCCATCCTTCCCTCTTTCCCTCTTCCCCTTCGAGATTAACGCTTTACTAAATTAATTACGATACGTTGGCAATCTAATAAATTACTTACTTTGATGAAATTACTTTGTTCACCGACTTAAAGAAAAACGCGAAAGTCTAAAACAAAGGAGATTAATGATGAGACGTAAATTGTAATATTCTATGATATCCTTGCGGAAAGTGCATGACAAAACGTCAAACGATCAAAAACTTTCGGAAAAAAAGATCGTGGAATAGTTAAAAGATAATTAAAATTAATTTCCTTGTCTAAATAATGTCTTTCAGAGAATGACGCTCGATTAAAGCGAGATGTCTTATGGCTACAGTGTTCTTCTTGGATTTTAGTTGGAATACGATTGTCCGATATGAATTTGGAAGCCGAAGCTGCGTCGTGGAAAAAGTTTAATTAAATGATCTTAAACTTTCTCAGTCTAACGATGCGAAGAACGAGGTGCAGCGTAGACGAAATACAAACGTTTATGAAGAATGATTTTAAAAATGAGAAAAGATTAAAATATTCATTATATGTTGTAACGATCATAATAATAATAATAATGATGATGATGATAATGATGATGATGATGATGATGATGATGATGATGATGATAATGAAATTACTCATATAAAAAACCTACAAAAGTATAATCTTTACGATTAAAATGTTAAGTAGTAAGGCAAACTGAAAAATTAACTCGACTGTCTCATCCGGAGAAACTTAGCTCTTAAATGTTTAATATTATTTTATCATTTAATTGTACGTCAGCTCTGATAAAATGACTAATTTTATACTTTATTTCACTGTCTATTATCTTCGTTTTATCGTTTCTCTCCTTTTTTCTTTTTTTTCTAAATCATTTTGAAAATCATTATCTTGATACGATAATTTTGAGAGAAAAACAACAGTCGGTGAACATTTCTGTTTTGTCTTTTTTTGAATTTATCTTTTTTATATTTCACCTATGAAAAACGTTGACGTTTTGATAAAAATCTAATGAAAGTTTTTCCAATCCGTTTAAGTTCTCGCTGTATTTACCTCATTACGTATATTTTCGAAGTTACCAAAAGTTTTTACAATATTTCGAACTTTTTTCTTTATTTCCCAAATGAACGTAATAACCAATGTAATTTATTTTATGTGCTTACCAATCAGAATGACACGTTTTCGAAAAATGGTATGTTTTTTTTTTTTTCTAAATTATTTTATAACTATAAGTACGCGCATGTTACGTTCTATCTTTTTACAACGAAGTATCGTGAATTTCACATGGTTGTGTGTGCATGTATGTGGTGTTATACGAAACGATGAATTTTAGTTGGCCCAGTTTGGATTTTCCAGTACAGACGATTGAAAGAGATTTATGTCAGCTGTCGTTGTATCAGATGAAAAAAAATCAGATTATTCTTATCGTATATTCGAAATTCAGTTAGCGAGAGAGACAGAGAGAGAGAGAGAGAGAGAGAGAGAGAGAGAGAGAGAGAGAGAGAGACTCGAATTTTATTGGAAAACGGACATGTTATAAGCAGTAGTATGTATTATTTCGCATATATTTATTTTGGTTTTTACAAATCGATATTGAAAAATTTTAATTTAGTTTCCTTGTTTGTACGTATCTATGCGTTTGTAAGTATTATATGTATATGCATATATGTGCGTGTGTGATACCTTTCTATGGGATTGTTGTAACGACTCGTATTTGTCACCATCGATATAACATTGATTTTAATTCTATCACGTGATTTTTTAGAAAGGACGTATAAGCTTTTAAGATTTCGGTTATAAAGTATTCGAAAGTCGCGTAACAGACATTATGATTCTTTAGAATGTTTCCATCTATCTTTTTCCTTTCCTTTCTCTCTTTCTCTCTCTCTCTCTCCCTTTCTGTGTCCTTTCTCTCTTTCTCCCTCTCTTTTCTTTCAAGACCTTTTCTTCATTTCCGTTCTGCTCTTCTTTTCTTTTTTTCTCTACCAGCAGAAACGTATTTAACGTCCCATGAAATTAGAACCCTCGACACCTTTGAGAGAATGAGAAGCGCGAAATTTCTCTCTTCCAGTTGCTTGCGATGACTTCGAAGAATATCTCTTTCTTTTCATTTTCTTATTTATTTCTCTACCTTTCTTTTATAGAAGAGATATACGTGGATGACATATGCAATTATATTCCTTTCTATCGAATGTTCGGTTCTTTCTTATTCTTTCAAATTAATTTCATTTATACGTCATTGTTTGTAACGAGTTTTGTTGTAATGTCAAGTTGAAAAATGTACCGAAAGGGACGAGTTAAACAACAACCTCCATTTACCAAAGAAAGTAGGACAAATTATAATTGTTCTAATTGAATCGTCTGCAGAGCATGTTACGAAACTACGCACCGGCTATGCCAGTGAAACAATTTCATTTTTCGCCAACCATGAATCGTTAAATGGTATTAGTAGAAAATTCTTTAAATATTTTTCGTTTATAATTGGAATTAGAACGGATTTCAATGGTACGATGTTGATATCAATTGTAGCAGAAGAACGCTTATATGTTGTGAAAGAACTAAGTACGTGAGCCTCGCATATATTGCTTTAGTTAGTGGGATCACGTACGAGAAAGATACATGCGAATTTCGTGAGGTATATTCCGAGTCTAAAAAAAACTTTGTTAGGGTGTTTGTTCTTTTGGGATTAATTAAATAATTGAAATGTTTGTTTACTTGTATATACTTATTTATAATTACTTTTTATCAATTTGTTTCGATTTGTTTTAAAACATTTCGTTTTGCATCATAGATATCGTAATATTTATTTATTAATCAAATATATTTTTACTATGATATTTTACTTTTAACTTAACTCTTGTCAGTTTCCTTTTTAGAATCATTTCATTCTCCACGCTTTTGCCGATCCGCTAATGTTGACTTCTTTTTTTTCGATCCCAAGCGAATTGCCAGACACAGCCATGTCGAGGACGACATGCCGCCGGCTCAGACATGAATTTGGATTATTGTTATTAGCATGAATTTTCATGAAACGCTCCAACTGTGTCCCATTCTTGCCTCCAGCGACTTCACAGGAAACGACTCGCGAATAATAAAGGAAATTTTTGGATATAACTTTTTCGAAGTGATTCTATTGTTTCAACGTTTACATCTTACGCGATTCTAGCGTGTTAGTGACTCATTGCAAAAGAAATTATTGACAAATTAGGAGTCATTATTTCGGAAGAGTTAGACGAGTAATTCGATCTTAAGATTTTTACGTATCTTATAATTGGTGATATGTGTGGCCATAAAATTCATGTTACATCCTTACGAAACTTTTGATCACTCTTGACCATATCATCGACCGACATACGATCCCTGTAGTTTTGTTGAGACGAGCTCTTCTTTCCTCCTTGTTCCAAGCATTTCGTGTTATCTTTTTAACTTTCTCTTTCGCATCCAATAGCTCGATCAACCGGTCAGATTGGTCTCGAGTTTCGTCCGATTCTAGCGACGAAAACCTATCGTTATTGGCATGTCCATCGCGCTTTGTAATTCGAGCATTCGATTATTTTCATCCGATCCTTTATTCGGTAGAAAAAGCAAATCGATGATAATATCGACGATGAAATGAACTGTAGTTTGTTTTTAATTCGATTTTTGCAATAATCTATTTTGACCCAATGAAGCATACAATTTCTATTATTGATAATCGAGTTAAATTCTCTCATCGAGGATGCTATTTACGAGATATATTCACTTTAGCTATGGCAAGCGTATTATTTGTACGTTTGATGTATTCTGCCTGCAGAGATATACATATAATATGTACAACAAAATATATATATATATATATATATATATATATATATATATATATATGTATGTATGTATGTATATAATTCGCAAATTAATAGTCTAGTTCACGTCACACGCTAGTTAAGCGTTCTAAATGTTATATGGTATTTGAAATTTATACCAAACTTACTGTACGTGCCATATAAATACTGCAACATCTAAAGATTATTACGAGAATGTTGGAACTTCGGATCTTAAAGGAAATTTCTAAAAAAAAAAAAAAAAAAAAAATTGTCAGTATTTGTATCTTCAACTTGAATTTTGAATGAAAATAATTTATTCTTATGTTTTTTTCCTGGCAAGAGAAAATTTGTCCATGCGAAATTATTCAAGATTTTTCCAATCCACAAATTTGATCCCTATTTCAAAATTATGTTTGTATTTTTTTTATTGTAATGTCACGCAATAATAAAAGTGTCAACGAAAATGCCTGTGGATTTGCCATTTTAACAGAGTCAGCTTTGTGTTAATCTCGATTCTTTCGTTCTTCTCATATCCACATTATACCAATGACAATAGTCTACATGATGGGCATAAATTCAGATTTGTCTTTCAATTGTATTTCAAAAACGATATGCACGTTTTTAAATTGATTTGTTTCATTTTGCGAATAAAAAGGATAATCCGTTTATAATGACAAATCAAAATGTTTTTCTTAGAACAAAGAGCGAAAGGTTAAAATTAATCGATGATAATAAATTAGGCGAACAAGAAAAAGGAATTTTTTTCTGTACCCATAACAGTTACTTATTACGAATCTTATTCTATGGAATTGTATTGCTGTTGTATATAATCACATTTTCATTTCGTTTCCTCGCCTTAAGTTTTCTTCTTTTTCCTTTTCTTATTTATGAAAAGAAGGAAAAAAAAATGATAATAGTTACACTTCATACCTCTATTTTAAAGCAATGAGTACATTTGTACATCTATACTCGCGTGTCCTGTATCGTCGAAACTTCGGTGAAATTTCATGAAATCAGAGCTTCACCACAATCATAACTCTTCCCTCCACGATGCTTGCAACTTCCATTAGGTATCTTCCTCTACCTTTCGTAAACCGAAGCGCATCTCGCTTTTTATCGGCACAAAGCACGGAACGATGGCAGAATTCTCAAGCCACGAATGCTGTTGCCAAAGGAATGGAATTATTAATCGCGGAATTTCCTTTTGCCTTAAAGAATTAACCAATATTAAATAATTTTCTTTTCATGCTTTCGAAGGATAACTCTAAAAGGATAATCGTTCTAGGAAAATAATATATAACTAAAGCGAAGGGAAAAAATGTAAAACTTTAAAGATATTTTCTCGACTTGAAGTTGCATCATTTTTAAATGCATGATGATAATTTTCATATAACGTATACGTAGCGTATTGAAATTAATAAATAAAATCGTTCGACATCGCTCACGCCACTTTTATATAACATTTATGATGCATTTAATATGCTTAATGAAAAAAAAGAATAAAAAAAAGACCAACTCAAGTGTCAATAAAATGAAGTTTTGGCTTAATGCATCAACCGATCGGTCGAGTGTTTCGCTAGCTACAGTTACTGAACTGCACTTAAATCGATTTAATTACTATATCGAGTTCGGCGAACGTTTGACCTCTTTCGGTATCAATTTTGGGTTTCATGTAACGCGAAAGGCGAAGTTATAAAAGTAAAAATTTATCGTTCCACGGAGTTTACATTTATATCGGTGAAAATTTTTAGTCAAAATCAAATCATTTTGATGAATTTGTATTATTTAGTATTTTAAAATTATTTTTATCATGACAATAATTCATTCAGTATTCGACTAATAAATATAATATTTGGACGTATAAAAAACGAAGAGAGAGAGAGAGAGAGAGAGAGAGAGAGAGAGAAAGAGAGAAAAGAAAAGAAGACTCGAAGAAAGGAACGTTTCTTAAAACAAGTTTCTTTTGGTTGCGTTTTAATCGAGTTTGATGGGGAGAGACGCGTGCATAGTTTCCTTGGTAGAGTTAATGATACTGTCAGGCAACACGTAGGCTCTGTCAAGCTAGATAATTGCTCGATCTACAACTTGGAAAACACGGTACATCCCGTCTGAAACCTTAACGATCACGTGTCAGGCTGCCCCATATATTGGTCTAACCTCTTCAGCTAATCGGGAGTCAGACTAAGCAAACTTTGGGGCGGATCACGTGATTAACAGCACCTTTGAAAAGCCGCAAGGCCCTGTCCTTTGCCTTTAGACATTTAACCTGACCTCTCTAACGGTTATTAAAAATAATAATTATAGAGCCTCTGATATTCGAATGTTACTCAATTTAATGGTGAACAGGTATTTATGAGAATCGAAACGTGAGACTTCACTTATGTATAATTGTATCTTGTTTCTCTATATTAATTCTATTAAAATCACGAAGCGACTGTTTATTTGTTTATTATGTGCATAATTGAGTGTAAAAGTCGAATATGTCGACTCTCGTCGAGTATTGGTCGAATTTATGGAAATTATGTATTCCCATTCTATTGAACGTATGCTTATGCAATATTGCCCATATAACGATATTTACGTTTAACTTTTGAAATAATTCTTCGTATATCGATGAATTTGAATTGTAATTATGAATATTATACAAAGAAACTAAGAATTTAAGAAATAGCATATATATATATATATATATATATATATATATATACATAGAATGAAAAGAAAAATGTAAAACCGCATCGATCTTTGCACGTAACTCGATCACCTTCGTTTCTTATTCCAATTTCCATCACGTAGCTCGATTCTCCCGTAGGAGAATTCATTCTCTCTCTCTCTCTCTCTCTCTCTCTCTCTCTCTTTCTCTCTCTCTCTCTTCGATGCGTTCGCTTGCATTACGATGTGTTGTCGCGTATCTTCCTTCTCCGATTTCTCATAATGCGCATGAGTATCACACGCGTACCGAATCTACATGCAAATGTCGAATTTATATTATTCAAATGAAAGTCTTGCGAACGATCGTGGATTCGTAGAAATTTTTTCAACGGATGGAATAAAAATAAAAATAAAAAAGAATATCGAAATTATTCAACATAATATATATAACATATATATAATATATATATATATATATATATATATATATATAATATTATAATTCATTATTATTGTAATAGGTATAACGAATGCAAGATAAATCAAGCTAGAAAATATTCGATTTTTAATTGTCGTAGAATATAGGAAATACTTGATTATATCTTTTTTTTTTACATAACAATTTTTCATTAAATTATCCGTTGGCGTGCAGAAAGTAAATTTTCTTTTCGATTTCAATATATCATAAATTTATATATTGATTATCTAATCATAACTTAATTCAAAAGAAAGTTTTCAGGATGTCTCCATATAATTTTATCTGTAATGTCGTCTCTTGTTGTCTTAAAAGAACGGAGAATGGCTCGCCTTTATGTTACATAACGAGATTAATTGGACATTGAATAATTCAATGAACAATTATGATACATCGACGATAATCCATAAGAATGAAGGAGGAGTCGTTATATCTTTAAATCAATTTGATATTAATGATTTAAAAAGATCAAGATTCAAACAAATACAATAATGAAAAATGAAGAGTGAAAAAAAAAATAGAATGGAGAAAAGAACATCAATCGAGATAGACAAAGATAGTAATTACTCCAATATCTATTAGAATATATTTCACATTACACAAAGTTCAATTTTTTAATAACGAATCCACCGTACGATAGTACATGAAATCTTTTTTTTTTACGAAAAGTTCATTGGTCGTAGCGAATATTGTCATCGTTGGAACGTCGACGACGTGGGATCGAGTTTTATCACGTACGACGAATTTCCCGTAGGAGTTGCCCTTAGGTAACGGGTTACGAGTCATTCTCTGTTTCTGCCTCTCTCTCTCTCTCTCTCTCTCTCTCTCTCTCTCTTTCTCTACGCGATAAAGTAACGCGCTTGCGTTGTATCAGCACATATAGCTATCATATAAGGACAAACGGAAGGGCGAGTTTCGAGTTTGTCATTCGAGATTCAAGCCGATTTGCGCGTGCGCTCATACTTTGGCTTTGATGTCGCGAATTGCCATTCTAAATGCATGGATGAATATCATTCGCGATATAGTCACGGTCTATGACCAGATTTTCCCTAACATTCGTAAGCACGCACGTATACCTGAATACATGTACATCGTGAATTTATGTAGTCAATGTAAATACTTGGACGAAAGCGAAAAAGATTTCTTGTATTTAGGTCAATCGGATTTCAGTGACTTTTCTTTATATTACTTGATTTGCCTTACCTGATTACGATTCATTCTATCTATCTATAATATATATATATATATACATATCTTTCTATGACTAGTACAAGCCTACATTTTGCAATACGATTGGAATTATAGACTGATATATTCCGAATGTTAACGTTATTAGACTGTGTAATTAATGCTATATATGAAACTAAAATCCGATCGATATGCTAATTTTTTCTTCGTCGGAAAATTCTTTGAATTCTTAATCATTGATTATTCAGGAAGATTTTAAAGTCATTTGAAATCAAATATTTTAAGAACATTTTATACGTCGAGATAATTCTTTGTGGTCTTTTAAACTCTTTCATTTACCAACAAGAAAGGGTTATCGATGGAAGATAAAAAGCACCGTGACATTTTGCTGCCTTCTCGTAGAACAATTTATCGTTCTAGAATTAACGTTACTTTTATCGATCTATTTCCTTCGTTTCGTATAATTCTCTTTCCTCGTGTTTGCGCTTAGGAAATACATCGATACAATCGGCCACACTTTTTTCTCCCCCTCTCTCTCTCTCTCTCTCTCTCTCTCTCTCTCTCTCTTTCTCTCTCTCTTTTACTCTTTCTTTTTACACGCCCCATTTATCACGCTTTACGAGTGTATCGTCGATATCGCAGGGGAAGCGTTCGTAACGAGAGAAATAAAAATGAATGAATTATTATCCACCGAAAACGTTCCGACAATTTGTAATAAAAAACTCAGCTTGTCATGTCTTCCGATTTTTCTGAAACAAAAGTTTGAAGATGGAGGGCACCGGAATGATAAAAAGAACAAGAATTATCAATCATTTTTCTTCGTATCCAGCAAAAGATAATTGTGAATGAAATCGATAAATCAATCAATAATTCGCAACTTTAAATGTTTATACGAATTATTATATTTTCTCATAAAATATTAAACACATACACGCGACAATAACGTATACACACGATACTTTGTTGTGCACGACAATTACTTAGGTAAACTTTATATATATATATATATATATATATATATATATATATATATATATATATATATATATATATAAAACCGCAAATTCAACCCGTCGATAATTATTTTCGAGAATCACAAACACGAACGAATTTCACGCTTCGCACTTAGTCAAATTTATATACGAACCAGATATATTTTAACACGACACGGTACAATTAATTCTTTTTACAAAATTAATGTCGCCGTTACAAGAACAGTCTTACACAGTCAAAATGTTTTGCTCTACCAACTAGCACTTTTCTCCTTTGGTAATATCACCACCGCATAATGATAATAGAATCTAATACGATATGACCGGGAGAAAGAAACTTGCTATCTTCCTTTCTATATCAGCCATTAAAAAATATAGCATTACCTTTTGCCGGCTGGATAATCACACCGTCATGGACTATTTGTTTTTATTGGCAATTTCCCGTTGCGATCCAGTTATTGCGCGTATTGTTTATAAATCAAAGTCATCGCGTCTCGTTCTTGTTATTGCTATTATTGTTATTATTATTATTCCTTATCGGAGAAGCATACTAACGCGATTCTGTAATATCCGCCACGCTTGCTGATATTTCGATAACAGTTAGAAAGGATGTACATTTGGATGGAATATTAAAGATTTCAAACTCGTTTCTTTTTTGTATATTTGTGTAAAAGGAATCCGTAGGGAGTATTTCCTTTAGACAATAGATCAAACGAATTTTCAATAACGCGCAATTATTTGTCCAAAAGTTCGTGATTACGAGCCAATGAATATACAATTGGCAGTAATAAATACATTTTTCATATATAAACGTTAATACGTATCCGCCGAAAATTGTTCTTAATAATCGTACGCGTCAATCGTTGTCAATGTTCAATAAGGATTGTAGGAATTAATTTCGATCAAAGTGTAATATAATCAAGACGTGTTTTCAATGTCTATCAATACTATGAATTTTCTACGAATACCGATAGGAATATAATATGTTTGACAATGAACAATTGCTTAATTAATTTTCTTAATTAACCTTAAGACTTGATATTTATATTATTTTTTTATATTAGCTCAGATAATTAAAGAAATAAAATGTTGTTATAGATACACGTAATTTACGCTTAAATAAAGCTTTTGATGGAGGAGATAGAAAGAGAAAGAGAAATGGACAGATTCGATTTTACCATTCATAACTTTCCTATAAAAGCATTGCACATACGAAACTTCATTACCATTGTATTGAGGGACCATTGGAAAGTCCGTAGATCGTCGGTGCTATCAAATCGACCCTCATTATCGTTGATTTAATCCTCAGTTCCCTCTTTCTCTCTCATTCTATCTCGCTCGGTACTTTTCTCGATTTATTCGATACCTCTACTTTCCGCGCGCATACGTTTACCAAATTTCGTCCGGTCAGTAATTTCGCCTGTAATAAATTATTGAGTCGATTCCGTTCGAACGATAGAAATTAATGTTTCGTACCAGCCGGACAAATTTATCCACGACGATACGAGTTAATTCAACACGTCCTGTGAATAAGTTTGCATGAGATTAATCAAAAGATCGAAAGAATTTTAGGGAGGTAAGAACATCTTCTCGAGATTAGTGAAGTAATTTCTGACATTGTAAATGATCCATCGATTTGACGACTTGTATTCCTCGATTGAATTGCTTTGTCTAGCATGAACAATATATACATAGATATAGGTATCTCTCTCTCTCTCTCTCTCTCTATATATATATATATATATATATATATATATATCTATACATATATATTCTAGTACTATATATCGATCACAATATTATTCCTCGAGGATGGTCGTTGCCCGTGCCGCTTCATAAATTGTTCGATTTATCGTTGCTGACTCACCGCGATCCGTTCAAAGCGCGATTGCTGCCTGCGAGGCTGTAAGCGAGCGGGTAAAGCGTCGACCACGAGGGGGTAGCTACAACTTGCTCTCATAGGAGAGTCGAGAATAACCGATGAATTGACGTACGATATGGGAAATCAAATTTGATCAATTTCAATAGACCAACCAAGAGCCATAGTTAGTTATGTCATGTTTTATTTTTATTACTTTCATTTATAACTAAGTGCCTTTATAAGAGTAAAAAATTTATTACAATGTAATATATATATATTAGCTATGTAAAATGATGAAATTAGAAATTTTTATTATAAAATATTGTAATTGTTATATTTAAATAATATTTCATTAAATAATATTAATGAACATGCTATTTAATTTATTTATATAACAGCACTTATCTATAAATCAATAATAATTTAATATTTGCTTAATCATATCTCGTATTTTGTAATATCATATAATGATATAATCATATAATATAATAATTTGATAATATCTATCTATCTATCTATCTATCTATCTATCTATTTATCTATCTATCTATCTATCTATCTAGAGAAAGAGAGAGAGAGAGAGAGAGAGAGAGAGAGAGAGAGAGAGAGAGAGAGAGAGAGAGAGAGAGAGATAGAGAAAGAGAAGCTCTTCGTAAAGTTACCTTTTGTACATACGTTCAAAATTGGAAGTGTACTTACGTCAAAGTCAGCCGTGCACTTTACCAGATCCTGTGGATGTCCAGAGTAGAGTTTCAAAGATTGAAGTAGACCCTTTAAATAGACGATTAGAAAATAGTAAAGAATAGACCGTAAAATCGGATTTGTCATTTTAACTTTCTTTCTTTCTCTTGTTCACGAGTTTGATTTTTCCTTTTCTCTTAGTGAGTGTTCGAAACGAATGTTGGTATCTACTCGTCTCTCACGAGTCATCAATTTTCAAGCTGTAAAAGTTAAAGGTTTCAATGAGTGAGGACGAACTAACGAACAAAAGAAAAAGTAAAAACCTTCGTACGTTGATTTTGTACTCAAACGGTGTTCGATTGTCGCTTAATTGTTTTCCTTTAACCAAGTCGATCAATCATGCACGATCATTCAATTTTCCACATTGCTATCGAGCTCTCCCATTAGAGAGAGAGAGAGAGGAAGAGAGAGAGAGAGAGAGGAAGAGAGAGAGAGAGAGAGAGAGAGAGAGCGCGAGAGAGAGAAAGAGAAAGAGAAAGAGTGAGTGAAAAAGAGAAACGTTTAGAGAAGAGCTCATGTATGATTGGTAATCGTATCCTTTGATAATACTTTGAAAACGAGAAGATCAATTTAGACGTAACATATCATTGGCAATATACGTAAGTCTAATCTTTATTTAATTATTCTAATCAAACGAAACATTTGTTAAAACTTTATCGACCTCTAATTTTATTTGACCTTAATTTTGTAAAAAAGACAAATAAAATAACAGTAGCAATTTGTTTCGCGACTGTTATTTTAAATATTTTCTTTTGCAGAAGAAGAAAAAAAAGAAAAAGAAAAAGAAGAAGAAGAAGAAGAAGAAGAAGAAGAAGAGGAAGAAAGAGAACAAAAGAAAAGGAAGAAAGGAAAAGGGAAAGAAAAGAAAGAAGAAAAAAGAATTGATTTTCTTCTCTGTCTTCTTTCTCGTCCTCATAGTCGACTATTCACTGTACAATGCAGAAGAAAATCTGTGATTTATCTCCAATGCGAGTCAACGTTCTCGTCTCTCTATTTTTCGAAAGAGAGAAGAAAAAAAAAAGAGGAGAAAAAATAGAAAGAAATAACGAAAAAAATAACGAAAAAGGAAGAAGAAGAAACCGGCATGTGCCAGAATGACGCATCGATCATTCTGAAAGTGTTCGAGGGATCGATCGATCTTCCCAAATGGCCCGCAGAAACGTGCTTTACGGTGCATTTTACGGTTTTCGCTTGATGCAAGAGTTTCCACCGGTCGTCCTCGTCCATGTTGATGGTCGGTTGCACTGTTGTGCGCGCGCACGAATCTTTCACTCTTTCATTATTGTGTAGGAGTAACGTAGTATTGCCGTGATTTTTTTCACCCGGAAAACCTGCTTACTACGAATTCGTACAGTTGTAAAGTTGTACTCATTCGTCCCGAGCAAATCTACTTCTCGTTGTAATCGTTATTTTACGAAAAGAGTAAGAGATAAATAGATAGAGAGAAAAAGAGAGAAAGAGAAAGAGAGTAAGAGAGAGAGAAAGAGAGAGGGAGAGAAAGAGAGAGAGAGAGACAGAGAGAGAGGAAGTATATTCATATTCAGAGCATTCAATTAAAGTATCGCACTGAGCCGTACGAAATTTTTATGACGTCGACTAGCTTGCGCGTCACATATATATGTTATATATATATATATATACATATACACACGAGCACGTGCGCAAGCTAGTATATATATATATAGTATATTATATAATATATATACATACATATATATTCGTTTTTATTCTTCTTTTTTCTTATTTCTATTTTCTTTTTAACTAAAGATTTTCGAAACACTAGTCACATGCCACTATTAGTAGTATATAATTTTTATTTATCTACTTGTCTAAAATGAAGTTTTTACTGTATTGTTATTTTTTCTTTAGTTTCGTTTTTATTTGAAAAAAAAAAAAAACACTGAATGTTTTCATCGTTTATGCTACGTATTATGTGTAAGAAAAGACATTAATCCGTTATCGTAACTAAAGCGAATTGTATGTTTATAATTCGAGCCACAGATTATACAAGGTCTATGATTGATCGACGTACTCTCATCGTTTATAAATAATGTGAAATTGAAATGAACGGATCTTTTTTGGTAGTGACGTTTACGTACGTTTTTCAAAAGAACGTTGAAGTCTCATAATGTAAGGATACTATACTTGTTAATACATAAATATTTACATATATTACATCTTGTACTTCATATCAATATAAAATAGAATTATAACATATTTAATTTGAAAGCTATGGAGAAATTTTTTAATGTTTTAACTTTTAGGAGACGCAATTATATATTCGATGAAGATTTCATATTAATTAATTTCAAATTTGATGATCTGATTAAAGTTATATTATGATATTATGAATTAATCCGATAGAATCCCACTGAATTGCCACAAGAAAGATGTTCACTAAATTACGAAGCGAAAATCGAGAGTTACAGAATCAATTACAATTGAATTGAATATACGCGACGAATAGATTTGGATACGGCGATCTTTACAACGATCGTTCGGTCAGAGATGACTGCGGATGACTGTCTTATAATACGTTAGCCGGATTGGAAGCCAAAGGCTATAAAGTATAGATGCGTGAGTAGAGGGGAGTATTCGCCTCGTGGGTCCTATGCCTGCTCGCCCAGGTCAATCTTAAACGTGTTTCCTCTAAATATGCTTGTGTGCGTCCTGCTTAAGGCCCTATTCACGAAACGAAAATCATCCGACGAAGTATCTTTTCTTTTTCATCGCAATGCACGTTTTATTAAGTCTGACATATGACGTCTTTTGAATATTTCAAAATTCTTCCTTTCCCTTGTCTCTTTTTCTTTTCTTTTCTTTTCTTTTTTTAATTACTCTTTATGCTAAGCAAAGAAAGGATTATAATTTATTAAAAATGTCCTTGTGGTGGGCGATAAGCCGCATTTGTTTGAAAGTTTAATCCAACTTTCAATGTTCTTTTTTTCCCCTTTCACTTCTTTTCTGCTCTTTAGCAGGAGAGCTTTCCTTCGCTTTGTTATAAGACGACCTCGCCATTGTTTCGTTCGTGGAAAAACAGAGGGTAGAAAAGAAGATCCTGGCAAAGCTAGACAAATTTATTCTCTCGCGTAGCTAAAACGAGTGAAATCGAGAAAGCTGCGAGAATAAGGGAACAACCTTAATTTTCGTGGCGTTATTAGAGCACGAGAAATAGTCGGAGTTAGAGCCCGTTCAGAAAGCGTGTGCGAGCGCGAGTTCGTGCGTACTCTGAATTTTCCCTCGACATAGAGTCTTTTGAATCTGGAACGAACGGCTCGATCAAATATTTACAACTATTTTTGCCGCATATCTGCTTCGTATCCTGATCGAGTTTTATATATAGACCTTCTCTTTCGTCCAGCTGGCCACTTCAAAGAACCGCTAGCAGGCAGTCAGTTGGCTGGCATTGGAATATTGAAAATTTTCATGTAAGAAAAATTCACGAGGTTTTCCTTCGAAAGTACTTTGTATAAAAGCACATATATCCCTCTTCATTGAATTTAAAAACGAAGTACGCATGAATGGATTGTCAAGATTTTTTTACGAGATTTTGATACACGTACACATATCTACATATGTAGGTATATAAATAATTCGACTTTCTAAATAATTATCTTCATAATTCAATGAAACGGTCTCACGTTATTCACGAGTACTACGTGGTTTTACACGTGCCATCCAAGCAGTTACGACATCACGACCTCTTTTATGTGCCATTCCGTCGGACTAATTATATCATACATTTTCCTACTGTCCCGGTACTTAAAACTCGTCCAATGATTACGAGATATATTCTCAAGGGGACGTTACCCTTTACGACCCTTTGCTACTGCGATAAATATCCTAATTTATTTCAAATCTTATCTTGTATTATTCTCTATGAATTTATTTTCATTAACGATAATAATAATAATGCATAATCGAGATTTCAATCGGTATCTTTTGACTGATGCAGGAATGATCAATTCATCAAAAGAATTTTTCAAAAATTTTATATAGTGAATGGGAGAAAGGGAGAGGAAGAAGAAAAAATTAGATTACGGGAAGCAAGGCATTAATGCTTCTTTCGTTAACCTGTGCAATTGCTACGTGTAATTCCTGGCTGCATCCCGGAAATATAGCATCCTGTGCTCGACCCCGTAAACGCATAATTTTACAGCAAACGAATGGCGGCTCTTAATGGATTTGCATTGTTCTGACAGCATCGCAACGCAAACAAAGCTCTCCCTCACACTCTCTACATCTTCTTTTTTCTTTTCTTCTCTTTCTCTCTCTCTCTCTTTCTCTCTCTTTCTTTCTCTCACAATCTCTACATCAGGTACCTCTTTTCTTTTTTTTCTCAACTTCATTCGCCACCTCTTTACATACTGGTAATACAACGAAAGGGGTGACATTAACATGAAATTAGTTTTCTCGGTGATGATCAGAAACAGTGCTTATAATGCTTTGGTTTTGACGGATAATTCTTTTTGTTCTTACAAAATAGAAATTATAAGAATAATTTCAAAATGAATACGTTTGTGATATATTTATGTTGAATTCATGTGCACAATACTTGAAACAAAATATTAAAAAGAATGTGAAAATCGGAAGATCAATTTAATTGAACCTTCATTCTGTTAAATCGAGTGTTCGATCTTCTTATTGTCCCATGAGATTACGACATTCGTAGAATCTCGAAGAATAAGTCAGGAAGAAAATTAACGCGCTAGAAAAGTTTTCGAATAACGACATTCGCCAGTATATCACGAAGGCTCTCACTTGCACGGATTTCTCGATAGGATCACGTCTTGTCCTACATTTCTCTCGTAGCTAGGAGGCACCTTTCTCGAAGTTTTCGAGTCTCCGAGAGTTTATTTCCTTCGAAATTAATTTCATTGCCGTTGGCATTCTGATGCCATAACGAAGAAAAGAAAGAAAAATTAGGTATACTACTAAAATCTCTTTGAATTATCCTTTTTTTATTTTGAAATTGCATATTTAATCAGTCGCAATAATTGAGTCGACAATTAATCGGGGAGGGGAGAAAAGAAATAATTCGAAATAAGAAGAATTATATCTTTTTTAAAGGAAAAACTTATTATATTATTTCTGTCTTATCTTATTTAGAAGTAAATAATATTCAAAATTTTAGAACTTTTTTTTTATCTATGAAGAGAGAGAGAGAGAGAGAGAGAGAGAGAGAGAGAATCACAAAGGACAAAGGCAAAACGGATATCACTACAAACGTTGAAAATAGCGATCGTTACGTGAATTCTTTCGACTGTTCACACGAGGACTGTATGTCCTCTTCGAAGTGCAAAACCATGTCAAGCTGCGCTTTAAACGACGTAGAATTCTCTCTTGCGTGACACTGTCCAATTACAAAGGAAAACAGGGCGGATTAGTAGCGTTCTCTTACTCTCTTTTTCTTTTTTTTATTTTGCTACATTTTTAGCCATATATACGTATAATAGTCCTTTTCCCAACTCTTTTCCTAGCGTTCTACAGGTCCCCGTAGTTTCTTCTCATACGAAGTTGTAGAAAAACAATGCAACAGGCGCAGATACAATCTTAACGACTGCCACACGTTTTTCTTCTGACGTAAAAGCACGAAACTTCGGTCATCGCCCAAGTTCTATGAAGCTTTCGTTATCGAAAATGGAAATTTTTGTGCGAGGAACTAACGAACGAACGAATACAGTTGAATATCCTCGGCCTCGTTCTTTTCATTCCTCGTTATAAGATGTTTTAATATTAAAGCATATAAAAAAGAAATTTGAAAAAGGATTAAATTAGATAGATCTGTTATCTTGCATGTTTGTGTTCGACGATGAAAATGAGATTCTATAAAATCTTTACGTTAGACGGAATACTATTATTGCTTTGATTTTTCCCCCCCTTTTTTTTTTCTTTTTTCGATTGGAATAAAATATAACGACATATAGCAATTAAATAAAAGTGATTCGCCAAATTAAATTTTTTTCATATTTTTAATTAAGTAATAAAATTTATTTATTTATTCGTAGAATCCTTTATTGAAAGTTTTGTACGTATCGTAGAATAGATATCAATCAATTTATAATAAGTAGAAATGAGATAATTAGTATAATAATTTATAAATAATCAGCTTCATTCGGTTTTAATGTTTTCAGGGAATTGTAATGAGTTAATAATCTGTAATTTGTATCACTAGTACCGTGTTAGAATAGAAAAAATATTTATTAAATCATATTTCATATGTAGGTCAAATGAAAATATTAAGTTATTATTTCCATTGATTGTAAAAAATATACGATATTAACGATTCGTTTCAGAAAGTTATAATTTCGTTATAAAATGCTGTTTTAAAACTGTAAATAAAGAGTACATGTAATTTAATAATTATGATTCTACCAGTGATAAATGTATTAAAAATTTTTAAAAACTCTTTCACATTCGTATTTTACTTATATATTATTATATCATAAAAATCGACATAATCCGAGGATTAAATTAAATATTTAAGAAGCAAATGAAATTTAATAAATATTACACATTCGATTAAACTGAAAGCTCACAGAGTGATATATAATAATTAAATCATTTTTGAATTAAAATGTTTAACCATTTCGTGAGAAATATTTTATATATAAAATGACTAGAAAATATAACAGCTTTGAATTCTCACGAATCTTAGAACGGTATTGGGTCAACGAATTTCGCGAATCGTTTTTGCATGTAGAATGGTTTATTGTTAAACTCTTATACGATGCTTCTACGTAAAAATTCGTACTTTCGAAAATGTCGGAAAAATGTTCGAAAGACGACGTATGCTTTTAACGCGTGAGCGAAAAATATGATCGGGTTTGTCTGTGTGTGTGTGTGTGTGTGTGTGTGTTTGCTGTGGTCTCGTGGAATAGAACGTGGAAAACGGTCCAGCAGAGATTTTTACATTTCCTCCATCTTCCAGCATTTCGCTGTTTTACGAGAACTACTGCTTAATAGCAATGTAATAGCGATGTTACATAGATATGACTGACATCAAAACAACAATAGAACGTATTCAGAAAAGCAATTGACGATACCGAGTTGAGTTTCCTTTCTCGATTCTCTAAAACTCGATGGTCACAATATATATATATGTATTTGGTTTTCAAAAATGGACAGGAAAACAATGGCTTTCTCAGAAAACCAGCGACGTTATATTAACATTCTTTTGGTAGAATGAAAAGAAAAACTTAACAATGTAAAATTTTTTCAAGTTTTTTTTCGACGAATCTAAATATAGATTTCACGAGGATCTTCAACCTCATGCAATATCTTGGTTGAACTGATTAGCTATTTTTGTATTATTTAAGTTGATTTTAATATCGGATTAGCAAAGTTATTACAAGAAAGTTATATAAACGCAAATATTTCATAGAATTGTAATTGATATTTTTAAATTATCATGTAAATCTTAATTTTACATATTAATAAAGAACAGTTATATAAGACTTATGGCTAAGAAATATTTGAAATCTATCATTTAATCGGTCTATTTTGAATTTCTTTGTAAAAATATTCAATTATTTTAATTTGAACGTGGCAATGTAATTATGATTCTATTTGATAAAAAAGAAAAAAAAAAATATATATATATATATATATATATATATATATATATAAAATAACAAGAGAAAAAAACATTGACAAACAAGAGAAAAAACGTTGTCAAGGAATTGAACAAAAAATTTCATTGCTTTTTCGTAAGTCGAATTAAACGAAAAAGCCTCTAAAATATCGACGAAAGATTTCTGTTTGCGTTTTGATGCCGATTTATACGTGTAATTTAACGCTTTGTCTCTTTGGTAGTTTAACACTGAAGGACTGCTTTTGTATAACTACCTGCTAACTAGCGTTCTGCATCTCGACTTGTATGCGTACATACATATCTATGATTGGCCCTTCCAGTACACCGGAGATTGACCAAGAAGCTGTAATCTTGGGCAAGGATCTCTAACCTCGAGTGTATTCCTAAAGCATCTTGCAAGGTTTATACACATTCAGTATATCACTGAATGTATTGTGTAATTAACGAGGTACAATTTGATCTGGTTAAAATATTTGTTATTATTTACTTCCTTCTGTTTCAGTCTATTTCTTTTAAAAGAAATTACGAAACAGACATACACACGTAAAATAAAATAAAAGTGTTTAATATTTAAAATAACGATATCGATAAATATTTAATAAAAAAAATTATCTTATACTTATTCCTCTTACTATTATTATATATACAATACGTTTAAAGTGAAATAATAAAATTCATATTTTCAAAGATAAAACGAACAAAGTGAAGGTACTAGAATAGTGTTGAAGTACGATTAATAAACGTCAACGAGTAGTCGAAAAGAAGAGTAAGAGGATGAGAAAGAAAAGAAGGGTTAGATCGTTTTCGTTTTAGGGGAAGAACGTTATCAATTTCTCTTTATGTTTCTTTCCACAGTCCAGCCAATTCTCTCTGGCTCTTAGAATTCACTGGATTTTCTCGTTCGAGAGGTACGAAAAGGAAGGAGGAGAAGGGAAGAGGAGGAGAAGAAGAACGCAGCACGTTATCCGTTGGAACAATAGATCTGGCTCGTCCCGAAGACGTGAAAAGTATTGTCGTTTCGTCGAAGAAAAAGGGTGGTATCAGAGTACCGGAAAGTCGCTGCAGCGGTTCTAATTAACGAGAACGCGTAGCCCGGCACAAAGGCGGAAAGGAGAGAAAATGAAAAAGCATTCGGTAGCGATTCGTATCGACTGAGCTCGAAATAAAGTTAGTCCTCTCGGTCTTCCCTCCTCTCTATCTTTTTCTCTCACTCTTTCACTGTCTTTTTCTCTCTTTCTTTCTATATCACATACAAACACAGTTGCTATCTAGCACTTTTTCTTCATCTTCTTTTTCTTCTTCTTCTTCTTCTTTTTCGATTCGGTCTCTTCTTTTCGACGTTCCTTCATCTTCGAATTGTATTCTTCTTTTAGCAAGCAAGTCGCGCCCTTCGTCCCTTTATATCATCTCCGACCTCTATTTACCCACTTTTCTTTCCAAGTGCCAGCACCAGCTACCGGAAAACTCTCGTCGATGCTGATAATGAGAACCGGTTTCTACTTTTCATCGATCGATGCTGATACCATTTCCAGTTTCACGATTCTAAAGGAGGTAATGAGCTTGCAGAAGCCATCGTCATTTTTTTCCCTTCCACTCTCTTTCACACTTCTCCCACCACCATCAACAACTCCTTCCACTATTTCTCTTCTCTTTCATGCTTTAGAAACGCGACAATCCGTTCGAGGATCACCGACTTTTTCGTTCTTTCATTTATTCCCTCTCTCTCTCTCTCTCTCTCTCTCCCTCTCTTTCTCTCTTTCTTTTTTCCTTTTTCTTCCTTTCTCTCTTTTTTCCTATCTAAAACCTCGGTTCTATCATCGACTTTTTGATGCTTCAACGATATTGAGTACTTATTTACCATTGGCACAAGGTATGGGTAGTTTCATCCCTTTGCTTTTCAGTAGAAATATTTGTCCGATACAAATAATTAGTATCTTTAAAGGAAGTAATTGTGCTTTACACGTAAATCGTATTACCGATTTATCGTCATTTTTTTTCCACAGAATTAGTCTTATGCACTTTATTCATTAATTCTCTTCCATTTAAAATTTGTTTCATATTTTAAAGTGAAATATATGTACGTTCATGATAAATATTCATTTATTATTCATCTATAGGACATATATATGAAAAAAAAAGAAGATTAAAATATATGTATCAAGTATTGGCTTAGAATAAATATGAAAATATAAATAGTCAATGTAAGGAAGGACAGCTCATTAGATGAACATTATTGTAAACAACTTGACCGAGGTAAGTTTGCTTTGTTTTAGTTTACACACTGTAATGTGGTAGTCAGTCGGTAGAACACCGAAGTGTAAGGACCTTCAGTAAACATCAGGACCTCGTTACTACAGACTCGTTACTACAGCTTGTATGTATGGATCTAATTGTAAGTCTTGTTTCATTAATGTTTCTCCTCTCTGATATCTTCATTAATTTAATATAACTCTCTTGTCATTTTCAAATGAAAGATGTTATCAGAATTCTACTTCATTAAGAATTTCATTGAACAGAAAGCATTAATTTTCCTAATTTTTGTTGTTCATTTTCTTCGTTTAACAATCAAACGATCAATGTTCTTATAAAGTGTAACTTAAAACATTTTAAAAATGAATAATTTTATTATATTATTTTAATTTCTTTAAAAATCTCATCATTATTAAGCGATCATGAAATGAAACAGCTTTCAATGGATTCGTTTTACATCGTACAATAAATCTTCATAAATGGTTAAATTTATCGCCAGCCGCAGATATGGCCACAGCTTGCGGAAAATACCAAACCGCCTTCGGTAGCGCATCGCCAGGGTGACAAAGTTATCTTAGTCCTGTAAGTGCCTCGAAATCGCACCTTCGTTTCGTTACGAATGGCCGCGGGTTCTCTGTTCTAGATGTTTCAACGATAACAGGTGATTTGTGCGTCTTCCCCTTCTCCCTCTCTCTCTCTCTCTCTTTCTCTCTCTCTCTCTCTCTCTCTCTCTCTCTTTCTCTCTTTATCTCGTACATTTTCCCGTCCTTTAGAAAACTTACCACTTCAGAATTGTTCGGAAATTTATCGACTGTATTACTTCACCACGAATCTATAAAATATTAGCGAGAAACATATCGCATTTAAGTAAATATTTAACATATTTAAAAAAAAAAAAATTATATCTATCATCGTATGCGCATTTATAATAATTTATATGGAAAGTTGCGTTAATAAAAAATTGCTTCGTAAAATTATTATTTAGATATTTTTAATTTCTTTACCCACTTTCATTAGCATCCAACAGATTCCTATGTTTAAATAAAAGATTTTATAGAATTACTTTCAAAGAAATTCTTGTTATTTTAATTACAGGATTGTTTGCAGAACGCTTATTAAAATTTTTCCTCGTAAAATTTATCGTACATATTTAGAGTTTACCGATGGTTGATTTAAGTTTAAAAAGAGACAAAGTAATTATCAGAATGGAAAAAGGTAAAAAAAAAGAGAATATTCATCGAAGAACGATAAGATATTCGAAGATAGAATATTTTTTATTTTATTTTGTTTGTCCTCGCAATAACTTCGAGTTAGCTGTTCGTTTTTGCTTCTAATTTTTGTTTATTTAATTTTTTCTTTATTTAAGTTAGCTATATTTTTTTTTTTTATTTGTCGTATTTCATCTACTTGCTTTTCATAGATAGGAAAGCTTTAAACAATGTGCATCCAACAACTTAACTTTCTTATATTATTTATCTTTTGAAGTTTCTTTAACAATAAGATTATCCAAGTTCGAATTTCTAATATCCTCTGAATAATAAATATTCAATAATTATCTCAATAATTTTCGTTTCTCGCGTAATAATTTTCTCAGTATGTATCATAATGTCTATGAAAAAAAAAAAAGTCGATATTATTTACAATATAATTTTCGGGCTTAATACAATGGAAATTAAGCTGAGCTAATCGGCCGCTTTTCGCCTGCTTTTACAAAATTACTTTTCGTATTTCATACGTTTTCATAAGAAAAGGGTATACTTTAAATATCAACTATCGTTATTACCTCTTAACTCTTCCACGTTATCCCAATAACGTTTAACGCTTTCTCAAGTTCTGATATTAAACAAGAAGAAGAAGTAGAAGTAGAAGAAGAAGAAGAAGAAAAACATTCTGTCATAAAACAGGTCAAAGCTGAACTTGACACGAGACTTACTTAATGTTGGATAGTTTCGTCGCGACGCTTGGTCCATCCCCAGACTGTGTTTCTGAGTTCAGGTATTAAGACTTCAACGAAGTAGTAAATCCAAAGATGACGTTCTTTCGTCGCGAAAAAAAGAAAGATGTAACAAGTATACCGAAGAAATAAAGAGAGAAAGAGGGAGAGATAGAGATAGAGAGAGAAAGAGAGAGAGAGAGAGAGAGAGAGAGAGAGAGAGAAAAGAAAAATCCAAGAGCAGGCTTCTTCGTGCTATGACAGTAAAAAGAGGAGAGTTATATCGAAGGTGTCGAAAGGATGATGGGGGTTGAAAGGGATGGCTTAATATAAATATTCGCTTACTGAGGAACAAGTTATGCCCGCGGGTATTTAACTTTATGCATTCGAGCTCTTCTTAAAGCTTAGGTTTCTTCTTTTTTTCTCTCTCTCTTTCTCACACTCTCTGTCATTCTCTCTCATTCTCTCTCTCTCTCTCTCTCTCTCTCTCTCTCTCTTTTACTCTCTCTTCATGCTCTTCTTCTACATCCTATTCGTCGACTTTACCACGAAGGATCTTCTTTAGAATACCTCGACCCTTCCCCTTTCTCCAAAAGATCCCACGGGCTTTATATTAAACTCTGATTTTACGCGAACGTAATCGTAAAGATAAAGGCGCGTAAACCGCTGCGTAAAGACGCCAACTCTTGACCCTCTCTCTTTCTCTCTCTCTCTCTCTCTCTCTTTCTTTTTCATTGCTTCAACTACGGTATCATTAAATCGATCCCTCCTTCTATACACTACGGTACCAAACTTTTATTGGATACATAACTCTGATCCACCCCTTACCTACTACTCTTTACGATAGTAATTCTACCGGTCATTGTCTTTTATCCTTTTTTATCCTGAAATACTCACGGTTTCTTACATGTGCATTTACAACGTAATGTCAGTTGTTGTCATAATACCTCTCATGTTAGTTTCTATTTTTCGTTTCTTCCATTTTATTTTTCATTAAAGTATTAATGATGATTTAATAAATAGATCGTAATAATTTTATAGGATTTTATGTTTCAGCAATCAATATTTTTGTCTAACAAATTGAATGCTTGTTTCGATCGTTAAGCCTGATTGCAAATGTAATAAGATAGAGAGAAAGTTATTATTGGTAAAAGAATGAAAATCATCATTTCATTTTCTTCGTTATTAAAATTCATTTCAGCAATGCAGAAAGTGGAATATTATTTAATAACTTTGATTACTATTTGTTAATTGAATTAATTATGATTATAGATAGAAGTACTCGTTACATTTTTCCTTTTTCATAACGAACAACTTTACAGTTACTGTAATCGTCGCTTTCTTTCTCCTTCGTGTAAATTCACACATTTTGTTTCTTTTCTTATTTTGTTACGTTTTGGGTTCAGATGTAACTATAATGCAATATGATTTCGCCTAGGAATAGTAGAACAGTAAATAACTCAGAAACTTATATGTTGAAATGTTTATTTTATTATCTTGTTGTGAGTTTGTAAATGGTATTTAAAAGAAAGGTTTTAAGAATTTAAAGTAGATTTTTGAGTAGTGTGGTTAAATCGAAAATGTCGTATAAGAAACGTTGTTGGTTTTTCGAAATGTGGGAGAGATTGAGTGCAATGTTACAATCTTATCTATTGCATTTCGTTTATCTATACATTCACATTGTTATTCACAAAATTTATTTAGGAACTGACTTGGTAAAAATATATTACACGTTCCCTTTCCTAAAAGGACACCTTTTACTTCCATATACGTAAAATGAAATGATGTACAAACTCACTTTTTTATTTTCTAGTCGTACAATCATGTGCTTACACCTTATCAATATTTATCCTCTATTTATGGACACGTCTTTAGACCTGGAGCGTCCTAAATGGTTAGACACTTAATGACGAGCAAACTTCCTTCCCCAAGTGTGTTGAGTTCGACTGCTCGATTGGGGTCAAAGGTAGTTTGGAGAGAACGTTAACCAAGTCCAAGTTAAAACGGCTCAAAAGAAAGAGAGAGAGAGAGAGAGAGAGAGAGAACGGGTTAGGTATCAAATTCAGAAACGTATAGGTAATCTAATACCATTGCACTTATCACACTACTCTAAATTCTATTGATTTTTCGATAGACCAACGAATTCTATCGGTATTGGATTTTTCTTCTTTTTTTTTTTGTTTCCCATTGCTGGCAATATGATAGAAATAGACATAGAATTTAAGGGAATAATAACAAAATTGTGGGAATTCATATTTTCGAAGGAAATTCTAAAAATAAGGAAATAAGAAAAATAATTTAACTTGTCTCTTGTCGTTTTCAAAGAATTTTCAAATAAGATTCCGATGAGACAATCTTATAATTTATTATAAAGAAGATATTTCGGTTCATTATTTGAAATAGCGATCGTTTTATTGACGTTGAATTTATCGACATATTTTCAATTGTTATTTAAATAGTTTTTCATTATTCGGAATGTGTATTATTAGTGAAAAACTCTTTTAGATTGAATAATTAAAAATAGAGCGAGAACAATATGTATATTTTTGTGCTATCAAAATTTTTCTTACATATCAAATTTTTTCTTACATTTAATTATTTAGCACAATAGTTTTATCAAGCTAGTTTAGAAAAAAAGAGAGAGAGAGAGAAAGACAGAAAGTCAGACAGAAAGAAAGAGAAATAGAGAAAGAGAGAGAGAGAAAGAGAGAAAGGAAGGAAAAGGGAAGACAGATAGAAAAAAAGAGAGTACAGAAAGAAAGACAGAGAAAAATAGGAAAAGCTAAAGAGAAAAAGAGATAGAGAAAAGCAAAGAAAAAGACAGAGATAGAGAGAGAAAGAGAAAGAGAAAGAGAGAGAGAGAGAGAGAGAGAGAGAGAGAGAAAGAGATGGAGATAAAAGAAAGAAAGAGAGTGAGAGAGATAAAAGAGAGAGAGAGAGAGATGGAGATAAAAGAGAAAGATAGGAAAGGAATAAAAGAGAAAAATAGAGAAGGAATCCAATCGCTGCTCTCAATGTGTTCTATGGTGAACACGTGTTAAGCCTTTTTCGTTGAAGTCGTTAATCATCTGCCGATGAGTTCGACGCATCATCGAACATGCACGAAAATTATGCGAAAAATAATGACCGGTTAATGTGCGGTTTCAAACATTTTCTCCAGTCATCATATAGGACGACACATAATTATTTCAGTATCTTCTTTTTTTTTTTTGTTAATTTCCCTGTTATTTTTATCTTGAAAGTTTAGCAGACGTTTCCGAAATTTCTTTTATTATATTTTATATAATTTATAAAAGAACAATTTCGAGAGCTTCTAGAATGATATTAAAAGACCATCTACGGCATTAAGTTTCACGTATTTTCATTTTCGTAATCAACTTAAGCTGTTATATTCTTATTGATAAAAAAATTTTTTCTTTATTGTATATCGAAGAAAATAATTTCTTTTGAATGAATAGTCTATTAATTTAATAATAATAATCGAAAACCAATATACTTATGGAAAAATTGACGAATTTCAAAGGGAAATATCGGTTTAAGATTAAACTATACGATTGGAAATTAATTATGAAGCTCCAACCTTCCGGATGTGTATAATTCATCGTACTCTCCAAGTTTTTTTCTCAAAATAGTTCAATAAATTCTATTTAATGCGTATTATTTGCAAAAAAGTTATTATTCTACACATAAAATAATATCGAGAAAGTAATTTTTATTACTTTTTAATAAGTTTTATCAACTATTGATAGTCTTTCTTCATATTTATAATTAATCCAATAAGAAAAATGGATAATTATTTTTTAAGAAAAAAAAAAAAAATTGTATTTTTATTCGAGTAATTTTCCAAAATAGCTTAATATTTCCTGATATTAATGTTTCTCTTTAAACGTATTCTACGTCGGTTGCGTAAAATTTTTCTATTCGTCCATTTAGTTATGCATATATTTTTTTGTTCCTAATATTTTTCCTTCGATCTTCGGTGATCCTCTGCTTTTTCATGAACTACGATAAAACATAACGTCGAGTCATGGCCGGGAAAAAACAGTCGTCACGCGGTAAATTGCAGCAGAGAGACAGCATCGACGGTGGTGACGTTTTGACGTGACGACAAGGGGTTTCTGCGTGTATAAAGCGTGCCGCGCAAAGCAGATATCGTGCGAAAGGAGTGCTGATGCAGTATATATCTATATATATTTATATATATATATATGTATGTATGTATGAGTGCGCGCGTATGTATGTGTTCATGCGCGTGTGTGTGCGTGCGTGTGTCTGCATGTGAGAAAGAGAGAGAGAGAGAGAGAGAGAGAGAGAGAGGAGAGGGAAAAAGAGAGAGAGAGAGAGAGAGAGAAAGAGAGAAAGAGGTAGAAGCATTCGTATGCATCGTGGTTGACTTTTGTTTTAATTGCACTTGCTGACAAACGTCACTTCAACGCGCGAGTACATTGATCTACTTTATTAGGTTTATAATTAATCCGTATTTCTATTTTATATACTGGCAAAATCACTCGGCGTTTGACACTCGTCACGCAGGACTAGAAATTTTTAACACTTCTATTTTTATATTCGATGTTTAAAGATTTTTTTTTATAACTTCATTTATCATTTATTTTGATTTAAACCAAGTGAATATTCTTAATATAATCATTTGATGAAGAGTTCAATCGATAACTCGAAAGTTTGAATTAAAAGTATCGATTTTTGTTTAGTTATGATTTTGAGTTATTTCGAAGGGATCAGTTATAATATTTTTCTTTTTCTAATAACTCTTTTGGGCTTAGTTTGTAATCGTCGCAAATGTAATTATATTATAATTAGAATCCCGTTAAGATATAATTTTATGATATTTCGAGTCCTCGGAAATTCTTGCTGACTAGAATGAGGTTATCGCGATATTTGGACGTTATTAACACACGATGTTATTAACAAGTGTAATAACAACATCACGAGAATGTTGGCATCAGCGAAAACAGAAAGAACAATAAATGAGTAGTTTATACAGTTCTCGAATTCGCTATATATTTCAAACAAGAAATTTATTCTGATGAAGTATCTAAATGCAAATGTAAAAATTTTTTGTTTCCTAGCTTTGCCCTGTTAAACTTCTTCTTCTTCTTCCTTTTTCTTTGTTTTCCTTTTTCTTTTTTTTTTTCTTTTCCCCCTTTTTTTTCGAGTCCAAGTGATGTCGTAAGGAAACCATACAACTTTTGTTTACATTTTTCGCAATATATTTCATAGATCGATATATTTAATTTTAGAAGAATATCCCTACGAGAACGTGATTGTGAAATATTTTCAATACGATAAGGAATCGTTATGAACTTGATTGACATTGAGCTTGAAGACAAATGACGAAGAAACGACGTGGGAATAATTGGATTTGAAGAATAAGACATGTGGATAAATATGTACACATATGTATATATTATATGTACGTTTATACAAGTTAAATGGCATCATAAATGCAGCTACTTAAATACATTCTCTAGTTGCGTATACAAATACTTGCATAGATTTGTATGAGTGAACAAAAAGACGATATAGAAACACGAGGAGGTCTTTTTATTCGTAAACAAAACTGTGCATACGTACAATACATGAACGCGTATACATATGAGTTTCACGTTCGATTCGTGCGTGCTTGGAATCACATTTAGAATAGGTAATATGCTATTCCCTCTTCCTCTCACTTGTACCAATATCGGCAAAATTTAGCATTAGCTTCGTTACATGTAACCGACATACAATTTTCGGTAGTGGTGTCTAACGTGCTGTAAAATACGAATTCAACTCAGCATTTCGAACGGAATTGTTTCGTTCTTGTAAACAACAACTACTATTGTTATTTCTAACGATCTTTCTTTCGACGGAGAAAATACGTATTTGACATTGGCATACTACTATCGGTAGAAAGTCTTCATGACTTTGGAAAATTCGATAGAATTTCATTAATATCGGTGATATATATAGATGATAAATGATTGTTCCTTTATCATCTATATATATCGGTGATATATATAGATGATATATTTCTCATATATATCCAATTGAAATTTTTCCTTCGAATTAAGTCGTGTTTTAAAATAATTTCTCAATGGTTAAAATTTTATTGAATTTATATGAGAAACATATCATCGTTATTTCATCGTGTTTGAATTATGAAAAATTGTATAAATATACATACATATATATATATATATATATATATATATATATATATACGTATATATTTACGTATATATATATATACATAAATGTACAGTAATAAACGAGATTAATCGATTTCTATTGTAACTATGTATGTCTGCTATGTACAAGTTGGTATATAATATTGGCTCGTAATAGAAAAACAGATCCTTTGAAGCTCGCATTATTACGACGTAGAAGAGAATGCATCAAAGTAATGCTTCAAATCGAATTCCGATCAGTATTTGTGATGGAATATTATTACGATGAAGGAAAAAGAATTTCGTTCTTTCTCTCTTAAAGAAAAACGCCAATTTTCTTTCTTATTTACGTTCAAATTTAATTAGTATATCTCAGTATGGATAGTTAATAACTTAATACTTTGTAAACAAGAAAGCTGTGATAGCCGAGAAACGAGCTAGTATACGACGATTTATGGCACTAATAATACAGAGACGTCAGTTAGACTTGTAACGCGTTAAATAAAACGTCTTGCTTCATAAATTCTGAACGAAACTTTTGAAGTATCGAAAAATTTGTGTAAAAATTGAAATCTTATTAAAATTTTATTCACTTAAATTTTTTTTTTTTTTTTTTTTTGTTAAAAAAGTAGGTATATACATATTTACATATTTTTCTATTTATGGTTGTATATATGTATTTCGATCGGTGAATTATAAAACATTTTGAAAGTAGAGTGAACGAATTTTGTCGTTCCTATCAAACTTTCATGATAAATTTTTTCTTTTTGCGAATACGTTTAGTAAGTTTGTGGTGACGCAGATAAAAACTGAGATTGATCGTAAAGAATGATGATTTGTTTCTCTTAAATCATTCAATCCTTCATGATTTTATATCAAATTAGGCTCAATTTAAGACGTATTTCGATCCTATAAACATAAATTCTTACAGAATTTTTTTTCTTCAGATAAAGAGAACATCGAGTGAATATATCGATCTTTCGAAACGCCATGTTCAATTTTATTCTTAAAAGCTATCATCAAAGGAAATCATATTAATGCTATCAATGAGAATTTAAGGGTGAAATATTATTCCTCTATATTTTTTGTCTGTTTACAAAATCAATAAAATCAAACAAATGCAATTAAATGTTTTATTGTTGTTAAATATTAGATAAAAAATAGAAAAGTTATTGTTTATATCGATTACAAGTAACATTTAATAATAATAAAATATAATTCAAATCGGATGAAATTGGATAAACTTTAAGGGTTAAAAATGAAGGTAAACAAATATTTTTATTTATTAATTAAGTCCAAAGAGTTGAATCATTATTCTGTTGTATTTGTTTTAGAGCTTTTTTAATGACCTTTTAAAGCATTATTAAAGATATTGATTTACTATAGACTAATATTTAATGTCATTCGTTTCCCATGAAATTTAAGGGAATACCAAGAAGTCTTTCATCTTTTTTGTTTCTTCATACTTTGAACCTCTCATGGTCTCGAGAATTTGAATTACTATTTGAAAAATAGCATACAAGAAAGAAGCTCGTTTAACGCTCGGATTTCACGTCACGTCGTATCTAAAATGAACATATTACCAGACGCATCTACTTCTACTTCTATTGAATTATTCCTCGGTTTTGCTTGCAATACAATTTCTCGTTTGCATTTTCGTATGATAGATTTTTTAAGAAAAAAAAAAAAAGAAAAAAAAAGTTTGTTTAAAAATCATAATACATTTTTTCTTTTCATTTTATCTTATACAGGAGAGGCCAAAATGTTTACGATCGATTGTCGAGATAACATTGTATCTAGAAAATCTTCTATCGAAATTCATGGCCACTAAAAAAAGCTCGTTCGAACCAAAAGGATACTTCGTTGATAGCCTCGTTATCTTTTGGCGAATGGTTTTTGATATCGCAACTTATTTTTCGTTCGAAAAATTAGTTAAATTTACTATAAGTACGATAATGTATTTTTTATTTTTTTTTCTTTTTTTTTTTATTGAAGCTTTTAAAACTTCCAATATATAAAACGAGCGTTTAACGGTTTAGTGTTTTCTCTTTTGCTCTATGTCACGTAGAAATGAGAAAGTTTGTTTAACGGTCTTCTGTCAGTATACTGAAAATAGGGAAATGAACACGTTTTGAACTCGGTTATCGTTTACTTTGCTATCGTTCATACCAGTTATTATCGGCTATACGATATAGTACATGTGCGTGTGCCCAATTGTAAATTATGATTTTTTTTTGTTCTCTAGGGAATTTTGATCGAAACTTGCCCATAGCAAATGAGAATGTTAATCTTTTACTACTAATCTATCGCTAATTTATGTTCTAATAATAAGAAAAAAAAAGGCAGTTTAGTTTGCGGTTTCAGCACATACTACTCCGGTCATTAGATCGCAATGTTGCGATCATAACTTTATTGAAAAAGCGTGCAGTAAATTAGAATCGTAAGGCTTCTAGAGATTAACCCATCTATAATTTATATAGTGACAGATAAGCGAATGGGTCAATTTTCACGAGGAAAAAATTTTTCGGAGCGAACCTTAATTGAGCTTGGATTTTACGAACCATCATTACGTAGTAATTTACATTTGTTTTGCTCGACAAAACGTGATATAATAAAGTACGTTAAACGTGAATAAATCGAGTTATAGTTGGTCGAAATATAAATGCTTCTTCTTTTTTTTTTTTCTTTTTTTTTGTTTTTGTTTTTTTTTTTTGTACATATGCAATTTTTTATTTACACGTGTATTTATATACTCGTGTATATTGCTGTTGTTCGTAAGTCATATCGAGGCCGAGCAATATTTTATATCTCAACACTCTATGTGTGTCAGAGAATATTAAAATATTTCGAGGTCAAAGAATCGGACAATATTTGATACGTTTGTATTCGAAAAAGTACACAAAGAGAAAGAAATAGAGAAAGAGAAAAAGAACGAAACAAAAATTATATTCTATGGTGAGTGTTTCCTGGACTCGGAAACGTAGTTATACGTATAAAATTTGTTTTCGAGCGAACGACAAAGCTAGTCGCAAAAAACGCAATAACGTAGTTGTTGTTTGTTACTGAAACGTTTCGGCACGATCAGTCGTGAGAAACCAACCAATGTTCCTTTATTTTTTTTTTTTTTTTTATCGTTAGACTATTGTGATCTTTTATTTAGATAAGGGAAAAAGAAAAAGAGATTACAGAAAACATCAAATTATAGGAATAAAAATTAATTAAGTTGATATACGCATATATACATATATACGTAATGTAATCGGGTGTGAAGCTGTTAGTAACGATTGGTGCACTCTCGCGTGCTGCCAGAAAGAGAGAGAGAAAGAGAAAGAGAAAGAGAGAGAGAGAGAGAGAGAGAGAGAGAGAGAGAGAAAGAGGAATCAACGGCTACCAATCTAGTAATTCCGGCAACTCACTGACGGCCGCTTACCGTTTACTTAGTGACGGTTGGTTATAGTTTTGGACGGGTGCTTCGTCGATCGTGAACCAGCACCCTAGAGCTAACAAGCTGTTTCAACTTTGAACGCGTCGAAAGCTTCCTTCTCTTCATTCCTCTCTCTCTCTCTCTCTCTCTCTCTCTCTCTCTCTCTCTCTCTCTCTCTCTCTCTCTCTCTCTCTCTCTCTCTCTCTCTCTCTCTGTTAAACACGATCCCTCAAAATATCTGGCATTTCTTGTTGCACAAACACGAATATGTCTCTATTCTTTTTGAGATAGATATTTTCTTTTTATTTCTATTTTACAATTTAATCGATCTTGTTAAAGATATTTTTTATTGCCTTTGATATTATATCTCACATTAATTTTGTGATATTTAAAATATCGGAGATTTTAGATTTTCTATTCGATTTTTCTATTTTCTTTTATCTATGGTCATTCTATATTTGAAGTAAAATTAAACGTGACTGGTTTCAGCCGCTCTCTGTCCGTTTCAACGATTTTTCACTCTTCGACGATATAAATCGAACGAGTCACGTGCGAGGTGAGACAACTTTTCGATTCGATATCGTTCCATTAGAAGAATTTATATCTCGTACGTATTTTTTCTGATATTTTCATTGAAAAATTTACTTTGTTTCTCTATTTCTCTCTCTCTCTCTCTCTCTCTCTCTCTCTCTCTTTTTCTCTGGTTTATTTTTGATAAAACGAAAGAATTATTATTGGAAAAAAAAATGGTATTATTAAATTAACCCAAACACAAACAAGTTCAAAGATCTATGTAATTTAAATTTACTTCTTCGCGATTTTTTCTTGAAAGCAATTCAACTCTCCATATTTTATGAATTTTTTAACGAATTTTATAAACGTCGAAAGAAGTTTAAACGTCAGTAGGATTTTTCGATAATTCGTATGTTTGATTGTATCAATGACAAAAGCGAGAAAATTGGACGTTTGATCGACGTATTAAATGATATCGAATAAATGTCACACATTTGTCGACCTTTAGAAGTAGCATATTGAACGATATTTTTTATTATAATTTCAATATAATACATTAACATCGTGAGCCATATATGCATGAATTTTTCATGAAAGCGATAGGAAAAAAAGAGAAAGGATAGAAAATTGTGGTTAAACTAGGCTCGAAAATCGTGTTATAGACAAAATTGCGTGACGTGTATCACGACTCGTTGCTTTGATATATCGACGACACGTACATCTCTTTGTAGAATTACAAACGACACGTGGCAGTTAGCATTTTACGAAAGCTCGTGCGAGCGCAAAAGTAACACGCTCTTGAAAGTTCGACCTAAATCATCCTTTCTCAAAATAACCCTAATAATCTCTCTCTCTCTCTTTCTCTCTTCATTTTTCATCTTTCCACTATTCCATTCTAAAAAAAGGTTGTTTACTTGCCAAGAATATCAATAGTCTTCATTCAATTCATTTTCCATGAGATTGTATATTTATTTTTCTTCATTTTATTTCTTTCATTGCTCTTTATCTATTTTTTAACATCATCTTTTCAACTTTTTCGGCGGTCTCATTCGTTTCGTTGACGTCATCATTGTACTCTATCATAAGATCGATCGCACGCCCAAAGAGAATTTCGAACGTGAGACCGATAACTCAGGAAATTGAAAAAATCTACTTACCAACCACGGCGCTTTCAATAATAAAAGTTCTATTTTTTCCGCTGTTTTTCTCGTCCGAAACGGAGCTCTTGGTCCTCGGGCTTTTGAGTTTCTTTTATTCGTTAACTCGGAGTTTGAAATTCGCTGAACAAAAAGATCTACATCGATTGGAATGCAATTTTTATAGGTGACCACGAACACAGGGAAAAATTTCGTTATGGAAGTTTCAGTGATAGGGAAAATTTAGTATTGCTGTTATTCGATTTGCGTTGGTCAAATTTAACAATGGAAAATATTAAAACCTTTGTCTAGATATTAAAAAAATATATTAAGTAACATAAATGTTTAATCTCTTATTATATTATATACTATTTAAATCAGTTAATAAAAATGTAGATGTACAAGGAAACGTTTCATTTTAATTAAAATCGACGTTTCTTATTTAATAACAAATTAAAAAGTCTAGAAAAAAAAAATGAAATAGTATAAAGATAATTTAATTTTTATTATTTATACGTTAATTATATTTTGCATTTTCTATCTAATTCTCATATTATTACTCTTTAAATTTGTTTATTCGCTTTTTTATACCTATTTAGATTTTTTGGTAATAAATAAAATAATATATAAAAAGTGAATGAAAGAGAAAAGAATAAAAAATGAAGAAAGAGAGAAAAATGTAGAGTGCAGGGAGAACACGTAGAGGTAATGCGGTTTACCAGCAAGCTGATCTCTTCTCCACGGTGGATGATGCGCAAGGTGGACGGAGAAACAGGGGACCCAATTAGCATCTAGTGATAAATATACGAGCGGCTCTGTGCAAGCTTTAGAAAAATCTCTTTGAGAAGTTCGTGGCACTGACAATTTCCATTCTAACGACACCGGAAATATAAATATATTACAATTCTTTCTTCTAGCTCTTTTTTTTCCTACTTATTGTCATGAGATTTTGCGCACATGCGCACGAACAATTATCCCATTAATAACGCCATGAGAAACATTAATAATTCAAAGATAATAGGAGAGAGAGAGAGAGAGAGAGAAAATTTAGGTACAGTTTCTTTCAAAAATCAAGCAATCTTTTCGAAACGAATCAATCCTGTTCTTTCTCTTCGTACTTTATCGAACCCAATTAAATTTATGAAACAAATGATAATTTGTAATTATAAAATGATTTGGAACGAATGAAAAGTATTTCATTAATTGATCATATGTATGTATATGTAGGTATATGTGTCTACGAGGGAGAAAGTGAAAATGTCGATAAAGATAATGAAACATAAAAAGTAACAAATGATTTATATTTTTTTTTTCTTTTTGGAAAAATTGCGAGAAATATAACAGAATCTAATTATCATTTAAAAAGATTTTGTAAAAAGTTCATTTATTTAAATATCTTTCAGAGAATTTGGAAATTTCTTATGTATCCTTGGAAATTTAACGTAGTAATTTCGATAGTATATATTCGATATTTAATCGATACATTATACGTTCACATAAATTTTATAATTCGTATTTTACACGTTATCTCTCGATCTAATAGAAACCAACAAATATTTAATCGTCTTGCAAGCAGTAGGTACTATCGAGAAACGTAGAACAACCATTAGGAGGTGGGAACGCATCGGTACCGCACCGTATGCGCCACAAGTACAATTCATTTGGCCGCACCGATAATTATAGCAATTTATTCGCGGTAAACAGGGATCATTAATTTCAGTCGGTGCATAACGTGCACATACGTCTTCGGAATAAATTATGCAAACATACATGGAAATCGGGTTAGGTGGCAAGTCCGCGGTGAAAACATGGAAGGAGAGTTTCGAAGCTATCGCCGAGTTCGAACTTGACTAGATTCTTCGGGACACGTGGTAACACACGTGCTATTATGCGGAAAACGTATACGGTATATACATATGTCTTTCCGATGCCAAATCTTTTCTGAATCCTGCCAAAACGAGTTGTCGATACATATATGAATGCATCTATGCATACACATATCACGTACATATACGTGAACATATATACAAATACATAAATATATACATATTTCGACTTAATTCGCACGTGCAACGATCTTTGAATCCTTCGAACCAAAGTCACGAAAAATCTTCGGAACTCCGGAAAATTTTATTCCGACCGCGTTATTTATCTTGCCCGATATACGTTTCATTTAAATATTTTAACGCAGCGGGTATCATTCGAGAACTTGATCGATCTTCATACCTTGCGTGATAGTATGAGAAGGAAAGAGAGATTGGTGGGAGGAAGAGATGAAACGGGGATATAAATCTTAGTCGCTTGAATATGCAGTGGAATCAAACGTCGACTAGATTTAAGCTCGTTCGTCATTTCCCGGTATTACTACGAATTTAGATCTTCGTTGCAACAAGAAGCATCATCATACTCTATCTTTTTTCCTCGATAGAAATCTTCAAAGTTTGTGACATTAAATAATATGAATAGGAGTCTTCCTATTTTTTCGAAACAAGAATAGAATTTTATCGTCATCGTTACATCCCTTGATTTTCGATATTATAATATAATTTAATGTACATCGTGCTCGAGATCATTTACCATATCCTCGAAGTAAATTATAATTAATCATCTTCGTGGTATAATAAATGTCTAAAGAATTAGAATGTTCACTTATCGAGGTTACTTTATCGAGCATCTATAAGATCGATTATGATATTTAAGGATAAAATAGAAAAAGATAAATGATTAAAGAAAGATAGAGTATTACCCACCCTAGTATGTCTCACCTTTCGACATAAATTTTGAAACGTATTGACTCAAAATTAAAAGAAAAAAAAAAAAAAAAACCGAAAAAAGAATAGAAAAACCATTATGAAGAGAATTAAAAGACCTTTTAAGTGATATGCCATTTGATCCCTGCTGCCATATAAGATTTTTGAGAGGGTTAGCCCGAAGTGAGCGAATTTATGACAAGGACCTGTCTCCTCGTGAAAAAATTGACCTGTCTCAGCATTTTTCGAAAATATCACTAGATCTCATAATAATTCTGGTGAACACTTTTCCGTCAGTACACTATATAGAGTGTACCTATGTATTTATAAAAGATATATAAATTTTCTCCTCCTTTATCGAAGAATTAAAGTCATTCATAAATGTACTAGAACAAAGTAAACATTATTCCATACAATTGCTCATTATTCGACGTACGCAGGCGTAAAGTCAATTCGAGAGTACGTATAATTGATCGTTTAACGCATAATGTATTCATTTCACGACCATTCTTTTTATAACCGATTCAAATTATGTCACATTCCATCGTGAATATACCACGAGCAAATTTTAATATCGCTCGATCGATTCGATGAACTTCCGTGGTTTTTGAAAAGATGAAGTTCCATACGCACGAAATTGACAATAACGATGCCGTCGAAAAGACGCTTTAGAAAATATAATGATCGTGAAATTACAAATCATTCGAGATGAATAATTTTCCACGATAAGAGATAAAGTCGAATTTCAAATCGGACAGCTTAAACCGAAGACGGATGCATTCCGATACGGTGGTTAATCGACTTTTACATAACTCCATCCGTTTTCTCTGCATACTAGCGACGTGAGAAAGTCAATATCAAAGTGAAAAAGAAGAAGAAGAAGAAGAAGAAGATAGAGAGAGAGAGAGAATTCGAAGCGAGAGCATCTCCGATTTCCTCTTCTTCTCGCTGCTTGCCGCTTTTCACAAAGGAACACATATACACGTATGCTTCACTGCAGTCGTAAAATTGCACTCACGCGAGAAATTCCTTTCTCGAAATTCCGGATGTTCCCTCGTGGGACAGCTTCGGCTTTGGTGTCCGTCTCTCTCTTTCTCCCTTTCAATTCCTCTCTATACTACATATACTCATACACATTCATATACACGTGGCTGCCCTCACGTCGTATTATAATTGCACCAAGTCCCGTGCATACAATTATTATAATGGCGCGACGATATAACTGGATTTCGTCGTACCGAAGTGAAGTGAAGCCATATTACTGGTCGCTATACCGACATTGCTTTCCCAACGTGTATATATATATATATATATATATATATATATATATGTATGTTATAGTTACATATTGTACGTGAGTCCTTCGAGGACAGCATTGTCTATTGTTTCGTCCGTAGAGCTCGTTGGATTCGCGATTGCTCGACGAACAGTATTCGCAACCCAGACGCAACTCAGTTCGCTGTGAACTGTTTAATCTTTCGAGGTTACCAGAACAACCTGATCGAAGACAAATACTGCATTCTCGCAATTACCGAAGATTCTCTCTCTTTCTCTCTCTCTCTCTCTCTCTCTCTCTTATTTTTCGATTTTTATGTTTTATCTGTTATCAACGTGTTATTGTCGAACAACGATAGATAATTTTTTAACTGTTCATCTAGAGTATTTTGTTTCCTTTATGTGTTTCTCTTTGATATATTTCTTTTTGTTTCTTTTTTTTTTTTAATTTTTTTTTTTTATTTTTTAGAAACGTTCTCTATACGGTTGTATATGGAATATCGGGTATTAATTTACACGTTCGTATTGTAACAATTCAGAGAGCTTTTTTCCTCTACGGAGTAACATCGCCTCCAGCATATCTATTTGTTACAATCACGTGTACTACGTACATATATGTACATATATTACATAAAGTTACGAGTGTTCCACATGGAATAGATAAAAGTCATCTAGTTTTTCAGAGAGGAAAATAGAGAAAGAGATCTAAATCGTTCCGTCTAGTATTTTGTTGAAAAGTCATGTCAACTAAATTCTTTATATTAATTAACACGATTTTCTTTGAGAAATAATAAAGATACGAGAATATGGTTAAATCTAATATCCTTTTCGTTTGAAATGCATTGATCGATTCTTTTGTCGATTGTTTTTATCTTATTCTCTCATCTCTTTTGTCTTTCTAGTAATTATGATTTCTTTCAAATCTATATAACATTTCTTTAATAATTGTTTCTTAATTAATCGAACATAGAAAGATAATAAAGATAGGAAAATTGATAATTATGATTTCAACTTGAAATGATTTCAATGATCTATTTTAGATAGCATGCTCGTTTCTATCTCATCGATCCCAATGTAGAAATTATTCGACATGCTCCGTTCGTTCCACATACGGTTCTATGACCCGAACAAGATCGTTCTCTGTACAATTCCTTGTACATTTCTAATTGAACGGGAATATTCCTAGTAGAGATACAAGTAAGACAGGAATAGTCCTCTTAGACAAACATGAATCTTGCTTTCATGGATATATCAAAGTGCTCTCCATTTGGTCTATTTCCCTTGTTATCAACAACGCAATTACCTCCTAATGTCAATGTAATACCACCCTTCTAATTCGATCTTCTGCATAGTACATCCACTATCCTAACTGCGTTATTCGACCCTTCGTCGACTAAGGTTGCCACTTGGAATGAGTTATCTTATTTTGTGATTTAATAAATCAAATAAATATATTCCTTCCTTGTTAACAAATATATTTATTCGAATGTAATATTAAATTGTTCACGGATGTGATTAAATCTAGAAAAAAAAAGTATTGTTTGCGTTAAGCATTACAATAATGATGAATGAATCAAGAAAATAAGAATATATTAATATATTTAGGAACGAAGAGAATGTTTAAATTTTCCTTCTCTAAGCAAACGTGGAAACATGATGTGGAACCGCGTGCTTTTGACGTATGCATGTCTCCCTTACGCTTTACACTCCTTGTGGAATTGACGATGATCGACGCTTTCATGCACTTACTACTAACCGTTAGCAAAGCTGTCTCGAGCACTAAGCTAAATGGGCTACATTACGATGTAACCCTAAATGATAGCATTGATAATCTATAATATCCGACATGTCAATCAAAACATTTCAAAGATAAAGATAACAATTTTTCAAATTAAGATCACGTATTTTTAATTTTCGTAATCCTAATAATACTCATATACAGGGTAGAGTAAAAACTTCGTTCATCTGAAATATTTTTGTTATTTGTAAAAATATCGAAATATGTTATTAATTATATAGAGAGATTTATATAAATGTGATATAAATACTTTTTACGTGGATGGAGATTTAATGAGGATTTCAAGGTAATCTCTGTTTTTTTTTTTTTTAAGGGATGTTATATTTTTTTTATCGTTGTGTGCTAATCTCTGTTGTGATATTTTCACCATGCTACTATTAAAAGTCATTCAAGATAATTAAAGGATCGTAAAATTACTGTTACTTTCGAATTATAGAACTGCGATTTTATCACTGGATTAGATAGACTTCTTGCAAGGGCAAATAGTTGTCTTATGTACTGACATACATTATTGACAACAACGTAAACATTATCACAATTTACGATATTGCATGGAATATCGATAGTCAGTATCAATTGATTGCTGAGACAAATGACATCATGATAATCAAGATGAACCTCACTCAATGAACTTTACCCAATTCGATGAGGAACATTTAAAAATGTTGTCCATCAAAAAATATCCATTAAAATAGAAAATATGAGACGACGAATTATTGCAGCATATGCTCGAATCGAAAGTCCAGAGGTGATAGAACATGATGATTCAACAATAAAAAGATTGCAACTTTGCATCGATACAAATAGTCAATACTTTGAACATCCTCTGTAATAAGAAAATTTATTTTATTACCATATTTAAACTTGAATGATTTTCAATGCTGATATCGCCATAACAATAGTGGCTATAACATAGCAATACAAAAAATATTAGTATCCCATTTAAAAAAGAAAGATGACCGAACGCACATATAATGTATTCACATTTTTTCCCATGTCATTCAGACACTCCATATCATTCAAGTTTTATGTATAACATTTTTCTGGATTATTAAAAATGATAAAACTACTTTAGATGAATAAAAGTTTTTTTACCTCATCCAGTGTAATATTTATAATTTTTAATTAATTTAATGTTGTAAATTCAAATAAAGAGCAAATAATATAATCATTAATAGACGGTAATCATTAAAATTACATTATGACGAAAACGACGAGATACTTTTCTATTTTTATTTTTTTTTTTATTTTAGAAATCTTAGTAACTCACAGAAATGCCAGACAAAGACGAATTGTCTCACCAGCACGTAATGACAATTTATTAGGAAAGTTCATTCTTACTCATAATAGCTGAGCATCTATTCACTTTCTCAACTAACTTTATCTAATGTACCGACTGCTTAGTTGTAAGTTGGCGACTAAGCGCGAAGCCAGACAGCTGGCGTCAACGTGGTTTCCTCGTCATTCTGTTTCTCGTTGTCCTCGTTGTCGGTCTTATTCGTAATGTTGTCAACACATATCTCGGAAATGTAACACATACCTGTTTATGATATGCATCTTCTTGATGCAACGCGATGGAATTTGTTAATTAAATAAATATATTGACTGACTTTTTACTTGAATTTATTTTTCAAAGAGACAAAGAAGTGAATCGTGAAATTTCTCGTATATAATTCAAAAATTACGATTTACTAGTAATATACGCAATATATATTAAATAAAATTTCATTTGCGTAGTTTTCTTATACGAGTGTACAATCATTCGTTACATACATACTTGATATATATATATATATGGATAAAGAAAAGGAGGATATTGAACTACGACAAGACATTGATTCGTTACAGAACATCATAGTCAATTTGTTATTCACGATGTATTGTTAATGGCAATGTCGATTTTCTTTTTTATGTCAAATAAATTTACTCGCGTTTCCTTTTTTACGATCGATAAAACGTAGAAGTATTTTTCCAACAAATGCAACAGAAAGATTGATATTTTATTTTTCGTTTTGCATGATCGCCATGTCAATTGTTATTAGAGAACATTTTATGCTTATCAAAGAAATATCGAGTTTATCGAATTTTATTTACGATAAAATGGATAAAAAAAGGAAAGAAAAGAACAATGCGTTTTAAGTACATATGTACATATGTATATTCGGACGAATACACTCTCAAAATATTTGATAGATTAAAAATTCGATGATGTTTATGCGTTTTATAAAATATACCTCGAGTTTATCGAGAGAGTAAAATTTGTTTATTCGACCGCAATGACGGAATTCTCCTCCTCTTCGTCGACGATGAACGATGAAAAAAACATTTCCAGTCAAGAATTTCGTCCTTAAAGAAAAAAAAAAAAAAAAAAAAAAAAAAGAAAAGAAAATTTCTTCTCTCTGCATTTTTTTACCGCACTATTTAGAATATTGTCTTCGAAGAAATTTACTGACTCCATTCGCATTTCGCTACGATAACTTTTTCCGACGACGAGTCGACAAGTTCCGTTATTTGAAGAAGATTTAACGAGTCAGAAAATTGTCGACAGTATCCGGAATGGTGTCTCACTTGGGGAAAAGAAAAATGCAAAAAAATTCGTAGTGATAAATGCGATTTGAAATTTTAAATTCAACTTACAATTAGTTTTCTGAAATCTAACTAACTAGTACATTTGCTATCTTCTTGTTTCGCGCGAGATAAGTTTGAAATGTGTAACGAATAATTTTCTTTTTTTTTTAGTATTCTTTCAGGTACGTACGTATGTAATGTATGCACGAATCACGTCGTGTACTACTGATTGTTAGAGTGCATTTTGTACTTGGTTGGTTACTGAGAACTTCGAAAAAGAGAGGAATAAGCGTAGTCAGAGAAATGAGAGACGCGGAGGAAGAAGAAGAAGAGAAAGGGAAAAAAAAGAATTAAAATAAAATGGAGGAGAAGTTGAAATCTGGAGCATAACGCTAAGCTGTTCCGTGGACTTTTTAATGTGAAAAGGATGTAAATTTTTAGTTCCATGGTAAAGCTCAAGAACGTGAGACAATGAGAATAGCTTTTAAAGAACCGAAAGAAGTTTCGTGCCACGTTCGTGAACGTGTTTTTAGATGTCCCACTGGATCAGGAAATTTAACTTGTCAACGAGCGTTAGATTTTGACGCTTTCGCACATTATCGTTGTTGGTCGTTTAATCCTGTATAAATATAACTTACCATAAAGGAATTCACCTGTAAGATTTCACAAAGGTTACACCACGTAATAATACGATTTAATATACCTCCTTAATAACCTTAGTTAAAGCACGAGTAAGATCTTTTCGTTCTCGACTCGCTTATGTAAGAAATCTGCAATAACTTTAAATACTGATTCGTAGAATGGAAAATATAAAACGAGAAACAAATTTAGGAGGCTTTAATGTACAAGTAAAATAAATATTTAAAAAATAAATAAATTAATTATTTGAAATAAATTTTCATGAGTAATATTTTATGGAACTTGAAAAGTGTCAACGTACAGTATGTCAAGAAGAAGAAATTTAAATGATAAATTTTCGATTACTTTACAAAACATTATCGTCCAAAATTTACAATTTACAGTTATATTAATTTTTCAATAATAACAATCGTTTTCACAATTATTTTTTTCAGTATTCCTCTGTTATTTTAAAAAATAGACTCTTTTTTCTCTTTTTCTATTTTTTCTTTATTTATTTTAACGGTTCGCCAAAGCCATACGCATTTTATTCAAATATTCGAAGAGTGAATTACAGACGAATACCCATGATTCTAATATAGTACATGGCTGGAAAAGAGGATTCGTAGGACCAATAGAATTCAATAGAAATTCGGTGAGATCGTGGCATTCACAACGTGCTCGTATGTACTTTCACAAGAAAAACCACTTGCATGATCGTCTTGCGTCGCGATTCTCAAGAGACGGTCGTTGAAAATGCGGACCCATCGGCAAGGATGCTGTTATCAGCTACAGGGGGTGGAGGATGCTGAGATGGCTTATATGCGTTCGTGTGTGCGTGTATACATGTGTGGATACGATGGAAAATGAGGGGTAGTTCTGTTCAAACCAGAAGAAATTTGTAGGTCAGAAGTAGTAGAGAATATTGCTCTGACCTCTCTCAGGAGTCGAGTTACTATGAAACGCATAAAGGAAAAGAGTATGAGTGTATTAATGTGTGATAGTGTATATATGTATATTATGTGTATTAATATTTTTTAACTGTCGCAACAAATTGGTTGAACCAAAAAAAGATCTAATAATATTGTATACATACATATATATTACAATACATATATTTTATACGTACAAATATTATATATACTGTATAGAGCTACCGTAGCGAAAAATTATTCAAAGATATTAATTGTTCAGTCTATATAGTTAATATTAAAGAGCATATTTTCGTGATATACTGTAGATGGATGTCAAAAAATTAAAAAAAATATTACAAATAAAAAAATCATTTTTATAGCGGACCGCACAAATCGTTTTGATAAAATTTCATATTAAATGTTTGAAGTTATATTATATAAATGTTATTTAAAAATTTTTAATGTTATTAAAAAATAAAAATATGATAAACGTATGACGGATCGGCGAAAATAACATTTGTTTCTTTGTTTTTAATATAATTATTTGTATATTAATTTTTGTATATTAATAATTTGTATATTAATTATTAATTATTTGAATATAAAATTCGTTTCTTTTTGAAAATTAGAAAATACATGATCTACTAAACTATATTGAAATAAGAAACTTTAAATTTTTTCAAAAATTTCTGTATGTATGTATAAATACATACAGAAAGTGTGTCCAAAAACAAAAGAAATATTCACTATTTATACAGTAAATGAAACACACTATATTGAATAAAAAAGTCTTACTAAACATATATCGAAAGTCCAATCGTTTCTGAAATATAAACATTTTTGTATGTTAGTATTATGATTAACTTATTGATTCCTATCATCGTATACGACGTTTTCTCTAGTATTTATAAACCGTTCTGAATGTCCTCATATAATTTCCAAAATTACATCGGCAATTAGTTAGTTGTTAGCAACTTGACATCTTAACATGGAAAAGTTTCCTAATCGAAAAGTCTCTTCTTATGCTCTGTTTCAAAATCTTTACCAATATCTTCACGAATCAGATTTATTTCAATCAAAGGCAGATTGAATCTGGTGGACCAGTTACGTGGCCTCTTCGCATTTCTCCTTTTTGTATCGATATTTGAAAAATAAAATGTATTCTTTGCCGATAAATAAGAAAAATTACGAAATCGAATTTGCAATGCTTGTGAAATCATCCGACGGAGATGTGGAATTTTCGAGAGGATTCACAACTCTCTGAGAAGAATATGTCAAGGATGTATTTAAATGGAAGGAGGACATGCAGAAAACTTTTTGTAAATCGAAAAATCAATAGTAAATCAATCATAATAATAACATATAAAATTGTTTATATCTTAAGAACGCTTGACCTTTCAACCTACGTTTACTATGACTTATTTACTCAGTATAGTGCGTTACATGGACTATATAAATATTAAATCGTTTTCTTTGAACATCCTATAGACATATATGTAAGAAAATCATATATCGGAAGAAAGGTATGTAAGTATTTATGTTTACAGTTTTTAAAAATGTTTACAATTCCGGACATTCGTATGCTTGTGTTATAACGTCTGCGTAAAAGTTTTGCTTCTTCTTTTTATTATTATAAACAGATATTTCTCAAGACATTATATAGATCAGTGTGCCAATGTTTCTTATCGAATTTATATATGCTATTATTTCATTGATATTCACACATCCAGATAAGAATTTTAATATTTTTTTCCACGATCATATATTTAAAATTATTTCTTTTATACTTTGTTGCTTCAACTTCCTTCAGGAATCGAACATTTATTTATGGATTATTGATGGATATTGCAATTTCCATTTAAAAAAAAAAAAAAGGAAGTCCTATCTCTCGATTTAAACAAACTTTTCAAAATAATTTGCTCTTTATTTATTTTATTTATTTCGTGATCAATTTATAATTCAATGATTTAAAACGTATCGAAAAGTTCAAAAGTCTCTATATTTCTTAAGAAATTAATTTCTTTTAAATCACGATTTTTTAATCATGATTTTTTATCCGATACTTAAATATATTTTTCGTATTAATTAATACTAATTATTAAGTATATATATATATATATATATATATATATATATATATTAACATATTGTACTCTTTCGTAATTTTTAGAATATATAATTTGTTATATATGTATAGTAAGGTAAAATTAGCATAAATACGAAATAGAAATAATGAAATATATTAAAATAAATTAAATTAAAATTAAATTAAAACTATAAGATGTATCTAGTTTTGTTCAATATTTTCCAGTCACACAAATAGAGTTAATTCTACATCGCAATAATTTGATCGATTGCATTAAATATCTGCTCAGGTATTCGTACACATGATTATGTAAATACACACGGTCTATTTGATAGAAATATGATAATCTTACAGTCTATTGATTGAAAGATTATTATTATACGTATTTGTAATAAGGTAGTAATAAGCAGTTTCTTTGCTTCTTTTGTTTATTAATTATTGCATTATTAGGGGTAATAATTAGTGCGTGCGTAAAGTGATCCTTATCTTGATTTTTCTATCGAGGGCACATATGCCAAATCAAGGATAGATAAAATAAAGCATTATGGTGATTTTTAACCCGACATGCATAGCACTGCACTGAACCAAATAACCTGTAGTTTTTTCTTCAATATTGGTTTTTCGGATAAAATAAGAATTTTCTGTTTAATAATTTAGATCTGGCTTTAAAATTTCCTTCATTAGCTAGCTTAACAGCGTTCAAATTATCGAATCTTAATTCCTTATTTGATTCTATTGGTAATCCAATTTTTTTTAATAATTTATTCCGCATAACTTCTTTTATTTCTTGTAAAATAGCTTTAAATTTGTTCTCAGTTGAATATAACGCTACTATTGGTTGGTTTTTACTTCGTCAATTAATTAAATTTATACGCCATTTGTATACGCCGACAATCTAGTGGAAGATATCACATCCTTTGTTCTCTCTCATGATGCGTCAGTTTCTCATTCAATTCTTTCGATTTAATTTTTATTAAAAAATACCAAATGATAATGGATTGTCTCTTTCAGGTATCTTGGTATTCATTTTAATGGTGGTCTATATATCATTCTAGGCTCTTGATTAAATTTTGATACACAACTTAATGCAAACGATCAATCTGATCTTATATGCACCATTAAATACACGAGTCTTCTTATAAGCTCTTGATAAATTGCAATATTATATTTTTCACTCATTTTTCATTCGACTCTTTTTATTCCATACAATTCTTTACTAAATACTTTTTAAATAAAATTCTTCTGATGCAAATTTATTCTATCATCTTCTCGTTCAACCAGCATTCATCAAAATATTTTTTGTTTCTGATAAATATTTGACATCCATGTATCTTCTAATTTTTTTCATATATCTGTTTTCAAAAACATTATTGTCTCATATTATTGGCATATCATCAACATGAATTTCACAATACTGAAAATAATTTCTTTTTTTTTTAGGAAGGAATAAAAATGGTTTTTCCTTAGATTAATTTAATTCACCTTCTATTGATTTTCGTTAGAAATTCGTTCTAACTTCTTCCATCTTGCTTGAGTCCATAGATACTCTTCTTGAGCTTACATACATTCCTATTATTCTCTTTATATCCCTTTGGTAAATGCATTGAAAATTTTGTTCTTTTATAATCCCATGCGAAAATATAGTTTCTGTGTCACATATTTTCATTTTTTTTTCCTGTTTCAGTACCTATACTGAATAATAATTTGATAGTTTCTGTTTCGTAACCGAGATGAAATTCAGACGTAACTTAGGCGCCAAAATTTTTTTCATAACCAAATCGAGGACACTGTCCGTATCCTAACGCTACTAAACGGGCTTTGTATCGACACTCTCATATACTGCAATCCTCTTTTATGTTGAATACTCATTTGCATTTTATTATTTTTTTTTTTTTTTGTCTTTTCGATATAATACTATATCTCAAACTTTATTCTACCTCATTGAACTTATTGCATTATCTACAGCTTTTTTCACTTTTTTTTTAGTTTTTTAATATTATTTGAAATTGCATTTTTTGTTATCAGCGTTGCTGTACGTTTTTCTTTAATTCTTTTATATCTTCGAAAATTTTCTTCACTCCAAATATTTACCCGTTTAAGATGTTTTCGGATCTCCATTACTTCTTTTGTAGTTTCTTATATAGAATATAAAATATAACAATTAGTCCTTTAGCTTTATTTCTATTCTTTACTTCAACTAATTCTCCCTGAATTTTTACAATAATTCGATTCTGTTCAACAATACTTTCATCATAAACATCTTTATATTCACTATTTTTTATACTCTTCTTTCGTCACCTTTTTTTTTTTTCATTCTCATAATTCAATCCTAATGATCATTAAATTTTTGTCATTTATTTGATTTTCATTCTTTCTTTTCTTCTATATTTTACATTCATGTCTACTCTCATGAAATTTAACGTTTCGTAATCGCATCGAATTTTTCCGATTTGTGAAATATATATTCCATATGTATTATTTGTCATATCCTACAAATATTTTTTTTATAATTTTTGATTCATATGTGTTTTTTGTTCTTTTCATATTTAATAAGTACGAAACACAATCAAATCTTTTCATGTATTTTACATTAGATTTTCTATTATTTCACGTCTCACATGCTATCTTTTCATGAACTCATGATTTGATCCTGTTTTTAATGAGTGCTGCTATATATATTGCTTCGTTCTCAAAATCCAATGTCATCCTCGAGCAAGACATCATCGCTCTCGTCATCTCTATTACGAACATATTCTCTCTCTCTCTATTTCTCTCTTACTCTCTATGCTGCTCCATTATACTGTGATCTTCTTGATAGACTCAATTCATATTTTATTCCCTTTTCTTCTAATTATTCTTTTAAGTTTATCCGTATAGATTCACATCCATTATTTTAACATATTACTTCCAATTTTTATCTAAATTGAGTTTCTTCTAATATCTACAATCAATTTCGTTAGTTTTTCGGTCTTTTAATAATTTCATAATAAATTCCTTGAAATATTAGCTTTGAATAATAATCCTCTATTTTATTGTATTTGTATATTTTAGTGTATTGTATATTTTATTCTATATTATTGTAAATGTATATATCTTTTCATAACGCGATGATGGATTTATTGAACCAATCAAATCCATATATTTTACTTAATTATCCATTTTCCATTTTTATATGAATTTTTTCCTCAACACAAGACTCACTCTGTCTATTTAATTTGTCTGATTCCTTCATATCAGCCATAAGATTTTTATTCTTTTTAATAATCCTACTGTTAACATGATTAAGCCTCTTATCAAATATGTCTTTCATCAATGTCGTAGCTTTATCGCTCAATACTAACGATTTCTTAAGAAATATTTAGATTTATGTATTATTAGATTTTAAAACTTGATTTACGAAAAAAATATCACATATTTTTTATTATTATATAGATATATAGAATGTTTATTATATATTCATATATTTTATTATTAATATTAATGTGATATTCAGAATTATATGTGGGGGTTTAAATTTTATTTCATTATTACGTGATATAAGGATTGATAGAAATAGATTGTTGGAAATTGAATTAAAAAGTGTATTTACATATCGGCACATGAAGTAGATTCATACATTTATTAGATTATAATATTGAATGACTAATATTTCTTATTTAAAGATGAATAAAATGCCTACTGTTTGAAATATACATGTACTAATATGCATTTCTGAAGACGAATGCAAACTATTAATTATTTATATAAAGAAAATTACTTTCTATAAAGAACAAAATTTCATATATTCCTGAAATCTATCGAAAATTTTTAAGATTTTTGTTTCATTCTTAAAATTTAATATTTAATTAATATATTAATTAATTCAATATTTATCAGTAATTTCAATTCTTGTATGGATCTAGTCTGCTTTTCATAACGTATTAATAATATTTACAGCCATGGAATAATATTCCATACTTTGACATATTATTAATGCAGTTTTTATCTATTTTCAAAGATTTATTTAATACAATCTCTTTTTAATTTTTCAGATGTTTGTTAGTTAAAATGTAATTATAACTATTTAAATTGATATCGAAAAAATAATATCCAATTTAAGTACTATTATGTTCATAAAGTTATACGTAATTATATCGATCAAATGTATAAGAAAGTAAATATTTATTTTCTGTTAATTTCTTACTTCTATTGCATTTTAAAGGCACTAGAGAGGTTTGAAAGTTTAAAAAAATTAATGATTGATTTCTTATATATTTCGATAGTGTAATATATCATTTAAGAATATCTTTTCGTTTGACTTTTTGAAAAATTCGCAAAATTCTGATCAGGTAACTATAAAACGTAGTATAGCGCGTGGCCAGTTGAATGGGTATAAGGTCGGATCGTTCTTGTAAGGTTGTGCGGTTTAATAGACCTGCCACGTTTTCTTTCTTGTAAGTTATACAACAGAATAGTGAAATCCATTCAGTAAGCAGTTTCAGTGGTACGAAAATTTTTGAATTGCAAGCATGACTGTTCTAACATCAATATTGTGCCGAAATTTTGAATGCGATTTTCTCTAAAAATTATACTTTTTGATGGTTTTATTGCGATATTCTCGAGAACTGTTGAAGATATCAATAGAAAATTTATACAGGAATAGTAAAACAATATGGCACATTAATTATATGTGAAATCCGATTGAAAAAAATGTGTTGTTACAATTTTATAATAACAAATAACACGAATTTTTCCAAATTTTTCATTAATTTTATTTTCATTTTCAATTTTTTAAATATAATTAGCAGAGAGGTTAACGTAAGGAAAGAAAATATCTTAAGGATTTTCATTCATCCTGGATTGGAATCGTGGTACAATCGGATTTTATATAATTTGCTTCATTACGTTGGAACACTGACATTATTGATCCGAGAACAATTCTCGATGGATTTTTTTATTTTACAATGTTACAATTAATATTCTTAAAAAGATAATAAATTCGTCCGCAGTTTTGTTATAAACATTTAAATAATAAAAATCAAATTTTTTAAATTGGCCTCAGTTACTTTTATTGAAGCGCATATGGCTCATCTTTGTAGATTTGGTAAATGTTGAACTGAAAGTTTTTTTTTTACTACGACCAGATGCTTGTCCTTGAGATTTTATTAAACGCTCGCTACATAAATTCCACAGATAAAAGCGGTTAAGAGCCTATGGCCAGTACTTATTTATGTTCAGATATCTCTCGTGAATGATTAGTTTTTCGGAATATCTTAGAGCAGGCATCAAACTTTCGAGGATTCTAAATCAAACAATTTATAACGCTTATCTTAAACTTCCCCTTGAATTATCTATTTTTTAATGGTAGTGAAACACGGTCTCCATTAGTATCCAAGAACTACACGTGAGATTATTTAAAAACCAAAGCTTCTTAAACTCTGGGTCGCAACCCCAATATAGGACCGTGTAACTGAATATGAGGCTGGCAAAAAATTTGCCAACAGTAAAAGGCCTTTGAATGCGAAAGAAAAAAATTAATTCAAAATTAAAAGCTTAATGAATCCAAGGCGTTGATTTGTATACTTATTTTATATAGATAAATATTTATTCGGGATTGTGTAAAAATGTTCTCGGACGAAAATGGGGTCGTGTAAAAATTTCTCGAGCGAAAAGGGGTCGCGAGTGGAAAAAGTTTAAGAAATCCTGATTTAACCAACCTCAAGATTAACAACCCGAACATACCCCAGACCAATCAAGGATCACTCATTCCCTTTTATCATCCTTTTTATACTTGAACTCCTCCTGTATATCTTTTCCCTTTCCTTTTTTCTTATTTTTTCCGACAGTTAGTCAAGAATCATTTAGTATTCTCAATCCGATAAGTAAACATCTATAAAAAATATTACATTAAAGCGCAGCTAACTTCGGTTCTAAAATATACAATATTAGCAATGTATTTTTAGAATAAATTCATTAGTTATAACTATATTTATTTAAGAATTGTATCGACTATATTTCAATTTTATACAATTAATTTTAGTGTAAGATTTCAGTGCACGTACCTGGAAAATAACGTATGATTTTTAGACATGATATGCTATTGATAAATACGAGGAAATAGCTCCTTACAATAATCCAATTAACAGATTCAATAGTGTCTTTAAAAAAGATGTATAAAAAAAAAATAATTGTGATGCTAGGTGCATAACTAATGTTCTGATTCTTATATTCTATCTTTTTACACTTTAAAAGTAATATAAAGAATTATAATTCTGATTTATTTAGTTAATTGATTAATGGGTTATTGGTAATTGATTAAAAATAAATTAAATAACTATTGTAAATATAACTTAAATGATTAATTTATTGTTAAGGCTAATTTAAAGGTACACATATTAAATTGATCGTTTGTCTATAGCAAAACATTAAGATAATTTAAAAACTAAGGATTAATAATTGGAATATTTCCAATTACTACATATGACTTTGAAATTTCCAACTTTTGATTTATCAATAATATGATCTAATGAAAATACGTTAACTATAATAAATTTGACAATACAATACTCATATATTATTGATGGAACGTAGCAATTACAAAATAAATATATCTAATTTTGAATTTACAAATTACATGTAAAAATTATGTAAATTAATTAATATTGTGCTTTTTAAAGAGATATTTAATAAAGAGTTTTGTCAGATAGATTAGGGCAAAGTTGCGATTGATTAATACCTGATTGAAATTCTTGATCGAACTCGATTGATTTGAAGGAACGTTTATTAACATGACTAATTAGTATGATATCTTACAATTAGTCTGTGGATCTCGATATAAGGCAACTTCAAAGTGATAAGATGAGACCTATTTAAATCTAAATCATGCAATGTAAGCACTACCGAACTTAATGGCTGCATATTTCAATGTGTTTCCAAAATGCGATTAGTAAACTTCAACGTTACCGTTATTGAATATTTAGAAACGATGACTTAGGAAAGTAAAACGTAGTACTGTCTCTAATCAGATATCTTGAAAATATTTTTTATAAAATTTGCAATTGAAATTCGGTGCGTATTCATATAGATACATTGGTAAATTCATATAATATTTGCACATACTGCAATACAATATTTTCGATAAATTGTATCGAGTACGATCGACCTTCTATATTAATTAATTTATTTTATATAAATCAACTCATTCGTATAGAGAGTATACGTAATCGAGTGAATTAAATCGGACGCAATTCTATTAAATAAAGCAAAAATATTCTATTGAATGAATATCATTGAGTGTTACAAAACCATATTTAATATTAAAAAATTATCTTTATATAAATTAATTTCAATCTAAATCTTAACTCAATATTTTTTACGGCATACAAAAATTAACAGTTTTTAACTAAACGAAAAGAATATTATTTTTTTAATTTAAAAAATCAATTTCTCAAAGTATGATCTTTTTTACAATCGTTAAAAGAGATATATTTTCATAACTATGTGGTATCGTGAATTTTAATCGATGCTATATGCGTGAAATGTGAGTTAGCCAGCATGCATAAGTGTATCGTTTCTCGTATCGATCCTTAGGAATATTTCTAGGCTTTATTTCAGTGTGAATGAATATGCATGTGTATGTGTGTGTGTGTATATGTGTGCGTGTACGTATACATGTGAACGAGAGTGAGGCTTGAATTCTCAAAGAAAAGGATAAGAAAGAAGGTGAATGTGACGATCGAAAGAGGACAGTTCCAAAAAAAACACAGAGCAACTAAAATAGGACTTAAGACGTTCTTCATTTTTCCATACAATTTTTATTAATTTTCTTCAATAGGTCTTTTATTTCATTAAAATTACCAATACCACAAGTACATTTTGTAAAATATTATTATTATTATTAGATTTTATTATTGAAATATTTGTGTTGGATCTCATATCGTGCTATCGTAGATTGGACCACCAACAACGTCTATCATTCAGAAATCAGACGAATTTCTCTCGAAATAATTCAGGATCTCTTCAAGTTTTACAGTTGAGAAGATTCGATCTCATCGAAGTTCTAACAGGTTTTTCTAACACCGCATTAAAGCTATTTTTCTACTTTACTTCTAGCTACCTATCTACCTTACTTCTTTCATTTCTGTTTTTCTGCTTGCCTTTCGCATTTTTCTTTCTTGTTCTTATTCGAAAGAATTGTATTATCGCATCGATTCACGAAAATAGCTCTCGTTTTTCTAGTTATAGATATATGCTACGTGTATTTACCTTCTTCTGTCTCTCTCTCTCTCTCTCTCTCTTTATTTTTTTTTATCTTTCACTTCAAATAAAAACATTTATTTTAATAAATTCGTCAATTTTTTCTATTAGAAATAAACTCGTCCGTATATTCATAAAATTAGAAACTTGATATAACAGTAGATGTATATACGTATTACGTATACTATTTGAAAAGGTAAATTCCTCGCAAAATACGCGTACTTCGAACGAGTGGATTTTCTCTCGCGATATCTGAACTACGATTGTTACAACTGTGAGCAATTACGGTGGCCGCGACACTCCTGTAAGTTGCTACTTCGACTGTGGAATATATTTACTTCGAATTCGCGATATATGTGTATGATATAGGTATACGTTTTCTACGATATTTGTGTATATAACTATGTACGTAAAATCATAGAACTTCTTGCCTAACGCTTTCGTCTAACGTTGAGAGAGTTTCTCCGTAATTACATTGCAACTTTAATTAGTCAGAAATATCGTGAGATCGTATGTTGTTTCATTTTGGAAAACGAAGATTTATCGTAGTCGTGTGAAACAACGTTCGGCTCATCGAAATAAAGTTCAGGAATATTCTAATACAGAAAAAAATCTTATAATAGAATGTTTCTGAAATATTATAATACGATTTTGGAGTGCAACTAAAAATATTGTAAACATTTTAAGAATCTACAAGATCGAACGTCTGAATAGAAAAAAAGTATATTTTAATTATTAGGCTAAGTCCAATGTTTCTATAAACAGAAAAGATAAAAATATATGATATTCCAATTTTGCAGAATAAATATCGAAATATAAGAAATAATTTACCTCTCTGGCTATATATACGAAAGTTATATGAAATATATATATATGTCATAATACGTAAATCATAAAAATTCATTTATGAATTTTTATTACATTAAATGAAGTAAATATAATGTAAAGTAAAATAAATCGAAAAAAAGAAAGTATAGTAAGAAAGTATTCTCGTAAAGATTGAATAGAAAATGTGTCGATTTGGTCTCCATGATTGTGTATATGTGTGAAATACTCAAAGCCGTAGTTTCGACTTTCGAATCGAAGCTTGGGTTTATTCGTTCCATCAGTAAATCAAGGAACAACGAGGGTCGTTAACGTAGATCGTTTCGTTCAATAAGATCTCGAAGTAAGGTTGTACGAAGAAAGGAAGACGATAATATATCGCTGTACGTGAAAAGGAAAGTCGTTTTCCAAGAGCTCATAGAAAGTCGGATATATTATCGAGTTGGTCGTATCGTTTTACTAAAGCGATTTGGATTACCTATTCCAGAGCTCATATTATGCGGTTCGTCCGTTCGAGCGTCTAACCACAAACGGACGGACATTTTCGGAAAATTCTCTGCGGGTGTTGTGCTTGCCGAGGCTCGAATGTATTTCGCGCGAAAATGCCTCGAGCTAAATGCGATGACGGCTGAATTTCCTATAGAAATACTCCTCCATTCGGTACTATATATATATGTGTATGTGTGTATATATACATCATATATATATATATATATATATATATATATATATATATATTGATGTATATATAGAGAGAGAAAGAGAGACGCGCGCCCGCGTGTGTGTGTATTATAGACATATATTATATATATATATATATATATATATATATATATATATATATATATATATATATTTATTTATTTATTTATTTATTATTATATTTATATTTATATACATATATACATACATGTATAGGATGAGGCATAAATAGGAACATTTTAAAGTTTTTCTTACTTATGAATGCATAAGAAAGATCTTTGAAAGTTTTGATTAGTTTTTTATTATCACGTTTATTACAGATAGTAAATTTTCTTCCCGAAAGTATTTATAATATCTATGAGATTATAATACTTAAAGATTTTCAATGTTAAGATTTAAATGTTTCACACTGTATATCTCTAGTCTCTTTTCATTTTCTTTCAAGTTATAGTTCTTATCCCTCATTCTCGTTTATTTTTGAAACAAGACACGTTCTCCAATGGGAATTATATTTTAGGATATTTTTTTTTGAAGTATGAGTACTTCAGTATTAACGAAGAAGGGATATTTCGAAGGGATATAAGTTTAATTTCGATACGTCGATAGTTAGATTAATATCTTCAAATTTATGGGAACAGAAACGTCTCGAGAATTTCAAGTAAAAAATCTTTCTCTCTACCAGCAGGTAATGTTTTTCTCATGTATCTTGTTTGCAATATCGAAACGATTAATCAGCTTGAAGGTTTTTTATGTCACTGTTCTAGAATAGTCTATTCATTTGAAATTTTACTTGAATTTTATAAACGCCGTAACTCTCTTTGTGTTTCGTGCGGATAGCCGTAATTACTCGTTGCACACATTGAGCAACTCTCTTTGCCTCAAACACGCAACGATTTCGTGACACGATCGGTGAGAGCCAAACGAGATTTCTCAAATTATTTGCTTGAATAACGTTTTAATAATACGATGCGTGCCATAGAAATTTGACATGAGTGACGTTCCGGTTCTCCGAACAAATTAAATTGAAGAAAAGTTGCTCGAAATATAGAAATTAAATAAGTTTAATTGGCACGTTATTTTAATTAAGTTTTCAATCCAATTCGTATCGTCAAGATACCATTATATGTATATATATATATATATATATATATATATATAAATATATAAAATATAAAGTATAAAATATAAAATATATAAAAATAAAATAAAATTTCGAATGATTCTATTGGTATAAAAAGGAAAGAAAAAAAGCATATAAACATATAAGATTTTTGACCTTCTCAAGTTCTAGGATCGAAAATCACTTTGAGAAAGCATTTAGGGGTGAATTTCAGCTTTAGCGAATCAGTACGGAGCGTTATACCGAGGCATTGGATTTATCAATTTGCGGAACTTTCGATCCACCTGTGGATTATTTCCAAGCAAACTTGAGTTAGACGAGCTTCTCTCACGAGTCTTTGCATCGTCGTCGTTGTCGTGTGGCGGATATGACGCAACGCGTTGTTGAATTTCGGTCGTAACGTACATATGTACATATACTCATCCTGATTTACATCAAGTATTAATATGCATGTGGAACTAGAAGATAAACTTGTATGTAGTAACGCTCGACAGTCGATTTTATATATAGCTATCAAGAATGTCAATTCGAACGTTTAGGTATATCAAATGTATATTCTTGTTAAGAAATAAATTCTTTACAAATTGTTTATGTGACAGTTCGTGCTCTATACAATTTGTTATACAGATTGCCTTCCAGTTTGTTTTGGCCGTTTATCAAAATTTGATATAAATAAAAAGTTCAAAAAATAAAATCACACAGGCAGAACTGCATACGTACATATTTGTACGTGAACGCTACGCGAGTAAACTTAAGTAACAATCGATAATTCAAGCATGTGCGCGTACTTAAATACGATCGGAGGTTTGTCGGAGGTAAGCACGAAGTCTGTTGATGATCTAAACGGAGTTGGAGAACTTTACCGGACCGAACGCTTCTGAACCAATCTATACCGAGCAATGGCGTAGAACTTCTAGTATTTTAAATAAAATTGAAAAGAAGATATTTTCACAGATTTGTTCACATAGAAGATAATTGCGTGAAAATAAAATAAAAAATCGCGAAAGAAACTTGCAATTTTGCGATTGGTTACAAAAATCGTAGAAATATTTATATTGAAGAAAGAAAAAAAATTTATATCGATGCTTCGACTCGAACATTTTTCAATTCGTTGGAATATTTTTATTGTGTTTGATTTGTATGGTGATGTAAAAATTGATTTTGTCGTCTTTTTGTTGAATTAATTCAAAGAGAAATCAAAAGTCTACGCTTCTGCAATCAGGTTCATTTCAACGAACAGACTGCTCACGCTTGATTCACGATGCTACGATGCACATATACGAGGAGTATCACCGAAAACTTCATCCTGGAATGCGAATGTCGAAGCAAGCTATGCTGAGAATTCGATTCGTCGTCGGTCGGGTTTCCACCTTTTAAACCTACGCTGTTTTCGAGTGTTACGAAGGTTCGGACGTGGTTAGGTCTTCTAGAAGAGTAATAGAAGGAGATGAGAAGGAAGATGGTAGTGGCTTTAAATGTGCCACAACGTGCTCATGAAAGAGCAGAGGATGATGGTGTTAGCACGTTAAAGGTCAAGAGGCGATGTTAGCTATTTTTCTCACTCTCTCGAAAAAAAAAATTACTAGTTACCAAGTAGTTCAAAAGAAAACGTAGAAACGTTAATGAGAAACAAGAATCTAACAAAACTACTTGCATAAATTTGTTAATGTAACGAATCATTTTTTCCTTCTGACTCTTCTTATTCTATAAGTTAAACAAATCATATAGATTTGTCAATCTCGAACGAATTTCATTGTGGTAATATTTAACGGATATCTATCAAATTTAATCTACTCTTTTTGAAAGGGTAAACGCGGAATACAAAGAGGTAGAGGATAGAGTTCGAAAACGAAACGAAATTTCATGGAACGGAACAAGTGTTATCGATTCTACGGAATAACGAGGATCAAGAGGGATTAACACTATTCGATACGAGGTAGGTGAGAGAGGGAGGAAGTTAAAACTGTAAACTCTAGGTGTGTTACGGACTGCGTATTATCACATTCGCGTGAAGGGTCAGGGAAGTACGAGCGTTAGACACACTCGAAATGTAATTCTCGTTAAGCCATCGAAGCCTGCGTTTTTTCAAATCTCGATATACATGCATACAGGACGGGCGTAATTGCGTATATCTATGTGTCTGTAAATCAAAACGCGTTTGAGCATATATGATATCGCAGCAGCATCTCTTGAAAGGCTACACCTCTTGTTGAACGTAATTAAGTACTTATCTATGTGTATGTGTGTGTATGCGTGTATATATATATATATATGTTTACTTATCGACGATAAGAAGCTAATAAAATTTCATATCGGTTTACTCACATGTTTCGTAGCAGTGTAGCCGGTGAATTGTTGAAGCCTGCTGCTGACCATCTTCGTTCCGTTGTTCGGTGCCTTTTCGGTTTTGTGCCAAAAACCGATCACACCGGTTATGATCAAAGCGACAAGTGTTATAATACCAATCAGCAAGGCCAATGTAACGATTTTGCTACGGGGTGATATTACCATCGCCATTTTTCCTTCGATATCGGTGCTTTCTCTATATGCACCTTTTTGTATCTTTTCTCTCTCTTTCTCTCTCTCTCTCTTTCTCTCTTTCTCCCTCTGCCTTTATCTATCTCTTTCTCTTTATCTCTTATCTTATCAATGAACAGTACGCTCAACAAACAATAACGACAACCACTCTATTAAAGTGGGTGCAAAACATTCGTATATCCTTTTAATATATCCTTTCTCTGTTTGTATCTGTATATATATATATATATATAATATATCTATGTATATGAATATCTCTGTGTGGAGGGCCAGGGTAAGGATGTGTAAATATAATAATATATTATTCTCATCGCATGGCCATTCGTGAATTATTATAACTTTATCACGTCTTCATACTCGAATATGGAGGACGAAACATCGGGCGAGTCCTCATGGACCCTTCGTAAAGTCATCTGGCAGTGAATCGACCGCGCCCGAATCGATATCGAAAAGGAAAGATGGCCTCGATCCGTATCCAAAGATGCACTTGATATGATTTTACGAAAGATACAGAAGAATTTCTCCTCTTTTACTCCGCACCACCTCTCTGCTTATCCTTCTTTCCACTTTTCGAAGAGAAGATATGCGAGGTTGATTCGTTTATTTCTTCATCCTTCTTTCTTTTTTCTTTTCTACTTTTTCTTTCTCTCGCTCTTCTATTCCGTCTTTCTTCCACCTCGTTGGCGAAGAAAAGAATACTCCTTCTTTTCTTCTTTCCTTTCTTCTTCTTAGATACTCACGATGTTCTTGAGGGGCCGATTCACTGCAAATCTCGACTATCGATATGCGAGGATATGAATTTTTCTCGAAGTTTTCAAAATTTCGTCGAGAGAAGGAAAAGAGAGAAAGAAAAAGAAAGAGAGAGAGAGAAAGAGAGAGAGAGAGAGAGAGAGATAGATAGAGAGAGAGAGAGAGAGAGAGAAAGGAGTATATGTGTAAGATCGTTTGGAACTTTTTCTTCTTTTTCCCACGCCACTTTCTTTGGTCCAATTATTACCCTTTAAGAACGAATGAGAAAGAAAGAGAGAATTCTCTTTCCAATTTTGATCGTTTCAATATTTTTACTCTCCTTTTTATCTTAAGAACACAACTGTCTTCTTTCCTTCGTAAACTTAATCGTGTTCGATCAACGACCGCAGTTGCGCTTACATATACAGACAAACACACACACGTACGCACACAAGAGCACGCACGCATACAGGCGCGAGTGCACAAGTAACGATAACGAGTCACGATAAAGTCGTCTGAAGGATCAACAATAACGTTACTACAGCCGGCACATGACGCGATGTACGACCTAAAAGAAATATCGTTCCAGCTAGCTTTTCTTCTGCGCGTGTTTCGTCAACGATGAATGGACAAAGCGAAGCACGTTTGCAAGAGCAATAAGGCCAACTTCATTAAATTTTACCGAGTTTCTTAATTTTCTTTTCTTTTTTTTTTTACGATATGCTTACCTTTCTCCTCTCAGCTAAGATTGTAACTTTTTCGATAAAAAGAAAAACTCAGCGCATACCTAGTTAGCAACTGACAAATGTTGAATAATAAGAGAGAAGAATTTTTGATGGATTTTTAGCAGGTGTTGAAACTCATAAAAGTAATACTAATTAAGCGTCGAGTTAAGTGAAAATTAGATATATCATTTTTGATTAAAATAATTTGTAATAGTTTTCATTAATTAATCAGTCGAATTTGTTGAAATTTTCGAGTAGCATAATTTCTAAAATTTATTAGTTATTAATTAGTTATACTTCGAAAGAGCTGACGCTAGAAAGGCGGTAGGAATGGATGGTGAGAAGGTGGGTCTGACGGGAGATGGAAGCGAATGAAGTAACGAGAACCACGGCTTTGATAGATCGCATTTATTTTATGGAAGCATCGAATCAATACCGAGTGTCGCGAGTTACGCCGGGAGACTAGAAATTTTAATTGCCAGAAGACGCATTGGGTCGAAGTCCGTCGATCAATCAAAATCGTTATCCCAGAAGTCCATAAAATCGAAGTAATTTTCATTTTATCGAATATGTCGAGCTTTAATATACGATGTATAAATATTTTATACATATTACATACATATATATATATATATATGCATAACATATATTATACATATAACATAATGTTGTACTTATGTATAAATTAATATACACAAGTAACATTATCATAAATATTTGAATTTTGTGACATAACTATAGATATGCTTAAAAAAAAAATCCATATAAATAATATAACTAATATAACTAATATAAATAATATAAATGCATATAAAAAACATACAAATGTGTATTCAATATATATACTACATGCATGTAAAATATATATCTCTATAGAAACATAAAATAAACATCTCTAAAAAAATATATATATATATATACGTATATTATCGTGAAGATTATTGAAAGATGTTTATCCGATAAACAAAAGTAAAAAATTTTTTAAACAACCGACCACTTTTGAGTGACCCTTCTACATTGAATCTTCTTTCCTCCGCCAGGGGGTGGATTTGATCGTTCAATAATTCCAACGCATTCGTTACGCGAACGGATAGCTGTCGAATCGTTGATTTTTTCTATGTCGTCCATCGACACAAGAGGCGCACCGAGAGCTCTTTTTCACGATTAAACAATGACGTATAGTCCATGGACACAGCAGAAAAACCGACAACAAAAAGGATGAATTTCGTTGTCCATATTTCGACTAGGTATATCTTCGTGTCGATAAATTGTAGTTAGTCGACTTTTATAAAGATATGTTACTTATTAGTCCCGAGACATTGTTCGTTAAAAAAGATAGTAAAAATCTCCAAAATTTTAGCATAATAGTATAAAATTAATCCTTAAAAGATTATCAAAGTATAATACATGTATTTATTTTAATTATCGCGATGTTACTTCTAATCATAACAAAACTTAATTTTCATAATTTTCATATTATTTTCTAAAATAATAAATAATATAGTAAGTCAAAACTATCTACGATATTAATTATGATCTTATGAATAATAATTTTTAAGTAAAGAACGAATAAAAAAAACATTAAAGAAAAAACGTTCTATGATATTTATATATTAATTTTTTTCATAATATAATTATAAGCTATATTCAATATAGAGAATATTTGCTCATTTTACGAAATAAATGAAATCGAATAAAAAGGAATTGATGTTAAGATACAAAAGTTCGAAAGATAATCGACATCCAACAACCATACAGTTAACTAGACGGCAGCGTTCTACGAATTTTCAAGAAAATTGAATGGTGTCGTACCGAGTGCTCTTCTCGTAGATGTACACTTGCCAAGGAACGAGAAGTAGTGCCAGCCGAACGAGAAGAAGTGTTTGATGTAGCGACAACATAAACTCTAACGCTATCGAGCAAGGAAGGATCGAGTCGAGGCAAGACTGGTGGCTGGATGTTCTTTAAAGAGGCAAATCAATTTCTATTCGTTTCCTTGCCAAGTCACTTTCTTTCGTTTCATCTGTGATACTCTTTATTTCTCTTGTTTTTACTGTGTTTTTTATTATTTCATTAATAACATAACGTAAGAATCAATTGACACTTATTCCTAATACAAATACGAATTTAAACAATTGAAAAATGTAACCAAGAAGACTTTTAAAATTTTATAAAAATTTAAGTATCGATATTTTTTTCGATAAAATTGACTCTCACGTATATTCTGATCTACTGGAATTTAATTTGTAATAAGAAAGTGAACAAAGAACAAAATTTCGAGGCCTCTTATATTTAATGGACTTTTAGAATGATCAAATTAGACATATACATATATATATATATATATATATATATATATATATATACATATATATATATATAATATCCATTTTTGTTTATTTCATTTCATACTTCATTCCTTCCTGAAATCATATTAATAATTGGCGTATTAGTTTTACATCCGATCTTTTTTCTATATCTGACCTTTTTGTAAATGATCATGTAATATAGAAATGATGTAGAATTCATCAGAATCAAAACCATTATATTGATTTTACGATTTCACCCACATACACACAATTTTGTTTTCTTAACATAAAATTTATTTTATTATTATATATTTTATTATTTGACGTTTTGTCTTACGAGACGTGTCAAGATTCTTTTTACAGAGAATAAGAGAGAGAGAGAGAGAGAGAGAGAGAGAGAGAGAGAGAAAGAGAGAGAGATTAAAAACTTTCCTCTTAGGCGGAAATGTTATAGGAAGTTGTTCCGGAATTTGAAAAATTCAAAATTCAAGGTCGCTCGCGAAGACATACGCAGATGAGTGCGTTTCATTTATACTCGTGACTCTCGGAAAGATGCATTTCGCGCGAAGAAATCTTTCTCTTCTACATTAGTTTCTACCATCTTTATCCTCTCTTATCTTCTTTCTTTCTTATCTTTTTTCGCGATGAACGCAATTATTTAATATATTTTTCTCCCTTCTCCTCGCGAATGCTTTCCCTCTATGTTTTCAAGATTTTCTTACGAAGTGAGAAAAATAATAAGAAAGAGGAAAAGAGATAGTTGAAAAAAAAATCAAGAGAACGAAAAGTTTCGTTGGCCATTTTATAGGATCATATCAAATATCTCGGATGTTCTACTTTTTGAATGATCTTTTGGTTACTTTCGGACGTTTCTAAAATTTCAAATTATGACGTCGTTGCTCCAATTTTGCATCGAACACTATTCTCCTCACGTTCGTACTATCTCTTTTATCGTTGTACCATCTTCTTTATGCTATACCCACATACTTCTTCTATCTTCCCTTTGCTAGACCAAACGTAGATATTTTATCGGCGAGCGTAAACGCTTATATCCTATGACGTATTTCATTCGATATTTCTAAATCTTCTCGTTTTAAAATCCATGATTATTTTCTTTTTTAAAAAATATTCTATCGTTTGAACTTCTATCGAATTTTCGATTACTTAATGGGTTTCAATATTTAATCGTTCCATACGATCGTATACAAACTCTTAATAATTAATATTATTATTATTGTTGTAATTATTGTTATTATTATTATTATTATTATTGTCATTTACCATTGTGTTTATTTTCATGAACGAGATTTCGTTTCATCCATATTTTCGAGATTTCTCTTTGGATTCTCCTCAGTATTTACGAAGTTTGCGATCGATGGTAATAAAGTTTGAAAACGTTTCGTAGTCCAGACAAGATATATCATGTTATATTAATATATGTACATTATATCGTATCTCTTTTTATTTTAAATGTATAATAATATCTATACTTAAGCAAATGCATTTATATAAAAATGAAGAGAAAAGTTTCATTTTTATTTTATTTTAAATAAACAATTTGAAACATCAATTACAAACGTAAGTAACAAAAGGTTTTATCTTACAATATTTATACCACTTGAAGAATTTCTTTTATGGATGTAACGACAAACGACGTTTCAGAATTTATTAAGGTTTTGTAAAAATATACTGAAATGAACGAAAAGAATACGCGAGTGAAAGGAAAGAACAGAAAAAGGAAAAAAAAAATAAAATAAAAAGATTGGTTGAGAATCTTTCAAAACAAATAACAAATTTCGAGCTTTAAGAGATTAACTTGTGCAAAGCCGACTAAGTCCTGAGAGACGAGAAATGGATTCGAAAGTAGTTAGAGTATTTTAGTTGAAACGAAATCGTAATTTTTAAAGAAATATCGTAATGAGAATAAGAAAAAGAGAAAGAAAGAGAAAGAGAGAGAGAGAGAAAGAGAGAGATAATGCTATAGACTGACCGATCTAATTATCTTGAATTAAAATTGCCGTGTATATTAAAGTCACGTTTCTTCGTTTGTGAAACGAAATAATTATGGTTAACGCGGGTTAATGTCTGCCTTAATTAAAGCGGTCTAGTAGAAGGTGAGATCAGTGAAGACGAAGCCTGAAAGTTCACGCCTCACTTTTCTTCTTTTTCTTCTTCTTCTTAGTTCATCGTCTTTCTCGTTATCCTTCGATTACATTAAAAGTTAATCGAAGTTTTAAAAATCTATCGTATTTTTTAAATCCTTTCGCTATCCCTCTCTTTCTCTTTTACTTTTCGAAGTCATTTTTTGCTTCTCTCGAAATAAATCGACTCGGAGAGTTGATAACTCTCAGCTTTTTTAGTTACATTATATTATTACGGGCAAGTTCTTTAAAAAAAAAAAATTAAACACACTGCTTTGGTGTATTATTATTGTATACGGGCATATGAAAAAAATTTTCATCATCTTTTTCTCTCTTACTCTGTTTCACTCCCTCTCTCTCTCTCTCTCTCTCTGTGTGTTTATTTTCTTTTATATGTGTTTTTTTTTTTGGTTTTGTTTGAAATAAACATTAAAATATTCTTTTTAATTTTTTTTTTTCAGAATTATGATATCATGGATATTTTGATTTTGATAAAACATTTGTCTTTGAGATAAATATCTTTTTGATGCAGAAGATAAAACATATCTCTTCATCAATTTCCGTTAAAAGTTAAGACAACAAAATTAAATAGAAATTCGCATCTAACTCGAAACTTAAGTAATTACGACGTCCTACCTTTGCTTCGTGATCAAAGGTGGATTGGATGGAGAAGGAAAGACTAAGTGAGGAGAGACTGAAACGCTCGAATAAAAAATTAATTAGGAAATCGTGCAAGTTGTTCGAACGGTGATATCTTTCGATAAAACTTCTTTCCTCTTTCGTTCTTTCAAGAGATTGACAGGCAATAACTGTCAAAGAATGATAAGAAAATTGACAATTTCGTAAAAGATAAAAAGGAAATATGTATACCGTTAATCCTGCGAACGTACAAACATTGGCAATATAGTCGGAAATTTTGTGGAAACAAAGGGAACGTGAAAAAAATTAAATCGAGAGATAGAAAAGAGAATGTTTCTTCTTGCTTATATTATTTAGAGATTAATTCGTATGAATCAAAGGAACCAATTGAACCGATTGAACCGAAACATTCAATTTTATTAATCGAACAATTTTCGAAAGATCATCACTGCCCTATCAATATATTCTGTACATATATTTTCATGACGCTACATTGCAAATGTCGTTTCGTTTCTTGTTAATAGCTAATACTTTTTCTTCTGTATTGTGCCATTTCAAATGCAGGATAATCTCTTTTCACCTGCCATTAATGGATTCACGACCATCGAAGAATTTTACGTTCATTTTTTTTCCACGTCTCCATTGAGAATTCCACGATACCATTATAATACGCATACACACACACACATACCCACACACACATTCAGGAGATTCGAAATTTTCACTTTACTCTAGTTGAACTTCTCCCTTTACTTTCTCCGTTTCCTTTCCTCACCGCCCTGTTCATACCTATGTTACTATCTCCCCTTTTTTTTTTTTTGAAAGGGAAAAAGTTGTCGAAAGCGTCATAGGAGCACGGAAATTGAAAAGTTCGGACGGGAGAGAAGCACACAAGTCACATTATCGAAAAAAAATATCGGCAGAGATATTGAGGAAACTTTTTGTACGTATATCTACCTAATAGATATGTTTTATTCAAGATCTCATGCGAAAAATACAAGATTCAAATATATTGCATTTGTTAAAATTGTCGAAATTAATTATTGATAAATCATTGAGTTATATATTGTTTTATTTTATGTTATACTTCCAACGTATGATATAATCATGACCAAGTTTTTTCTTTTTTTTTTTTTTTTTTTTTTTAATTTCTTTTCTTTCTGTAATTATGAAGCTTATAGAATATCAAAAATAATCAAACTCTCGAAGCAATTAATAATATTTCTATAGAAAATACATATATGTCAGTAATCGATCGTTCATTTAATTCGACAATTCACGAAAAGCAACTCGTGGAGTAATGATTCGAAGCAATCTATATCCGATAAAACTTCGTATAGGTATATCTCGTGGAATGTGTTCATTCGTGAAAGAATTTATTGCTGATCGTATTGAAGCGAGGAAAAACGAAACTCCATTCAGACTATTCGATAATATCTGCGATATAAGATGCGTTTCCGTCAAGAACGGTACACATTGTGCATCCTTTATTAAAGATTCCCTTTATCAAGCATGCTTTATCAAATAACACTCAGTGATTTAGATTCTTTTATTGTAAGCCTCCAATAATAATAATTGAGATTGCATAAATACATTTTTATGTAAAGTTTTTATGCCTAAGATATAAAAGAGTTAAAGTGATTCTTGTTGTATGTATATATGTGATTGTGAGTGAGTCCTTATATCTGATTAATGAGCAATGTGTATATGTGTATTGCCAACATGTTTAAGCGAATTGGATTGTAACAATGATATGAAGTGGATGAGATAAGACACTTTTCCTATTTTATTTCTATATCTATTAATATATTTTCTTAAATATTTATCTATCTATTTAAATATAAAATTTAAATGGATTCATTATAAAATTTAAATATAAAATCTATTTAAATATAAATAGATTTTATTATCTCGTGTATATATTTGCGTACAAATATATCGATTAATTATTATAAAATAAGAATTATAATAACATACCAAATGAGAACAGGAAGAGAACGAAAGATAGTACCTTTTTACGAATTCCTATTTGAAAACCGTTCTTGATAAAATGAAACCCATTATTATCCTCGAGGTAAAATTTCAATGTAGTACATATGTAATTAACTAAACTCATATGTACACACATATATATGTATGTATATATACATAAATACACAAACATACATAATCACGATAATGAACGTACTAAACGTATGTTTAGTCATTATTATTATAATTTTCTATAGAATATAATGGAAAATGTCTTACAAAGTTTTACAAAGTCTCAGCTTTTAAATTCTACTGTTAACGATATTTTTTTTGTACTGATGCGTTTCAACCTTCTGAAACTTCACTGTGAAGTCAAGCTGCAATAGTGCAACGAGACTTAGCACGCTTCAACTTCGGAAAAGTCTGGTATATAGCGATAGGACTTGGGTTATATTTCGAGTTTCCCAACAATCGTGGGCACACTGCGAATCCGTATCATTGTTGAAAGCCAGTTTCCACTGAAAGTTACTCTTGGCCCTATTGTTAAGTTGTAATTAATTATTTGATATTCATACTTTTCTTCTCTTTTCTTTTCTCCCTTTCTCTCTCTCTCTCTCTCTCTCTCTCTCTCTCTCTTTTTCTCTCCAATAGCTATTTTCTCATTTATCATAATAATAATACTGTTTCCGATCCTTTATCAGCTGTTAATTATTCATTTCATTAGCATCGGTTTTCTTTTGTGCATATTATTACGTTACATCGTATTAATATTTTCATATAATCCATATGTACTTTTAACCCATTCTCTTTATCAAAATTTTCACTGATACCGCGTACATTTTTATCGAGATCTGAGTAAATAAATAAATAAATAAATAAATAAATAAATATATATATACTTAAAAAATTATTTTATACGAAAAATATCTTTGGAAGGCAATGGTAGTCGTTTAATTTAACGTCGAAAAATTTCATGTTATAGATTTATTTTAATTGCATAGTAGTTATATAAAGAGAATAAAAAAAAGAGGACGCAAGTAGGCCAGCTAAATTTATTAAAAGTCCAGTATTTCCTATACTGTTAAAAATATTAAAAAGGGTTGAATGATACCTAGATTTTATGAAAGAATGTTCTCGCTCGTTTCGTTTCGAAAAATTGAAAATTCAGGGATTTCACCAAGGCTTGAACAAAATTCGATATAACGCATGAATGAAGAAGGAAAGAAGGGAACAAGAGAGCGTGAAACTTTTTCTATGATAAAAAATGATGGAATGTGAACGATATAATACGTCGTAGCAGACATTTCGAGAGATAAGCTGATAAATACAAAAGAGAAAGGAAGTTCTCTTTGTGATAGATTTCTATTGATCGCTTAAATTATCGATAAAAATATTGATCAATATTGATAAAAACATTGATTAAACTGCATGCAATAGCTTTAAAATATCAGCTCACCAAGGATAAAACCAAATATTATAATTCATTTCTATTAAAGATGAAAAAAATTATATCCACGTGACGTTTTTATTTAAAATTTCATTCATTATTTAAATAAAATTGAAGTAATTAAAAACAAAAAATACACGCACACACAAATTGATAAACATAATCAAAATGTAAAAAAAGAAACCGATATGTGCTATTAATGGCAAACCTTTTTATATTCATTTTTACGTTCAAACTGTCCATATAAATAATAAATTCGATCGAACTACGGCCAAGATATCGATTGTGATTTGAAATCGAAAAATAGATCGCTTTACCGAAGTTGTCACCAACTTAGGAAATGGCTAGGTACGAGGTGAGAAACGTTTAGAGTTTGACATTAAAGAGAAATCGTTCTTGCAAGCAAATTTCCCGCACATGACAGCTGTCGCTGCAGGCTGACGTCGTCTTTCGCTCGTAAACTCGGTGCTTGCTATACGTTGAAACACGAAAGGGACGCCTCTACAAGATATTAGGGAAGTCGACTACCGAGGACATTGTTTTTTTTTCTTTTTTTTTTTTTTTTTTTTGATGGATATCACGATAAAAGATCTTATCATACTGATGCGATGAATACTTTCTAGACTCTCATTATTGAATTTTGATAATTAGTTATAATATCGAATTTTTCTAATGATGGAGTCACTAAATATCATATTTTAAAGATAGGAAAAGAAATACCTTATTATATATTTATTCAAACATTCTAGGATTATATTTCCAATTTATTCTTGCAATTCAACGTTAAATTATCTTATTATTAACAAGTTCAATTGATTTGTTAACTTCATAAAAATTGTTCAGTTCCATCTTTTTTTTCCCCTTACTAATATTATCACATTTTTCTTTTTTTTTTTTTTTTTTTTTTTATTATATTATGCTCAACGATTTTGAAAAAAAATCGGATATAACGTTTTTGCTTGCAAAGATTATTTTATGTAATTTTTATTATAAAATTTTTAAAAATTTTAAACTTAACAAATTCAAAACCAATAGAATTCACTTTATAATTCAATAAATAATAATTTAGATTTAATGCTCATCAAATGAAAGCCGTCCATTCATTCTGTGGTCAATAGCAGCTAAATAAACAATTGTAAACAATAGTTACATCAGTATAAAGAAAATGGTACAAGAAAATAAAAGTTCAAGAGAAAAGAATAAAAGGGACGAAGAGAGAATACCAAGATACTTGAGTATCGATGAGACTATAGACAGGTGAACGTATTCTTTACTATTTCCCGATCTCTGATTCTTTCCAGTATCCTGACGTGTTTGGCATCTTTGTCCATCGGCAAAGCTAAAAGGAAACCGAGCATATTTTATTTCTACCTTTTTCGCATCTTCCAGAGTTTTATATGTCTTCCCCTTTTTGAAAGAAATAAGGATGGAATATCAAGGAGATCTTTGGTTGAAATTTTCTCCAAAGTTACAATATTCTTTTTTCGCTCTCTCTCTCTCTCTCTCTCTTTCTCTCTCTCTTTCTCTCTCTCTCTCTCTCTTTCTTTTTATGTTAACTTATATACATATCTATCTACGAAAAAAGTTATTAGAAATTTTATATAAATTTCTCAGTTCCGTAATATTTATCTATGCTTTTCAATTTATTCCATAGTGTTCGAAAAGCCCGTATTCCAAGCCTGTATTCCATTTCAAGTAACTTCGTTAAAATTTTATATTTCTTTTTTAATCTTAAGAATAATCGTAAGAATATAAGGCTATACTCGCCATTCGAATTTAACAAGCGTTCTTAATATTTCATGTAATCTTAAGAGAGGTATCGTTATAAAATTTATCGGAACATTTTGGATATTATTTAATCTAGTAGATAGATAGATACATATATTTTTAGACCAACGATAGTACAAAATTGAAACATCATGACGAATCTTCGACTATATAATTAAATGCAAAGTAGAAAATATTCTTGGGCTTTAATTTAAATGAGCACGACGTTTTATTTTTATGACGATCGTCAAAGCTCCCTTTCATATAGCTTCGTTACCTTCGTATATTAGAAATTTCAGAAATAATAAACGTCCATTGTATTCTCAGAAACGTCACAGGAGATAGATACCATTCACCGTAAGTAGAACGTCTCGTTAACATTCGAACGAAACAAATGTAGTCAGCTCGATGTTATACACTATTGTTCCATTAACCATAGAACAAGTTCTATTTTAAGTTAAAAACGTTCTTTTTAATCAATATTAAATATGTATGCTCTATATATGCAGGAATACCATTAATAATAATTCATCGACTTTATAATATTATAAAAATTTCGTAAAAAAAAAAAGAGAATATATTAAGACTTTTTATAATTTTACAATATAATGCAAACTTCAAGATTAAATTTAACAATGATATATATATATATATATATATATATATATATATATATAAGCAGCAGGAAAACTCGATTACATCGAGAAGAATAGAAAGGAATCGAATATGGAATATCGAAAAATATTAAACGAATGATTTTATTTATTCAAAGTTTGCTCATGGTATTACCCAATTAGTGTAATCAATGAAATTCGAGGGTTACCGAGCAACGGAGAAGTAGAGTAGGGAGAAGAAGGGGGCACGTTAACAACACCCGAGGGAAAATATTTTCTCGTTCGTAGTCGGTCGAACGAGAGAAAAAGAGAAAAAGAGAAAGAGAGAGAGAGAGAGAGAGAGAGAGAGAAAGAGAGAGAGAGAAAAAGAGACTATGGTGGGGTAGACAAGGCTAGAGAGTAGGGTAGTGGACTGCTTTGGAAAAAGAAAGAGCGGGAAAAGAAAATATGCGGCATAACGAGCCGATAAGTCAAAAGCTCGAGTATGCTTCGTTCCTCAGCTTAACGTCATTCGCAGGCTTGTGCGTGCGTGCACGTGAACACGTACCATTTGTATATATATATATATATATATATATATATATATATATATATACATATATATATACATACATGTGTGTTTGCATACATACATATATAGAATATATAGATAGACGTAGGATAGAGAAACGTTAACTCGAAAGACCAAGTCGACTATCGGCCGTATGGCGATGGCTAAAGTGCGTCCGCTATCCGTCAGATAGACCTTGTGATCTAATTTTTTAAAAGTAACTAAAGTCCCTTCTCTCCTCCTCATTCCCTCTCCTCGCTCCATCTCTGTCCAAATTAACGGGTCTGACGTTAACCATACACTTTTTCTTCGTACAAGAAAGAAGCTATTTTTACACTCATACGATCTCCCTAGTCGTTATATTGTTTCGAAAGAAATCAACGATTTATCTTCTAAAATTATCGAAATTAGAAATAAACCGTTCCAATGGTAATATAATAGTTTTAAAAAATACAAACGTACAATGTTCTTTCACTTGTTTGTTTATTAAATAAATTTTGATTTTCATTTTTAAAAATAGAAGTAAATTGATTGAATATAGTATGAAAGAGATAGATAGATAGATAGATAGATAGATAGATAGATAGATAAATAGATAGATAGATAGATAGATAGATAGATAGATAGAGAGAGAGAGAGAGAAAGCGAGAGAGAGAGAGAGAGAAACAGAGAATGCATCGATCTTGTCTCGCTGCCGTCCTACTTTAAATTTTAATCAAAATATTTCAGCGACCAGCGAGATGTCAACAGTGTCGCATACGATTCACAATGCAATAACTATTGTGAAAGTAACTCAGCTATGTTCTCGATACTCATATACTTGCTACCGAAGGAATTCAACTCGGCATCGAACATTCATTCGCTAAACGCGATATAGCTTGCATTTTGTCTCTTTCTCTTTCTTTCACTCTCTCTTTCTTTCTCTCTCTTTCTCTCTCTCTCTCTCTCTCTCTCTCTCTCTCTGTATTCTCGTGCCGTTATGTCGCTATTAACATTCACACCATGTCGACTCGCTCGAATTTCCACGTAAACTCTGACGGTAGTGGTTGAAGACAATGTTTACCTTCAAACTGATCATCATCCTTGTCTATGCAGTATGCATGAGCTGGAAACATTTTGGTATCACTTCCTAGAGAAGTTTGAAGGAGGCGTGTGACGACTAACATAGACTAAAGTCATTCCACGAATCTTCGAAAGCATTCCTCGTCTACCATCTTCGCGAAACTTTTGTCTGATATCAAGATAGTTGTCTGCATCTTCTTGTATACGTGAAAAGATACGAGTGAGTATAGATGAAATGCCTAAATTTACGATATAGTTATTTTCGTTAATGACGCATTGAAAGGGAATAAGATATACGAAAAAAAAAAAAAAAAAGAAGAAGAAGAAAGAAAAAACAAACAAAAGGTAAGTTTTGTTTTAATTAACTCGTTTTTACTTCATAGCATAAATCCGTTCGAAATGACTTGATCATTATCTATCTTTGCTATAAACTGATTAGCAAAAATCCGCCGATTAATCCGCTTTCGTTATAAACCGATATGAATTTTTGAAAGGATCAATTACATGCTCGTCAGTAATTATGCGTCATTAAAAAAAAGCATAATGATAACATTCATTAATTCATCCGTACGGGTGTCCTTTCAAGCAAATAGATAATTTCAATGTATATATAATGTATAAATAAATTCGAATGGTAATAGATGATAATTTTTTATTCATCTATTCTTTCTCTTAAAGCATTGTTTGTTATTATCATTATTATTGTATAAAGGATCGAAAATATCGAATTAATGAAACAATTGTACGATCTTAAAACCACGATATTCTGGGAAGTGTGAAACATGGCCTTTGTCGTTTTCTCGCGCCCTACGGCAGCGTGGAGTCTGAACTACTTCGTACACGCGCTACTTCGAAGTTAGTTCGACCGAATGGCGGCAGTATCGTATTACGGCAACGATAAAAAAGAAAAAAAAAGAGAGAACATTTTTTCCGAAGGATGGTTGGATAAAAAAGGGAAAAAGGGAGGAAAGAGAGAGAGAGAGAGAGAGAAAGAGAGAAAAGAAACAAAAGGGTTATTTAGCCTAAGGGAATACTTTACCCGTGAACACGCACGCATATTTTTTATCTCTTTCTTTTATTCGATTTTTTTTAGCGTCCCTTCGAATGCTCGTTCATCTCTCTTTCGCTGACGATCCTTCTTCTTTCTTCTTCGTTTTATGCATTACGCCAAATGCAGTGGATTAAAACGACGCGGAAACATTGGTATGGAATAATTTCGTTTGCGCATTATGCGATACGAAGAGGATTTATAAGGGAGTTTGCAGGGAAAGGGATTCCTGTATGCTCTTTCTGCTCTTTGCGAATACGATTTAAATGAAATTGGATAAATAATGAAAGAAAACTAAGAGAAGTTCACGACGTTTCATTCACGAGCTTCTACTTTTCGTAGATTTTTCTTGAAAGAAATCGAATATGGGAAAGAAAGTTTCTACGTTCTATTAAAATAAAATGAAATTACTAATGATTATTAATAATGAAAGCTTTGCCTTTGGCACCATTCATCGTCCACGAACACGGGAACACGGGATACCCAGAGAGTATCGCAACGAGATGTTTGCAAACCCACCTTCGTAGAATCACATAAACCTAAATCACCATGGAAGTATTAAAGCTTCTGTATCTTCTTCGTTGAAAAATCTTCCTTCCCATTCCATCCAATAAATTAGCACCATCCATCAACACGAAATATATGTATGTGTGTATATATGTAAATATATATATCCATTCGAATCAGCGAAGGATCATCAAATCTCACTAATTATTATAGTAGCACTTGTATGAGTCCCATCACTTTCGATGATAATAATCGAAAATCACGATAACGTTATCGCATCGCGTTGACACCGTATTAGAATGGAATTCGAGCATGAAAATAGGAAGAAAGAAAGAAAGAAAGAAAGAAAGAAAGAAATAAAGAAAATAATAAGTCGATCGTGCGATATCGACGAATTCAAAAATTAATGTCCAGCCTTTACTAATCTTAAGGAAGTGATTATTTTATTCGGTATCTTCCCTCTCTCTCTTTTCGTTCTTCCTGCCATGCTCTATTCTTGAAAACGCTCGTCCCACGTTCCGTCTTTACGAAGACGAAATCAACGTCGATCTCGAGGAGTTCCTCGATCACGCTCGATGTTTGCGCGCGCGAGCATGGCGTCTTTACTACTGTCAGTAGTCTGGCCGGCATTTGAGCGCGCCTGCCGCGCTGATTTTCGTCGATCCTTCGTGCCGACTGAGGAAGAGGAGGAGGACGAATCCTCCTCGATGCGCGCTCGCTCGAAAGCCCACTAGACGATATGTGTTAGAGTGAGAAAGAGAAAGAGAGAATACGAGTGAACGAGTGAGAAAGAGAGAAAGAGAGAGAGAGAGAGAAAGAAAGAGAGAAAAAGAGAAAGAGAGAAGGAGAGAAACAGACGATGATGCTGGTGGTGAAGCAAACTTGTCGAGGGGTGAAGGGGAGAGCTTTTTCGAGAGGCAGCTGGTGCCACTTCGCGGACGTCGAACGTACTAAACACTGCGCTCCGAGCACAGCCGAGGAAGAGTACAGTCGCGTCTCCGACGCCGACGCCAACGTCGAGTGGGGGCTGAATTTCTACCCTCGCTCTTTCTCTTCTCCCACCACTAGTCAGTATCACCACCACCACTATCACTACCACCACTCGTACTTTGTGTCCTTTACAAAGGAACGGTTACTATATGCGGGGTGTTTTTTTTTTTTTTTTAATATTTTCGAGTAAATTCGAAAGATAGTACATCTTATTATCTCTTTAGATAGCTTTATATGAATATCTAAATACGCGTTTAGATATATGCTTTGTAAGAAAACGTTTTTGTTATAGTTTGTTTATGTGAATTGTAGAACTAGATTAGGTTTAAAATTTGAACTAATAATTGAGCCGTTCAAAAGCCAAATCAAGTAACTTCACTTTTTGAATTTTTCTATATTTAAGTGTCAAAGTACTTGGAGATCTCACTTGTTATATTCATAATAAATTTCTCTAATTTCCATTATTTAATATCATTAAATAACAATTTGTTTGGCCATCGAATAAAAAATAATTCATTTCAAAGGCCAATCTGATTAACTTCGTACTTTAATGTAAATCGTTACAATAATGCAATTCAAATGCAGCAGCATTTTATACATTCTACAATGTTTATTTGAATTTATATTTTAAAGGGAATTTTAAAAAAGCAATTTAAATTATGTCATCATATTTCTCCACTTTTTGTTTTATAAAGTTAATCGATTTGGCAAGTTAGCGGTTTAATTATTAAAAGTTGGATAAGTATTATGTTAAATGTTTGAAATCATCGAGAGATTCGTAAGAATTTTTCTATTCGACCTTTTCTATCATTTAGATAGTGAAATAAGTAATGAAAGAAAAATTTGAAAAAATTTTTCTAATCCCTAAAAGAGACGATGAACTTGATAGCTTTAAAATGATGTTTAATCTACAAACATTTATATTACACATACACAGGATTTTTTATCTCGAAAAATTGAAATATTCCGTGAGGGACTGAAGCTGTCAAACAAATTTTTTTTCAATTTTGCTTCATATAAAGGGAAACACCATATGGTGCTAATTTTTTTTTACAGGTCGAGTGGTAGAAAAAATTTCAAAGTCAAATTTATTTTTTTAAATGGAACCATATATTTCCGTTTATTAGTGCGATGACATTTGTTGAAATAAATTCAACGACATGCTATATAAGATCGTTTATTATTATAAATTATATTATAAATTTGTGAGTTCTTAAAAGATCTAAGCTTATATCGCTGATTATCTGCTATTGCTTATATTTCTCAGATTACCAAATATTATTTAAGTATTTACGTATATGTGAGATAAGAAGTAGTGGATCTTTGTTTACAAAATGCAAGCAAGCAACCGACAGTTAGAGTTGCTAAGCTTACACTTTTTAGAAACTCTCGAATTTATAACAATTAATAACGCTTTATATTAATAAATGATCTTATATGGTATGTCGTCGAATACATCTCAATAAATGATATCGTATTATAAAAAAGAAAAAAAATATTCATTGAAAAAAATGAATTTATCTTTGAAATTTCTCTCTTCCACTCGATTTGGGTGAAAAAATTGCCACCATATAATATCCTCTTTCATACCAAACAAATCTGTAAAAAATTTTTTTTGATAGCTTCAGTCCCTCACGAGATATTTCAATTTTTCAAAATAAACGGGATATCACGTATTGTACATACATACATGTATACATGTATACAAGTATATATATATATATATATATATATATATATATATATATATATATATATAAGAATGTTTTTATTAAATTATTAATTTTATTTTCTGTTGAAAAAGTCTTAATTAAAATATTCATTATATTTTCTTTACCATTTTATCTGATATTAGTTAGATATAAGAGAGATATTAAACATCAAAGAATTCAGATCGATAGTACTACTTTTCTTATAATAAAATCATGAGTTTTATATTGCTACTTATCTTAGCATTATGACCAGCAGTAACATGGAAATTTAAATTTCACGTTAGTACTATCATCATCGAGCATTTCATGTTAATCTTTCATATTGGACAGAAAAATAAGAAAGTTTTGTGGACAATATCTTGCGTTAAAAATATTCAAATATATCGGTTACGTGTGTAATATTACCTGTACATTTGTATCTGTTGCTTCTACGAAAAAGAAAAAGAAAAAGAAAAAGAGTAAGAGAGAGAGAGAGAGAGAGAGATAGAGAAAGGAAAAAGCTTTCGTAGGATACGATAGTAAGGTAAAACGACGTTCTTCTCATCGTTTTACGACGACAGCCTCGTCTTCGTTCTGTATCGTTGACGACAGTTTTCGAAAAGATGGTCCTTGATAAAAGGCGATATCTTAAGTTGTAGATCGTCTGCAGCCCTAGATCTGGGTTAGGTCTATTTTATACTTTTAGGTTTATTCCTCGATGGTATTTCCTTTCGTCTTTAAATAAAAAGAAAACATTTGTCCATTAATTTTATCTGAGTTTTTCTGTTTCCTACTTATCTCACGAGATTACTATCATGTTTCGGCATCTAATCATGATCTCTGTTCTGAATTACATTTGACATTCTATCGATCATCATGAAAAACGCAATCCGCACTATCAAATGCGTAAATTTATAATTATCCATATAATTTCTTTGATCGATTTGTTAAAGATCTATAATAATCTTATTACAAATAGACTCATTTATTCATTTTCTTATTTATATTAATAAAGCTATTACGGCGTTTTTATTATCAGTAAGCAGGACTAATTGACGATATCTCTGCTCAATGTTTCGCTAGAGAACCGACAGAAGTAGAGCACGCGCGGTTGATGTCGAATAAATTAGCATCGACGTAATCTCCCACGTCAAATCTCGCTCCGCTATTTTTCTTTCTAAACGACATTTTTATACTTGCAAATATAAGGTCATCTATTAGCTGTTTTTCCTAGCATTAATATAACAAATAACAATAATAATAATAAGAATAATAATAATAATAATAATAATAATAATAATAGTAATAATAGTAATAATAATAATAACAACAACAGTAACAACAATAATAACAGCAACAACAACAATAATAATAATAAGAATATTAATAAAAATAATAATAATAATAATAATAATAATAATAATAATAATAATAATAATAACAATAATAACTTGATAAGGATTCTAATCAATATTAAATTATATGTAAAATTATGTAAAATAAAAATGTCTGAATTTAAAAATATTGTATTTATTGTATGAATTTAAAAGTATTGTTTATTATGAAAGATTTATTCATTTAGAAAGTATGTCAATTATGAATACATTTCATAGATCCTCTGATATTAATTTCCTTCACGAACATTCTCACTTACTTATAATGTGCATTTATTAAAGATCTCAAAATCCTTTGACAGCCTGAATCCTTTCTAACCCAAAGCAGGTAGATTTAATATTTTATATACCCATACATTCCAAATCCTGTACATCGCTTTTCAATTTACGCACATTTCAGATACAGAAAACCCTTTTCGAGCTTGTTGTCACACAGAGATAAGAGGATTTAAGCGTACCATCGTTTTCTTATTCGCAAATGAAAGCATGGAAGACAGTACATCTAATTTATGCTGACCAGTTAAACAAAAATCTCTTTTTAACAAAGAGAAATTTAATAAAGATAGTAATAGATACCATTAATGTTATTAATTATAAGATTTTCAATATTTTTTGCGATAATCAATTTTATCCAGTACTTAAAACTATATCTTTTTTTAAATATTCCTATTCATAGCAGATGAGTCTAAAAATACTAAAAATACTAAAGCACGAGAATAATCTGATCGAAGAACCAGAAAAACCATTTGACAAACGCATAAAGTCTCGTTCTACTCGTCTGCCCTGCTCAATCATACGTGACAAACATTCATCCCGTCGAGGACCGTATTTTGTCCGAAAATTAGACGTCATATGTACCTACGTATATGTCTACGTTTGTATGCGAAACGTTCTACTGGCTTGTCATGCACACAGCAAAAATCCTATCTCGTGTAATGCCATAAGTAAAAATCGTTGTATGCAAATGGGACTATGCAAAATTTCTCGGCGACTCGCGTTTCCCTTAAATTTCTTAAACAGATTTTTCCTATTTTATTAAAGAAATACAAAATTAAATAGATATATTATTATTAATGCCTAATACGCAAGAATATTTTTCGTATAGTTATTATCAAATAATATCCATTGCGATTTACTTAAAAAAAGCTACAATAAAATCTTTTACGAAATTTCGAGATACGTCGTTCGCTCTTCAACGGATTCAGAAACTCCCGCAGAAATTTCATGCTTTTCCATGACCGTCCGAGAAAAAATTGAACCAATGGAGTTACATCAGAATACGTCGAAAGAATGATTAGACTCTTTATACGATCGTTATATGCAATCAAACGGGCTCGTCAAAGGATTTAACGAGAGAGACAGAGAGAAAGAGAGAGAGAGAGAGAGAGATAGACGTTCCCTCACTGGGTTATATTAAGTTAATTTCAAAAATCGTAGTATCTCATTCACGGCAGTTTCTCGTTAACTAAAAGGAGAGAGAGAGAGAGAGAGAGAGAGAGAGAGAGAGAGAGAGAAAGAGGGAAAGAGATATTCGAAATCTAGATTTCAAACAATAGCTCGCACTCATGAAACCATCAACGAGATCTCTTTATGTAATCCGGGCCTTAGGCACGTACGATGGAAAACTCATACGGGCTATTCGTTTCGACATATCAAAGGCTTGCCTACGAACAAGCGTTCGAAAACACATTCAAATCAGTTACGTTAAAATCATCCTTTGTAGAAGAAAAAGAAAAAATAATATTCAACTGAGAACTAATCGATTTCCTTCCAAATAAATACAAAAAAAACACACACACACATATATATATGTATATATAATTGACCTATTTTTTCTTCGAGTGTGTATACTCTCTTTTTTCCCTTTCACCTTCAATTTCTCTCTCTCTCTCTCTCTTTCTCGTTTCTCTCATTTCTCTCGTTTCTCTCAAACTATTTATTCAGAATAAAGAGATATCTCAACTATCTACTATACTAGTACAGTATATAACAACTATCAACTAAATACTCGTCTATGTACAAATCTCCGTAGTTGCTTTTTCCTCACTTCATTTTCGCACGTTGTCTCCTTTCAGAAACTCAATCCTTTGTCCTCCACATCTTTGTCATCTTTTTTTTTTCCTTCCTTTTTTTTATTCTTTTCCTCCGTCTCTCTTCTTTCTTCTTTTTCTTTTTTTTTCATACTTCTTCAGTCTTTCGAATTTTTTTCGAAAATATCCAATATGTCAATAGAAGCGATTAACGACAGAGTTATTTCACCCTTCGAAAAGTGCATCGAATCACGACACCATATTCCCCTGACCTGTACGTTGCTGACGCTTTAATTTGGTACAGGAAAGCGAACTTTCTGTTTTTTGTTCGACATGGATGCTACAGCTTTCATCCCGGCGATTCGATATTCCTATATATATTTTCTTTCTCTTTCTCTCTTTCTCTCTCTCTCTCTCTCTTTTTCTTTCTTTTTCTCTCTTTCTCTCTTTTGTGTGCCGGTTAAGAGAGTTTGAAATTACATATCAAATACAAAGACGTGCTCTCTCTCCTATTTTTCTCTATTTGTGATTGCCAGATGACGCGATATTTCCATAAAATCAAAGCAATAACACAATTTGTTTTAGTTCTATTACTAGTGCAGAGTTTCACATTTGATTTTGCAAGAGTAATAATCCTATCCAATAAGAGTGGGAGGCATAATCGATGCTAGGCATTAGGGATTATAGGGATACGTTGAAATTGTGATTATCTCATGAACGGTATCGACCGCACGATCGATTCAATAATTTCTAACGTGATAAGATATTTTATGAAATAATTTTTTTTTTTTTTTTTATCCAATGATCGGAGAAGCATCGAGAGTAAACGAGCCAAATCGAATTTGATTATAGCGATAAATTCACTAGGATACTATCGATTGCTACGAAATAAAAATAATAGGATTTAATATATAGTAGATTTTAAAACGTATTTAATTTTTTTTTTTTTTCTATTCGTTGAACGCGATCTTTCTCTTTTTTTTTCCTTGCTCTTTCTTATTTATGAAAAGTTCAAAAATCGAAGTTAAAAATGAAAATGATAAGAAATAATTAATTATTTTATTTCCAGAGAAATTTTCTCTGGAATTATATATATATATGAATCTTCTTTAATTTAATGTTCGAAGACGAAGAGATCGTTATTAAACTTATAGTGTTAAATCGAGCAGCGAATATGAAAATTTTTCTAATAGAATAATTGCGTTCTACGATATTTAAGCTCACCTCTCTACTTTATATATATATTATCTTTGATTTTTGATAATTAACTATATATGATAATTACAAGTAAATAACTTATTAACTATGATAATAATTACAAGTATATAAATTAAATCGATAATCGATATCGATATAAATAGATGCAATGCATATCATTCACAAGATTATTTTATCGAATATTGAAAATATATTAAAATCGATTGGTTTTAACCGTATATTTTAATTCGATATGAAAACGAATGGAAAAGAAGAATATTTTCCAATTTAATTACTACATTACATCAATATTACATTGAGATCTTTAATATACTTAAATGGATACTTAAAGAAATACAATGTACTTTTTAAAAAAAAAGAAAAGAAAAGAAAGAAGAAAACATGGAACCTACTTTAAAGACAATAAATGGTATTCATTTTTTATAAGTAAAATATCATCACGAACAAAGAATGTACATTTATAGTGGTGTCATAGAAATTTGCAAATATTTTTCATCTTTTATAGAACGTAAGAAAACTTAAAAAAATATCGAAGTAAGTAAGTACTTATATATCCCTTGTATCCAAGAAGAACGTCGTTGGTCAACGTGTCGGAAACAGAAGCAAAGATGGTCCAAGTGGACGATATAATCGGATATGGTGACCAAGGATTAAAATAACAAGAAATCCAAGTTACATTGCCGTTCGTCTTAGCGTTCATTGGTGTTATAAAAAGCAACGGTATGATCTCAAGAAGGGTATTTTGACCGAAGGAAAACACGTTATATTAGCCGTAGAGTCTTAGAAATGATGGACGGGCTATAGAACAAGAACAAAGGCGATATATTTGCGGCGAATGCTTCGAAACGAGGACGGCCTTCGTCACCGATCGTAAGTCCAATCGGCAAAAAGTAACAACGACACCAGCAACAGGAACAGCAACAGCAGCAATTTTTTCTTCCTGCGTTCGTTCGATTCGATTAATCCAGCATGATCGGTATGATCATAAATAACGTTTTCGACGATAAAACTGGTGCTTACGAATTATCACCGACATTTATTGGCTCGAAGTGAAAAATACTCATGCATCAAAAACCTGCTGAACGAACGAACGATAGGAACAAGAAGGATATAAACGATTGGTATTTACATTGGCGATTATCATAGTTCGTTTTTAAAGGCTACGCAAGCGTATTCTATTCATACAGGAAATGACTACTTAACACAAGTAATACATTCTGTCATATTCGTTAGTGTACACGCATATGTACAGTACATATATACATACAAAGCTTCCTTTTACCAGAACCGATAATAATCCATCCGTTGGTAATCCGCTACAATACGTATCGATCGTCGATGAATGAGTTCGTTTCCTTATTGAACGTGAATTAACCAATACGATTGTATTCTATATCTACAAATGCAATACTACGTGTATATCTGTACGGATACAAAGATAACTGTTAAAAAGTAAAAAAAAAAAAAAAGAGAAGAGAATTTTGTGAGGACTATTAAAATGTTCGTAACATTCTTTTTTCAAGACGTTCCGTATACCTCGCCGAATAGAGAAAGCGTATCTACTTTCACACTTAATGCTTGAGATCTCTTCCTTGAGAAAAAGAAAAAGGAAAAGAATGGAAAAATAGAGAAAGACGGGTAAAAGGGAGAAAGATATCAGGATACTAACAATAAGAAGTCGGGTGAGTTTTCGCGGCCACTTCCTCGTCGTCGGTGTAAATGGTGAAAAAGAACTTCGAGATTCCGCGAGAAATGTTAGTTCCTTCGGAAAGTTCACGTCTGAATTTTTCACACTCGAGTGGGTGCGAGGCCGCAACGACTAGTGATTCAACCTATTCGCCACATGAACATAAGAAGTCTATGCGGTTGTCTATTGGTGTTAGTGAAGAATGAAGACAGGCGGTGGAATGTTGGTTAGCTTGATGCTACTTGCTACTATTGGCTACCATACCAACCTTAGGAAGTATGCTCGAATGAAACTTAGGTCCATTTCGAGTATACCCCTGAGGATACTTTAATGTACGACACTTGTTTATTCCATCGAACAACGCATTTTTCTTCTTCATATTAAAGGCACTCATACACCAACTTAACACACATACTTATTTACGTAATATTTCTTTCTTTGATTAGTATTGCCCTAATGAACCCTAATGAAAGACGTTTATAATGTATATTAATGAGTCAAGACAATTTATGAATTTACTTTTCTTTTCTTTTTTTTTTTTTTTAAGAGTTTTATATCTCCCATATTAACGTAATTACATTTTTTTACATTTGAATTTCATACATCGTCATTATCATCCATAAAAAAATAATTACTAAGTTAATATATTTATAAATCCATTATATTGTTAAATGTTACTATATATTAGATTTATTATTACTTACTGTACTTAGAAGCAGTAACATATATGGAAGAAGGATGAATGCCTTAACGTATTTCTCTTCCTTATTTCGACTTTGATTTTAATCCCTTTCTTCTTACGTTGCTTCTCAGACCACGTATACACGTCCATCTGTCCTGAGTTGTTTCTCGAAACTTTCTACGAGCTGCGTTTTCCTTCCCCCAAGAAGTCTAAGAAGACAAGAACTCTTCTCTCTCTCTCTCTCTCTCTCTCTCTCTCTCTCTCTTTCTTTCTTTCTTTCTTTTTCTATGTCGTAGAGAAACGATCTCATTCGATTGGTCTACGAGACAACAAGGAAAAATCCGATCGTCTTTATTCGTACAGGAAAGTCGAGTACCAACGGGACAGGTGTTGCTGGTTGGTTTTCGTGTGTAAATGTGATTTCGTGTTAACGCAAACCTTCGACGAACGAGCAAAGACGTGACGGAATTGTCGAATTCGTTCGAATACTCACGATCTTCGAATTTCCCGCCACGTGAAAGAAAAATCGTTCAGAAATTTGCGACGTTTTTATATCTTTTTTTTTTTTCTTTCCGTGAATATTTTCCTTCTTTTTTTCCTTATTTTTTATTTTAAATCGTTCTTCTTATTCGATTTCTTACTATATCCGATAAAAGGGACGAAACTGGAAGGAAGGTGACTCAAAGAGACTTTAGTTTAAATCGAATGTATGATTTAAAAAGCATTCGAACGGAATATAAATAACTATAGAAACCGAGTTTCAGATTTGATTGTATTTGTATCGTGAAACCGTGTATTGTATTTATACGTATCCGCTATAAACTACGTTCTATTGTCTGATCGGATATGAACGTTTCTCTAACTTTATTTCGTTTTTCGACCGTTCGCTGTAACCGCGATCATCACAAATGTAAATATATGTATATTTTCGGCAGACATATTATCCTTTCTTTTTGTTAAGATTCGTAGAAATATTTTTATATTTATATTGTCGATACATATATTAACCTTTTTTTTTGTTATTGAGATGACAGGGGTATTTTGATACTTATATTTTCGACATCCCTTTTTTTTCTTAAGATTCATAGGGGTATTTATACGACATTGTAAAACATTCTTATGATCTTTGTATATCATAAAATGATATTTTTCATTATATAGTAGGATTGATCAATCATAATTTCTATAATATAAACATATCTCGTTTTCATATTGATTAGAATAATGTAAACCGATAGTAAGGATAATCTGTGATTATTCTCTATTAATGTGTTCTATATTTTCGATGTTTATTGATTATAGTTAACAGTTAGATTCGTTGAATCATCATAACAATGTAATCGGATAGTTTATATAGAATGTTTCAATAATTTCGGACTTAAACCAGTATATATAGATTCATCTGGTAATAATTAATTACTCTTTCGGTATATTACTTATAAAAGAATTATTTAGAGATTTTAAACGATGATTTTAATAAAGAAAATTTGTAAACTCCTCGGATTTATATTTTTGATTGGAAATAATTTTTCCTTTCTAACGAAATCATAAAAAAAAAAGACTTCTTTCAATAGAAAATACCATTTGAAAGATATAATTTCTTAAAATCGAACAGTCGTGTTTTGCATCGAATAGTATCCGCGAATCTTCGGCCTTCGAATTTCTTACGTATCCGATGGAATGGAATTCTACAAGAAAGATTTTAACTTAAAATGCAAAGAGGACGACGAGAGTCGAATTGTTCGTTCGCTCTCCTACGAAATTAAATATCGAATTTCGATGTTGATAACTAACCGTAAATGGTAGCTGTCTGTTCGAGTAAATAGAAAGCATTTTCTTTCGAAACAATTTTACTCGTTGAATAAACGTCGAAGTGCTTATCGATGTAAAGTTGTAAAAAATAATATTCGATAACACATAGTCGATATTCTCGCTTTCTACATCGTTATTCCCACACCATCGAGTTCACGTGTAACAGGAACAAAGTACATCATCGTTCTATGAAGTAGAAATAAAGTAAGCTCGTAAATTTCTAGAAGAATAACTCGACGAACGGAATCATCAAATACATCGTAATAAAATCATTCGGAAATAATAGAATTCTTATCATGAACAGGAGAAGATAAACGCGTAGGAGATAATTCAAAGAAAACGTTGAAACGTAGGGGAAAGTAAAAAAAAAAAAAAGAAAAGAGAAACAAAAAGATAACCGTACGACTTGTTTGATAAAAAACAAACTCCAATCATTCTCCATAATATACCTTTAGTGAATATTTATATTTCAATTAAGTAAGCGCTAAAAATGCTTAAGTCAAATCGAAATTGAACGAACGCAAAAATTCTAAATTCTCGATTGTTGTTATTTCAAGCGAAAGATTTCTACGGGAAAAGAAACGAAATAGAGAAGAACATGTCGTCGCACATTGCGAGTTTTTCTTAAAAATTCAGAGAAGATGGGAAAGAACGGTTGAATGATACAATGAGCGTCTTGAGATTCGTTCGATGGTACCCATGGCAATAAAAAGCAATATTCCACGGAAGGTGGACCATTTCGATTTGCTTCTCATGCTTTGAACCAATGCTTTTTTTTTTCTACGAAGTGTGATATACCCCCCAGACGATCCTACCAAATTCTCTCTTCGAAGACCTTTCTCAATCCTTTTACCCGACAGCCACGTTTTTCGGTTCTCTTTTTTTTTTTTTTTTTTTTTTTTTTTTGAGACGTGCATGGAAAAAGAAAGTTCGCGCCACTCAATACCAACGTTTGTGGTGAAAACTTTACTATTCCCCGTTTTCTCCCCTTTTTCCTTATACTCCCTTTTTTTCTTTTCGAATGTATTTCATTCGAACAAATATCTCAGCGGGCTGATTCAATTGATGCTCCATAGGTATTATCCATTACCAACGAAGTAATTTAAATCATTTTTCTTTTCTGTTAAAATATAATAATTAACATGCGCAAAAAAAAAAGAAGGAACCAAAGCTCTATATTTAATAAAATCTTCATAAAGATTGACAAAGTCAATAATCATCAATCAATTTAATCATCAATCTCTTAACAAAATCAATATCATATAGAAATAACGTTTGTATTACGTATAAGTTCATTAACGAAACAAAGGGAATTTACTTAATCTATTAATTATTATTTACAACAATTCTTTCTCGCAATACATATAAATATATCATATAAATAAATATTAATAAATATTTGAAGATAAAAGAAAAAAATGTTCGTATGAAATCGTCGGAATCTCTTTACGTGTAATCGTTATAAAAAGGAAAAAGAAAAAAAAAAAACGACAAGGGACTCGTCGACCTTAGCAAAGGACTCGTCCTTTCATCGAGGATCGAAAAAAAGAAACAAAGAATATAGTCAGACGCACTTCTCCTGAGGCATCTCGATGTGTTTTCTTACTTTTATCGTGTCTCGTGCCTTCTCATTTAGAACTGGAACCACCTTTAGCGTTCTTCCATTTCAACCGTACCATCGTAACCCAGCGCGTATCATAGCGTTCCATCATGTCCCATTTCGTTCTTCTATAACCTCGACGCATTCTCTAAGGCGTATCTCTCAGTACAGTTTCCTCTATTTTATCGCGTTACAACTTTTTCTCATTCGATCTTAGATTATTTTTATGTCTGCCTTACTTCTTTTTCCTTTCTTTTAATCGTTCGTCGTTTCATTTTAAATTCGCCAATAATTAATTGATAATTTCGTAATTGCATTAGCCGAAAATCAAATAAGATATTATCTCTTAAAATAGTACGAACACTTTATATTATTCATTCAGTTCAGCAATTATGCAACGACAGAACATTGCCATTAACGATTACAAATATTTAATATCCAAATACTATTTTTCAAATATAAAGATCGAAATGATTGATGTATATATAATATATACATATATATATTTATTTATTTATTTAAATAATTAAATTAAATTTGCACATATATTATTGGATCTTTGGTAAATGATAATTGCAATTACGATAGAAATGATATTTGCTACTTTAGTGAAAAACAAGGCCACGGAACATAATGAACGTTATTCGGAACATAATGAATTTTATTTTAGATTTTCAACTTATATTATCTATCTCAACTCAAGACAGAAAGAAATTAAAAATTTTGTAAGGTATTCTATTTGTATGTTTTACCAGAATTATTTTATGCAAAGTTTAATACGTCATGTTTAATCATTAATTGATTAATTCATTAATACTGTACTTTCCAAATGCATTTTCAAGGAATTATAATAATCTTTAAATATATAGATACGATACTAAGAATTCATTTCATTCAAAATTTCGATAACTTGATCAATTTATTTATGATAATATGCAATGATGAAAAAAAAATTATTCTTCGTTTTAGTTACCAACACGATTATTATATTTTTATTTTATTTATTTAATAATATTCCACAATATATAATAGATATCATTTTATGGAATTTGCATTGTAAAAATTATGAAAAGAATCTTTTTTGAAAAGGTGACGAGTGCGCTTTTAGTATATTTATATATGCTTTTCGTTCATCAAACAGGAAAATAAATCCACAAAGCGTTTTCAGTTTCCAATTGAGATGCAAGTACAATAATAACGTTGGTCAATTGTTTGACAGAATGTGGGTCACTTACGGTCACGATAAAATGTAAATCCATTTAACCTACGTATTTGTTCGCTCAACTCTCTGTCATTTATCAACATGGATTCATAATTCTCTCAGGAGTACTAAATTCGTATAAAGGAGGAATAACGTCGTTTACGACCATGAAAAATTGTGGTCTTTGAAAAAGTCACTTTTTTCCTTCAAATTTCTTCCTTCTTCTCTTTCAAAGAAAATATTTATATCAAATAATAAAACCTGACCACGTCGTTTGTAAAGAGAATTGAGAGGAATATTTAAATTCATTTTATAATTAACAAATACATTTTTAAAAATGAAATCATTTATTAATTTTCTATTACAGCTTGTTCGAGCTAATTTATTAAAATTTCAAATAAAAGAATAGTTATATTTCCAACGCCGTAAATTTCGGTGAGACGAACTATTCGATAGAAATACTCCGGAAGTTACATAGAGATTCTATCTCGATAAAGTAAAAATATTTTAGAAAATTTGTATACAATTCCTTTGCTTCCGCCCAGCTTTTACCCAACTTTTCTGATTCTCGAATTATCGATTGCACTCTGGTCATCCGAGCAATTTCATGAATTCGTTCATACCACAACGAAATTATCTTTAATCGTCTCAAAAAAAAAGTGTATAAATTATATACATAGTTATATCGTAAAGAAACTTGAAAAGAGAAAATATTAGTTTTCTCGATTAAATTGATTGTGATACTTTTAATGTATATAATGAATACTTTTAAAAGATATTTTGATCTTCTTTTTTTTTTTGTTTATTTCTGGAACAATGTTTAAATCACTTACTTTAAATATAAAAAAAAATAGGAAAAAAAAAAAAATTTTTAACGGTATAAATTCAGCATCTTTTGTCTCACTCTTTATCTCTTTCTGTTACAATTTCCTTGCCTATTAAGATTTAAACGTCTCGGCTAGTAGGAGTTAGCTATCATAAACTCGAAAGTTAGGAACGACTGCTGGCGACATGCTCACAAGCTATGTATGCAACCTTTCAACGTTGGGAATACTTGTCAACCGCATCATCCGATGAATCCTTTCTAGTTCGTTGAATTCCGAACGATGGAAAAGTTCCTTCTCTCGCGTACAACATTGAAAGGAACCGAACTATTTCGAACCAAGGAAGTAAGTAAGTAAGTAAACTTTTGATAACGTTAATTAAATACCATTGTACTTACTTTCGATGTACGATAGTGAGAAAGAACCATAGAAAGAGAAAATGGACAGAGAGAAACCGAGATAGAAAAGATTTTTATATTCCTTTCGAATCAAGTTTGCCTTTACCGGTTTCTTCTATTTCGGTCTTTTTTTTTTTTGTTTTTATTTTTCTTCTTTGACAAAATCTTGTAAGAAAAAGAAAAATGTAGAAAATTGAATTTAATTTCCGTTTCTCTCGTTTCCTCAACACTTGTCAAATTTTGCCGTAGCCATTAAAATGATCTCATCATTAAAGTCTGATCTTAAATGTAATATAATTTCAAATCGTTAAATTGAATATATACTGATATGATAATTGTATTTGTTTCATACGTGACGCTTCGCGATTAACACGGTTTTATTTTATTTTAACTATGATTTAACATTTATCGAAATTAACATATGTAGATATATATGTGAACGATTATTTTTTCCATCAATTTCGTTTAATTTCTTATTAATTAGATGTGTAATTCTGTCACTGTTGTAACTATAACTGTTCTATATTTTTTGTTGTTATTATTGATCTCAGATAATAAACAGATAACATTAAGTGTGATAGAAGAGAAAATTTTTGTTGATTTTTATCAAAGAAAATGACGAAGGATATTAAATTGTTTAAAATTTTATTCAAATTAATTGTAAAAGATAATTAAAGATTTAATGCGTGTAAAAGTAATATCGACTGCAAAGGATTGAAGAATATATTTAATCAACGTAAATCTTACACGAATATATTTTTTCTTGTAAAAAAAGTATCTATCCTGCTTAAACCAATTCGTCTGACCCATGGCATCTTTTTACAAATTCTCCGTTATATTCAGATGACCTAAAAAAGTTTCGAAAATAAAGTTTTTCGCTGTGGTAGCGACGAAGAGTGCACGCAAAAAAAAAGTTTTTTACGATGTTAACTGAACACGAACGGCATCGTGGTCAGTGTTTTAAAAAAGAATAGACATGATATCATTGAATTGTTTTCTTTTTTGCATCGATTCTCCTCACAATGAATAACTAGAGAATTTTGTAAATACAAATAGTATTTATAAAAATGTATCGAACGTATCAGTTAAATTCTAAAATAAGAAATAATAATAATAATAATAATAATTAAAGAAATAAAAGAAATTTATTTTATTAGATTTGACGACGGTAGAGAAATTATAAAAACTTTTGCGATTAAGATCGATATTAATCACAATTTCTATAAATGGATACTTTCGTACTTAATATTATTGATGACCATTATTTCTATTCGAACGATTTATATATTAAAAAGAATAAAATCAATTTGAAAATTCTTAAAATGAAATTTTAACTCAGTTCAATAAGAAACCATATTTAAAAGAGACCAGGGATACCTTTACTTTATATTTTAGTAGAATCGAACGAATAAAAAAAAAGAGAGAGAGAGAGAAAAAAAATGTCTTTCTTTATCCGATGACTTTCGAGGATCTTCGCAAATAGAAGAAGAACGCGAAGGATGGCAGCTTCAATCTTGATGTCTCTACGAAAGTTGGCGGATACGTAAAAAGAGATCTCTAAGCCTAGGCGCAATCTCGTCGTGCTCTTTCAAGCAATAATCTCACCCTTGGGACAGTGTCACGATAATTCCTCCTCAGGGCGGTATTTTATACTGTCATATATAACAAGAAGACGTATACACACACACACACACACACACACACATACACTGTAGGATGATTGACGATGTCTGGTCGTGAAAAACGGTCATTCGTAAAATGCATAAATTCGTGATAAATTTAACATATTTATAGGAAATGAAATGATTTTCTTTCTTTATTTTCAAAATTTTTCGGTTAAAAAAATTATTTTAAGATCATCTTATCGCATAGAAAGAAAGAGAGAGAAAGAGAGAGAGAGAGAGAGAGAGAGAGAGACGATCATTTGTAGAATGAAAAGTTTCGTAATAAATTTATGAAAGAGTAAAATGATCTCTGTTTATTTTCAAAATTTCTTTAATAACAAAAATTTATTTATAACGTTTTTGTCGTAACTTTTCGTATTCCAAACAATGATAATAATTTGTATCTATGTTCTTTTTTTTTCAAATTTCATTAAAATTCTACAATGACGAAATATGGAATTCGAATGAAAAAGTTTCTCTGATGTTTTCGTTTTTATGACGTTGTTAGACGTCGCTAAATAAACGGGGAAAAATTTCAAGTCTTTTCGTATGTGATCTTGTTCAACTATGTCGCGCGTTAATCAGCCTTACTTAATATCCTTGGTATATTCATAATTAGTATTACGAAATATGCGTAAAACCTCAACAAGAGTTTCTCATTTCTAGACCGTCTAGGAATAAAAAGTTAGAATAGTCGAGGAGTGAGCTTTCAGGAGTCACAATTATATGCATATCGTAGCCGTTTGTTCATTTATTATTAACATGCTAGGAAACATAGTAAATAGGTAAAAATTTTTCATTCTTTTCTTTTACGTTATGCTTCTTTTACTGAAATTCATACGCGTGATTTTACACGAATATTTTTTTTTTTTTACGAGCTCTTCCGTACGAATCTCTTTTTTCTATCACGTTACTTTCGTTCTTCGAACGAACAGGATACACTAGATTACACCGGATACTTTCTATATGTAGCGTAACATAGAAATTTGAAAATTTACAAAACCATAGATTCTTACTTCTCATTCATAATTTTTAGTTTTATCGATCTCCCATCGTGAATATTAACTTCTCGGATAATTATAAAAAATAAATATTTCGAGAGAATTAATAAAAGAGAAAAAGAAAAGCAAAATAACAACATCAAAATAATTAAATGGCAATCACAAGCGGAAGATCGTAAAACTCGTATATTTTTAAATTACATCTGTCTTTTGTTAATACTTGACAAAACAAATGCGTGGTGTCTTAATATCCTGTATGAACTTAATAAAAAAATCCTGATATATGTATTTCACTCTCTCTCTCTCTCTCTCTCTCTCTGCTTCTCTCTTTTTCTCCCTCTCTCTCTCGTAGAATCCAATAAAACATCACCTGTTATTTCCCGGGCCGTAAGCCGATGGATATGATCGATATCATGTAACTTATCTTTGAAAAAAAAAGAAAAGCAAAGATATTTTATTGAAACGATCACCTTTAATAAATGTTTCTTCCAACCGTACTTAAAAATGTCGTGAGTCATGGAATCTACCATTAATTTCATTAAGCCAGAAGACAATCTGGGAAAGTTGCATCGTAGCTTAAGTTTGGTGACTATAATTCAGGATAATTCATCCTTGAGGGTATACTGTTTCCCTGTACCAGGATATATCTTGGCTCATGGACACGATCCTTCGTTCGATGGCCCGTCAAAGCAGAGATAATTCGATAGTACTCAGCCCACGTATTTTCTTTATCCTTTTGAATAGCGTTTTAGGGATCCTTAGGAAGGATAACGCATTGATATCCATGTAGAAGATTCTCAGTCTGTATCGTTTACGTTCGTTTTCTCATACACATATATATAATACTTTCTTATCTTATCACTCTTTCAAACTTACTCCATTTACCGAATGAAGAATTACTGTCCGTATTAAATTTGATCCTCGAAAGGTTTCGATAAATCGTTTGACGAATTGATAAGTAAGAATAGAAATTCTATGATTGAAAGGATTACTATACGTATAGATAACTACCAAAGATAAGAAACTTCTTATTAAGGGAAGAATAGATTTTCTTATTGATCAAGGTATCAAAAATCTATTATGGACGATAAACGAACCGACTAAAGTTTTTCTTGAAAGTAGAAAAAGAGAGAATACTATTTACTTTATATATAATATAAAATGTATAATTTTAATATGAATTTATATATAAATATAAATTTAATGTTCATATCTTAAAGTAAATTTAAAAAAAATTTTTTTAATCGTATAAAAAAGAGAAATATTTTATACAATTTCAATCGTTTTGCCAATGTATAATATTTTTCTGTTCTATCGTGTCGAAGATGAAACATCAAGGAAACGAGCGAAAGTCGAATGAAATATGTTACATTCGACGATAAAGCTTTCCCTAATGCATCTAAAGATTCTTATTTGCTCTTTCTTGCGTAAAGAAAAGTACATGTACTTTGTGCCCTTTGCGCATAAAATTTCTTCGATCTAAAGCTTGTAAGACTATCCTTGATGTTACATATAAATTTAACACGTCGACATATTTATAAAAATCATCAACGTTTTGGATAAAATAAATATACAAAAAGTTGAGAAATATAATGGATCGTTGTGAAAAGAAAAATTGTAAAGAAATTATAAATTCGATGTATGTACGTGTGTGTACGTGGAATAAATGAACATATTATATTAAATCATTTTTTATTTACGTAAACAAATATATATATATATATATATATATATATATATTAATATTTATTCAGAATTTTTTAATTATTAAGAATCCAATCACATTCTTTTATCGTGAAGGAAGAAAGAATTAAATTTCAACCATTATTACAGATTTGATCTGCTTGGAGAGAAAGAAAAAGAAGGAAACACATGAGGAAAGAAAAAAATTTTTTTTTCTTTTTTTCTCGAGTCCCATTCGGAAAACCTGAAATTGTGTCACTTCCGGCGATAAAGCAAAATAAAGCTTCACCCTATGTCCCTGAGTGCAGCAACCAAAGCTGACGCTTTTGCGTGAAGCTTTCATGAGAGAGACCCTGTCGAAGTCCTTTCTCTCTTCCTTGGTAAAGGCACGTTAGAAGCTCCTGATAGAACAGACCGCATCTTTGTCGTACTGTCAGAAGTTCCATTAGAAGATTATTTGCTACGTCGAAAGACAGAGATGCTTTCATCCATCTCTAGCGAAGTGCGACGATACGATGGAAGAATCTGATTGAAGATAGCTTCCCCGAGGTAATAATCGTTTAACTATTGAAACATTTATCGAATTCTTCGTCCGGAGTTCGTAATTTCCATGAAATCAACGAAACTTTTTATGGTTTAATAGGCTCTCAAGTTCGATAGAACCCTTTAACGAAGTCTAATGTTTTTATAACGAATCAAATTATAAAAAGTATTAAAAATTACTGTTCTTTTTATCGATATCACTTTTAAACGACAAAAAATTGATCAAAATTGATCAAAATTGATCAAAATTGATCAATTGATTATATTTATTTAATGATTGATTCTCAATTTACTAATTAAAAACTATTTCATTTTTAAATATATATTGAAAATATAATAATAATACAATGACTTTGAACGTAAATTGAAGTCATAATCGATATTTTTGTAATAATATTTCGATAAATAAAACGAAAACATTTCTAATCGATACATTATATTGTAGCTCCATTTGATTACCTTCGAAATTTCTATTAATGTTTATTTAATATTTCTCCGATATATAACGATTGGATACGAATGTAAGCGACGGTGAATTCTACATATTGGTTTCAATCAATTAGTCATTCACATCGCATATTTTCGTATTTATAATTACTGGTTTTACTGTGACATAGTGAAGTAATAAAAAGAAAAACAAAATATATATATATATATATATATATATATATATATATATATATATATATATATAAAAAGCATTGAAAATTACAATTTATCTCAGTCGTATGTATCATTAATAAAAAGAATTTAAAATTGATGACAAGTTTAAATTAAAATGCAGCTGGGAAATTTGATGAATTGTTATATGATAAATTTTCAATCGTTATAACATCTATCTATTCGATTATTGATCATTGATTATTATCGACATAATATTCGATTCACGTTGAATCCTTTTCGTTCGTTTCATCGTTTCGAAAGCGTTACTTTTAATTTATTAGTAAATGCATAAAATGAAAGATATGTATTTATGTATGTGTGCATATATATATATATATATATATATATATATATATATATTTATATATATATAATATTTATATATATATATTTATATATATATTTATATGTATATTTATATATATATTTATATATAGCCATTTGAGAAAGCACAAATTCGTTCCTATATTCGTCGATAGGACGGGAACATTCGTTAATGCCAATCTGTCATTCTACGGATTCGAAATAAGCATTGAAAAGTTGAATTGTCTGATATCTGTCAACGAACTATCAAAGATAAAATAAAATTTGTATTTATACTTATTCAACTAACGCGTTTACTAGAAGAATTTAAGAATTTCATTTAATTTTGTAACAAGGATATTTTTAAATTAACACTTTTCGATGTTTAGATAAAACGAAATATTTAAAGTAATATATTTTCTATCGATAAGTGCCAAATGACAACTCACCATTAATTCGAAATCATTTTTAATCGCATAGATCGATTTATCGAAATCGAAATTTTGACGGTAAAAATGTTTGAAATCAAAGATTCAAAGAAAAAAACGAATGAACGAACGAAGCATTATCTCGTGAAATTCGAAATTTTTATGCGACAAATATTCCACAAAACGTTCCATACTCTAAAATAATTTTGAAGTTTCGCGAAAAGTTGAGAGTTCGAGTTTAACTCTCGGATCTGCCCTTCGTATTTGCGGAATTCGTTAACCTCGTTAGCTGCAATCGGTCCATTAAGAGGATTCGCAGCAGTTAATTCGCCGTGTCGAAGGACCCTCCCGATTGAATTATCAATTTTCACTTCTGCTGCGTTCTAACGTGGCCAAGGACTTCCTGTTCGTTTCCGTTTGACTGAACTGAACAAACGGGGTGAGAAACGAAAATCGATCTTGCGTCCATGAAACTGCATTAAGAATAGCAGAAAACTATTTGGCAAGTGAAAATTTTCCACGTGCTGCATTTTTATTTCAAATATTCTTTCCCCTCTATTAAAGGAAATAGATAGAGATAAGCTAGGTGAATGTGCGATAACGGAATAGTTTAACTTTTTATTACGCTTTCGAAAAAGTTCAAAGAGAAATATCTTGAACGTTTAAACGATCATATCAAGTAATAGTCGTACAAGTGGAGTTCCGAATGATCTCTATTTTAAGCTACCATCTCTAAACGATATCTAGTTTTCAAAAGGAAGAGACCTTTTCAAAACATTTTTTCTAATTTTACTTAACGATCGAATATTTATAATTTTATAAGATTTTATTGATATCTATTTTTATCGATGTCGTTTAATTTTAAATTGTAATCTCGACAAATCCTCGATAGTAAACGGATTTAATGATAAATGAGAAAGATTTACAAAGGTAGAAAATTTCGAAAAAGTATCAAAGTTAAAAGTTAAATACAAGATCTCGCACGATTTTCTTTTGGTGAGAGAAATAAGGGTCAATACTTTTCCGGTCTCTCGAGGATCCCCCGGACGGAGATGTGACTGTTTAGATGGTCATCTTTTGATTGCAGGGATTTATACGAGGGTCTAGATCAGATAACTCGGGCTCCAATTCGCCTTGGAATCGGCAGTGTCGAGTGGCCACCCTTTCCACTTTGGAAAACCGAGCGAGTCCAATTTTCCGGTCATCCCTTTTTTCCAACCCCACTTTCTTCCCACCCTTTCACTTCCACCCGGATCGAGTGTGCTCCTCTTTTTCTTTTCTTTTCTATCTGTTTATCTTTCGCCTCCGTTTCTTACGAATCGTCTCGAGCGGCCACCCTTTCCACAATCAGAACCACCACCACCACCAACTTTTGCTTCGAGTTACGCCTCCATAAAATGCACCTTTGGAAGTTTCTTGAACCAAAAACTAGTCCGATCCTTAAAGGAAAACTTTGACCACTAGCTAAACTAGATTAAATTGCAATGATCCATGTATGAATGCGATTTCGTAACACCCATTTATATATTTATTCTCTTATTATTTTCTTTCTTTTTTTTTTTTTTTTTTTTTTTTTTTTTTTTTTTTTTGTAAAAAGAATATTTTTATGCCGTACAATAGGAAAGGAATAGTTAATGTATGTCTACAGAAAATGTATAAACAAATAAAACAAAATAAAATAAAATAAGTGTAATATGCGTAAGTACGTGCTCGTATCAGCGTATACGTGATTATGAAAATTATTCATCCGTTCTATCTCTGCGTTGCTAGATAGCTACTGTTGATGTTGCAGCTTTTCTGACCGACGAACAATACTGTATTCACGTAAATTGCCGTGATCGCGAGTAATTAGACTACAGTACTTACATTAGTATGAGAGTCCGTTTATTATAGTTATGTAAAGAGCACATTTCAAGTAACGCACACGTCATCTCTTCATTGCTTATTCAATTTCTCTCATACTGGGATAAGAGCAAAAAAGAAAAAGGTGAAACGAATCGATATAGAAATATCTTCTTTATTTTTCGAAATTCTCGTGAAATAATGAAAAAAAAGGGGGAAAAAAATGAAAAGAAAAAAATGAAGCAAATCATGATTTATTCCTAACGATCTCGACGCGAGGAGAGGAAAAAAAAAGGAAAAAAAAAAAAAAAAAAAGAAAAGAAAAATGAATGGATACAAGAAGAACAACAAATTCTTGTCAAATATAATACATTATTACACGAGTATAGAAAAGCGACGAGGCGAAGTTGGTTTTATTCGTTTCTGTTGAGGAAACACGATTTATATCCAGCCAGCCATCGGATCCCGCCGTGTATTATCGCAAACAAAATTAGAAGGAACTGGAATTAGTCCAAGGAAAAAAAAAAGGAAAAAGAAAAGGGTGGAATTTCTTTATCTACGCCGTAGACACAATGGACGAAGAGAAAGGAAAAGGGCGTATACTCTGTATACAATACGATACTGGCTCAGGTTCGATCGGTCGTGCGAAACGAAACGCAAAAGAAACCCTTGCTGAAGAGTGAAAAAAAAATAAAAGAACTAAGGAAAAGACCGTTATATAAACTTTTATTTCGTATCCATGTTTACTCACAGGTACGGATAAAATTTAATGGATATTTTGTTTTCAGTTCATGCGGCAAAGACTCCTTTTAACAAGTAACTTTCACAGTTAAACCAGCACCACAGAAACAACCATCCTTCGGAGAGGAGACTTTCTAATTCGATCGGTAACGTCACCTTGCAAATTTACGAGTTGGAAGTTTATCTTACCGGTTAATTCTATCTGTAAGAGTTTCCTTCCAGATCGTTGTCGTAGTCGCGCGTCGATTCGGTTATTTCGAGCTTCGTTTGAGAATCGTTTCTCGAGTCTTATCCTCGGATAAAGGATGTAGAAATGGATGAGAGTTATGCGAGAGAATGTAATTCGAAGCTAAAGCTTTTCTTAGATTCCATGAATTCTTTATCGCTCAATATCTTATTTCTTTTACTTGTTGAACTATTGAACAACGTGAGATTTAGATATTAATGATTGTGACAATTCATTCCTCCCATTTCACTGTTTCTTTTATCGATCAGTTATATCATTTAGAATTCATTAGGTCCTTTCTTTTTATGCAATAACAAAGGATTTATTTAACTAATCACGCGAAAGATAGAAAATGTTTGCGTGTATTGGTTCATATATATCTTGAAGTAACTTCAATTCAAGGAACATAAAAAGAATAATGAAATATAATTTAAAATGTAATTTCTTTGGAAGAAATTGCGAAGCTTTTTGTGAACCGCTCTCGCTTATATCTTACCCGCTCTTGTATTCAGTAAGAAGAAAGAGAAGAAGAACGAGATCCCTTAAATAATCGTTTACGCTACATCATCAGAAACTCGGATCAATTTGCTTTGCATTGCAAATCAGGTGAAACATTACAGCGTTGAAATTTTCTTCTTCAAGGTATCGAACCGTCTAAGATAATTGAAAAGAAAAAATATATATAGATGATACTTACGCATTGAAAATGAATTTTCATATTGCACATCATAAAATTCGTTCAATCGAATGCCTTTATGCTTCAAAAAATTGTTTTCGTCGAACGATTTCCCATGAAAGTGATCCATTGTACGAAGTATCATTTAATCATTTAATCGTTGTAAAAAAAAAAAAAGAAAAAAAGAAAAGAAAAAAAAGATAATAAAGAAACTGCAAATACGATCAAAATCTGAAGCCATGCCTTTCTTCCCTTCGTTACTTATTTTTTCACGCTCAGTACGTAAGAAAAATCTCCCCTTATCGGTTGGTGGAATTTTCTCGAATGCAGCCCTGGCGATAAATCGACAACGCGCCCGTCGCCTGGACCGCAAATCCAGCTTTTTGGAAAATTAAACCTCTCTAAATCTGCCGTCTCGCTTTACGCTTCCTCTTCCTCCTACACCTTCCCTGCTGTTGGAAATACCATTGAAAAAGAGAGCGAATAGAAGAAAGGGAAGAGAGAGAGAGAGAGAGAGAGAGAGAGAGAAAGAAAGGGAGGTAACGTAATGTCTCTCCTTTTTTAACACTCCTCCTCCGTTTCTCTGTATCGCCTATTTATTTGCTATTGCCGAGGTTTCGACGTTCCCTGCTACATGTGGGTATATAGTATATAATGTGTGTGTATATGTATGCGTATATACATGAAGTATATGTATCTAACACTATTATATATATATATATATATATATATATATATATATATATATACACGTATAAATAGTGAGAAAAATTCAACGATGCGCGACGATACGTTTCCCTTCGAAGTAAAGCATTTCATAGGAGAAAACGTACGAGGAAGCATCGGGGGTGGAAATGTGAGAGAAATTATTACCACGATCCATAATCGTGAAATTTTCAATAGCAGGGAGTAAAATGCTCCTGCTAGAAAGAAACGCGAAACGTCAGAAGCCTTTAACGTCGGGATACCTTTTATTTAAATATAATATATACAAGATAGTATTATCAAAGGAAAAAGAGAGAGAGAGAGAGAGAGAGAGAGAAATAATGGACATTTTTGTTGGAATACAGTTAAAATTTATGTTAAAAATGTTTTAGAATTATTTATTTCTCATCATTGATTGATCGAAGAGCTTTTTTTCTAAATTGATTAATGTCTATTATTTATTATGTCACTGTATTCATTACTCGTTTTTTATACCATTTGTGTTGTTCTTCATTAACCTTGCTAATATATTTGATTATTTACTCTATAACACAATCTTTTATCGCTAACTCATAAATCATATTATCGAATTAGCATTTAAAATATTTCTCATATTGTTATTTCCAACTTTATCATAATCCAAAAGTTTTATCGGAATAATAATAATAATAATAATAATTTATTTATTCGTTACTCTTCATAGAGTAACCATAGAGTGTTCATTAACATATTATAATATGACTTCATGTTATAATATGTTTCGGAAAATCACACGTCGATTATGTCAAGGTACATTAGCCATAAAAGGTCTTATTAAAAGTGATTAACATAGTTAAAGTTACATGGTCATAATATCAACATATGTAAATTGGATCGCTTTCTACCTACGATTAGATAATTAATTAAGGAAACGAGCTAATTGAAAAACATTAAAAGCTCTTCTAACGATTCGGAAAACGATATAAACGTTCGATTCAATTGGACTGTTTGATTGTGATTCAAACAACTCATACGGAAATGTATGCATTAAATCGTGGAACAACATTGATTTGCAAGTGTGTTGCAGTACTTAGGTACAATGAAAAGATGATGGGAGTTATTAACGCTATATGAACATGACCCCCAGTATCTCTCGCATTAAAGTAATTAACAGGATATTGCACAGCTAGAAAGAGAAAAAGAGAGAGAGAGAGAGAGAGAGAGAGAGAGAGAGAAAGAAGAGAGAGGCAAAGATAAAAGAAATATATACACAGTAACGAATATTTATCACGCTAAAGCTGTTTAGTTTCTTTCTTTTTTAATACATTTTACTCAAACAAAATATAGTTGATGCTTTATATTAATGATAATTTAATTACAACGCCAAAAATTATCTTTTTAATACACCATATTTTTCATATTCATTTTATTCCTCTCTCTTCTTTCTCTCTCTTCTCTCTCTCTCTCTCTCTCTCTCTCTCTCTCTCTCTTTCTCTCTCTCTCTGTATTTTTTTTTTCCTATATTTTATCTCTTTTTGTTCTTCTCTTTTCTTTTCCTTTCTTTGTTTTTTATTCTGTTATAGTTTGTAATATTCAATTTTATTAATGTTTAGTCTATAAATTTACTTGTAACACACGAGAGAACGTATACAAATAAGCGTCCTCCCCACAATTCCGTGATTTTGTATAGCTTTGTTCTCCCTCTCTATCTTCTTCTCACTGTCGACAATGCGTCAGCACGTCGAAGGGGACATTTTTTATCAATTGCCGTAATGTCTATATCCGCATTACATCGATTATTTCAACGAGAAATTCAGCATTATTAGCACGAGTAATGCTGATCTCGTAGCCGTGTTAATGATCCAGATCGATGAAAACATTAAAAGTGATGTTTGGTGAAATATATCGGGATCGCTTTTAATGTTTCCAACCAATTTCAAATCGTATTCTACAAACATATCTCTTTCACGGAAGATCCTGCGAATGCAACTCCGTTCGCGCTTGAAAAGTTTCGCGAATTTTTTAAAATGAATTAAAAGAAGTTAGCTACGGGTCTCGCGAAGTTTTTGCAATCGAATTAAAATGATACAGTCGAGGTGAATTCTTAATGAAATTAATTAAAAATTGTTTACTTGATAAATTTCTTTTAATACACTTTTTATGATGACTTTTGTTCTTTCAATTTCAAATGTATCAAATTTTTAAATAATTGGTAATTGTCTAGTTACATAGATGATTTATCCTGTATATAGTAACTAACATAAAAAGCGAATATATATATATATACATATATTGTTATCGACATACTATCAAAAAAAAAAAAAAAAAAGAAAAAAAAACAGAAAAAAAATAAATGAAAAAGAGAGAAGTGTCAATTCGAAAAGTGTATTTTTCCGATTTATACAACAGCCACAACGCGACAGCTATCGGCGGAAGCATCGCAAAACGTGCATTCTCTCGGAAACAACAACGTGTTTCCTATCATCCTCGACATACAGGTGATTCCATCTTTTGATTCGAAATTTCCGCTCGTCGCGTTACGAACAAAATACATCGGCGATGTGTTCAACGCAATATCCCGCGTTCATCCAACGAAATTTCCATGCGTCCGATAAAACTTTCCGTTCTTTATTCGATCCGGCCTATCAGCTAACAGGCCGTATAGTCGGCTCGCGGACAGTGAGAATGTGATCGGTTGATATCGTTGAGGTGCGAATTTTATTAAAAATTTTGCGTTTCTGAGGTTTCTTCAATCGTCACACATTATGTTTTATGTTTCGTATCTGTTGTTTTCTTTTAATGTATTTTTTCTTTTTGTCCATGGACAAAAATACAATTGAAAAAATTGAATTCGAGACGCACTTGAACGTTTTTTTTTTTTTTTTTTTTTTTTTTTTTTTTTTTAATCGTAAAAAGGAAAAAGAAAAGAAGAGAGGTGAGAAAAAAGAATGTTTATTGTCTTCATTGGTGGCTTTCTCGAGTTGGATATTGCCGACAGTTGTCGAGAATGATTCTAGGATGGTCACGCTTGTGGATTTGAAGAAGTAATGGTGTAACACGGAGATTGCGGAGAGAAAGACAGATATTGCGGAACGAATTAGTGGTTTCAACGAGACGAGAATGAGAGGATCTTGCGATTCTCTCAAATTAGATTTCGAATATACTTCTCCGGTCTATCCACACGGATCTTTTTCTGATTAGGAAGAGAATTAAGAATGTTTTTTCTGCTCCTTTACACTTTCAAAAATTGTCCTTACACTTTCAAATGCTTTTTTCTTGTGAAGAAAACCATGTAGAATAAACTTTATATTTAATATAGTTTCTATTTAATAGAAAAAAAAGTAATTATGATTTTGCAATGTATTTTATAATACAAAGCTATCACTTATTTTATTTAAAGTGAAATTTATATTTTTATTATATATAATCATCATGAAATAATAAGAATTTAATTTAATCAAACATATATTTACGAAAGTAACCTTGTAAATTTGTTTTCATCTGTACATATTCATACACGAATAAAAGATTAATTTTTTAATTTTCGTAAGATAAGAAAAAAAAAAAGGACAGCAAAAGAAAAAACATCAAAATATAGCTGGTCATATCGTGCGACAATAAAATTTAATCAATTATTGTTTCTAATTCTCAGCGAATCGTTAGTAACATCTGATAAGTTGTGACCGTTTGAATAAGTCGTATATCAGAAGTTCTCGATTGCAATAGTGAACAAAAAAATATAGAAGTTATGTCGTCGATTTGATCTGAGGAAAACAGAGAGAGAGAAAGAGAGAGACAGAGAAAGGGTTGCTTTTTGTTGGTCGATAAAACGAAAGCTGGGTCGTAACAAATTTCGTGCTGGAAACGCTGCCCCAGAATCGAGCCATTTCCTAGAAATAGTAAATACAGGAGGTACGCATATCGCGGGAAACGCCATTTTACAGAGTTCTTTCGCCTGAGCCTTATCGAATGTGTATCGAAGTTGGTGTTGCAAGGTACCACCTGGGGATTCAAGGGATACATGGGTTGTAGCTAGGTAAACGTTACTAGCTGCCACGGTTGACCGTGTGTAATATCGCTGTCGTAAGAAACTGCTGTCACATTGAGAAGGTACATACCACAAAATTTCTTTTATAGTTTACTCGATCGATATTTTCGTTTGCGTGTATTCACTCTGTCTTGATATATAAAATCGTACGAAGAACTAGAATATCGAAGACATCAGGGTTTTACGATAGATTTTTGTTTATCAAATTTCATAGTCGTGTTATTGTTTCGCTGATAAATGATCTTTGTACACACACACACACACACACATATAAACACATATTATTATTATTATTATTATTATTACGATGTTTATATATAATTATGTTCGTACATGATATTACACGATTATTTTGTGAATAACAGATAATATCCAAAGCTTCGGTTAAATCGTCCTTAGTTATATAATTTTGTAGACAGAGATGTCCTAGTCCATTGATCCTTATTCCTCATTCATTTCGTTATCGAAATATAATTTAAAATTGCTATTAATACATAGACAACGTATTTACGTACTATGAATAGTACGTTTAAATGATAGATTAAATTAAGTTTCTTCCATTGAATTCAAACACATTAATAAAAATAAAAAACGTAAACGATTGTTAATAAAAAGAAAGCTTTATAAAACAACGGCCCAAACGGAAACTTCTATTATCATAATATCTTTATCTCGAATTAGAAATATTCGTCATCCGATAAAATGACACTTGCAAATGTCAATGACAAAAAAATAAAACGTTCGGCTAAAATATAATAATCGAATTTGATAAAAGAATTTATTAATATTCGCAAAAGAATTGACAATTAACTTGATCTCTGAATTATATAGAGATCTGAAAAGATGAAAAAAATAATAAAGAAAGAACAACAATGATCAAAGAAGAAAATGGTATACGTTAATTAATTGCATCTACTTGCTTAATTGTCGTCCATTGTTTTTTCAGGACAAATAAAGGAAGAAACAACGATTAAAACTGTTTTGAGAGAGAGAGAGAGAGAGAGAGAGAGAGAGAGGAATTCGCGTAAAGCGATGGAACAAACATGCCTGCAGCAAACGATGAAAAGGGTGGTGGGTGGTTAGAGGGGGAAGGGTGAAGGTTTGGAATGACGATTTAAAAAAAATGTTGCGGAAGAATTTGTTTATGCTAATTCGGTAGCGCGTTGATCGCGTTTTAATCAGTCGTGGCTCGATTGCATTTCGAGTTTCTGCCATTGCGTTTCGAGCGTATGCATCGAAAGGCAGGATTTGTTGGCAAATTTTGAGATTGGACGATGCGCTGCCGATGACGGTGCTCGTTCGATTATCCGTGAATTTGCGTCGACGAGAGATTAATGAGACGACTTTGCAGTTATTTATTAATCGTTATTTATTCGATTGCTTCGTTGCAAACCACGTTTTCGAATTATGTACCTCGTTTTTCCAACGATTTCCGAGATTTCCATGTCGATCGTTTTGGTTATCGAAGAAACAATATGAATGAGAAATTTTATGCGATTGAAATATCGTATTATACATGATTCACTATTAATTGACATTTTATAGGACAAAAAAATTATACTATTATACTAATACTATAAAACCATTACACTGGCTATTAAATAAATATTAAAGTAGAAATAATAAAAAATAATTGAATAATTTTTTTTTTTTTTTTAATGAAATTTAACGAAGAACTAAATCGATGAAGACAATGTTAAATTTTCCATTAAGACATTAAATTATGCAATTGCATATATATTTAAATGTTAATTCACACGTTCGTATACGATTCTAATGTTTTGTTAATTTTATTAAAATTATTCAATCAATTTATTTGAAAATAGAAAACCAGTTAGTAATCTTATACGATAAATTTTCTATGATATTATTGAAAAGTTCGATCGATAAGCTATTTTCTTCTTTGTAGGATAATTCGATATTGACTACTCAACGTTCCGTGTCTCAAACACATACTTACTTACCTATCTTCCATACGTTTTTCTTATGCTGTTGAAACGCATAATGGTATAGCGTGACGAGGCTTGTCCTCGTTCGAAAGTGAGTTCCTTTGCATGTTACCCCTACGAGATCGCAATTGCTTTCTTTGTCGTTGTAATGTAAAACTACGAGGAAGCATACGATGAATATCGCGCTTCCTATTTCGTTCTGCATTCAAAGTATTCCGACCTTCCCCGTTCGAGTATCTTCCTTATCTTAATTTCAATTGTAACGATAAGTAGTCACGAGTTTAAGGATAACGAACTTCTTTCTCTCTTCATTAACAAGGCTGTGAAGGAAAAATGACTGTGTCGTTTGTAACGTACTATGTAAAAAAAAAAAAAGAAAAGGAAAAGGAAAAGAAAAAAGAAAAAAATTTCGCTTTATCCACAGCATAACTCTCCACAGTAATTTTTCACGCTACGGTTACGAGATTTTATAATAAACTTTGTCTCGCAACGACAGGAACTACCTATTTTATTTTAAGATACTTAGAGTTACCTAACGATTGAAACGTTAATAACTTGTTTCCTTTGAAAATACCAAACATTCTTTGAGAAAGAGAAAATAACTTCATTTTTATTTAATTTACATTTCAAAACTTGTTGCTAATCTCCATAGCAATTATGTACTTCAATAACAAACGTAACAAATCATAATTTCTTTTTTTTTTTTTTTTATCTCACACTCTGTTAATAAATAATAATTGAAATGTATTATCAATCAATATATTTTAAATGAAATATTTGAAATAAAATTTACATAATGAAATATTATACATTCTGTAATATTCGAATTATTAAAATAAACAAATAAATAAAAATAATAGACGTTCTTGATAAGAAGAAAATGGATTGATCCTTGAATAGACAAATTTCTTTAACGTTGACGTGAAATTGCAAAGTAGCTGACTTATGATCAGTCATCCTATCATTATTTTCTATTCGAATAAGTATCGTGTTTCTCAATCGATCGGGAACTTACATCGATGCAATTAGACTTTCGGAAATAAAGAGATGAGGTCCTCGTAGAAAGAGCTGTCGAAAAAGGAGGGAAAAGGTATAGATAGAAAACTCTTTTACCATCGAAGGTACGGTGTTAAATTTCTAAGTAGCCGGATAATTACTTTCACATCGCTTCCGGTTTACCGCTCTCCTCAAGATTTCCTGAGGAACTTTGTAAGCCGCGCACGAGAAAGGAAAGTTTCCACTCTCGCGTTCGTGCTCTGGAACTCAAAGATCAACGTTGCGAATGTTGCGCCCAGGGCTCGTCCTCGCGCTTGCTTTTTGGTTTTCCTTACCTTCTATCTCTTCGCTTTTGTTTTTGTTTTTGCCTCGCTTTTTCTTTCTCTCTTTTTTTTTTTTCTATTCTATCTGTCCCCAATAGTTATTCTCTTCACGGAGTTTCTAACGAGAAAGTGTTTTCCTATGATAAATTAGAAAAAAAGAATAAAAGAATGAGAAGTAGTATCTTCAAAATTGTCTTTCTTTGTTTCGAAAAAGAATACGAAAATGATACGAGTCATTCTATTCTTACTTTTTCATTTAATCATTTCAAACATTAATCGCAAATAAATATTCGCTATTCTAGAAAAATTATTCAACGATACGCATTGAAAATATTCAGAAATACTATGAAGATGCAATTAACGAAATGAAAACAAAGGCAAATAAAAAAAAAAAAAATGGCATTAATTTCGACGTATTTTCGAGAAACTTCTGAAGTAATTTAGTATTATCGATCATTGTTAAATCGTTACGAGCATATTCGATATCGCAAAAACGGTTTTAATCGTTTCAGAAAAGCTGGAATAATATTATTCTCCGGATTAAACGCTACATCGTTCGATCGGTGCGTGACACTTTATTCGAAACTCGTATCGCGTTCCAGCATTAACGAGCTTTTTAGTTTTCGTATTTTCTGATAAAAATAAAAGGATACAGAAAAAAAAAAGGAAGAAAGATTTGTACAATTATGAAAATATCCAAATAAAAGCAATTTTTCTTTAGAATCTAAGGAAAAAGTGATCCTTCGATGATTCCTTTGAGGAAGAAAGCTAAGAGGGCCGCTGATTGACGACGAGCAATCACGAGCTCGACAGAATTTATTCGGAATCGATAATCAATTTACTATCCGTCGTTCGGAACAACACTGCCGTCGTCACGTTATAGAGAGAAAAGCGGATGAAGAGGTCGAACAACAGAGAGAAAATGAGGGGTAGCAGAAGTGAGAAAGAGGAAGATTGCGAATCGAGAGGGTGTGAGTGAAAATGCAAAACGATTGCGGCAAGAAAATAATCCGCGTCTATCAGTATTTAAATGAATTTCCTCATCGAAGAGGAAAGCAAACGAGAGCATGGTATTGCTTTCGAAACTTATCCTTTTCTTTCTCATTCTTTATGGTCTTTATCAGATAATATAATAAATCGAAGAGAAAAGATATAGAATGAGCTTCCTTACTGGATAAAATATGTAACCGATCTTTTTGAATGAGCCAGTAATTCGAGAATAAATTTTCAAGTTGAGTTTTATATTTCTTGTTCATTCAAACAAATCAGTTTCATTAAAAATTCATGACAATGCAAAAGGAAGAACTTAGTTTCGCGAACTTTTAATAATTAAACAAATAATATACATTTCTTCTTTTTTTTTTTTTAAATTAAATATCTTATAAACTATAAATATTTTCATTTTATTAAAATAATAATGAGCTTGCGTATAATCAGTAATAATAACGAACAACTGATCAAATACAAAACATGAAATTGCTACGAATAATCTCAAGTCTTTCTTTCTCATACTCGATTCTTAATATTTGTAAAAGGAAAAAAAAAATTGAATTACCGTTCTAAAGCAAGCAGTTGAATGTATGAATTCACCACTTTGATCGTCGATCATTAAACGAGACCCAGCTTTTTCTTCCAATTAGATGTTAATTGAATGGTAATGCCAACGTATACGAGGAAATAGAACGAATCGCCAAGAATTTCGGATAATTTATTCCAATGAATGTTTCAGGGAACAAATGAGTACGATGAAGTGACGCAATCAAGGTCGTTTCTACAAGACAAGTTTATATGTAGGTATTGAAACCTATTGAAAAACCTCCCGGTTTTTCTATCGTAATTATTTCTTTTGTTTCATTTTTAAATATATTTAAGTATATAATGAAATGAATTATAATGTTCGTTGGATTTATCTATCTATGAAGTTTTCGTGAGTCTTACATGTAACGATAATAAAATTTAAAAGAAATATATATTTAAAAGTAAATATAATATTACTACCATTCTTATATTCATTAATATAATTTAAAAGAAAAAAAAAATAATAATAATAATGGAAAAAAGAAAGCGAGAAAAAAATATTAACGTTTCTAAAAGGACAATGTGATCAAACATCGAATCAATGAAAAAAATGGATGATAAACAAGTTGGATCATTTGTGAAAATTCCATCACAAATTTTCTTTTCTTTACGACAATGGCTTTAAGACGGTAACCGGCTGTCGTTTGTCGAGCTTAAAATTCCATTGCAATCCTACTTGAAATCTTATTTTACTTAAACCAAATTATATATAAATACACATACAAATGAATATAAATAAATGTATACACAAATACTTGGAAGAACGTGTATACGAATGGAACGCAAAAAAAAATCCTTTCGGGTGAAAAAAAATAAAGAGAAAAATCTGATGCAATGACGAGTGCACGCAAGGCACAGCCTGGAGGATCACAGGTACAATACCGAGACACTAAAAGAGCTACAAAGAATCCGCTATGGGAGAGATAGAGAGAAAGAGAGAGGGGAGAGGGATAGAGGGAGAGAGAGAGAAAGAGAGAAGAAAGATAGGAAAAGAAGAAGGAAGTTAAAGAAACCATATAAACTGGACAGAGAAAACAAAAGGATGAAAAGAGAGAAAGAATAGAAGGTGTACGAGTGGAGCGGAGGAAAACACAAGAAGATAAAAAGAATGAAAGATAGAAAAAAAGGGAGAGAGATAAAGAAAGAAAGAGAGAGAGAGAGAGAGGGAGGGAGAGATAGTGAAAGAAAAAGAAAATGCAAGAATGGAACAAAGAAAAATACAAGAAGATAAAAAGAAAGAAAGAAAGAAAGAAAGAAAGAAAGAAAGATATAGAAAGAAAAAAGAATACTAAGAGGCATCGAGAGAGTAAGAAGAAAGAAAATTTTGACGACGATGAGAAAAAAGTTGCGAAGGAAAGCAAAATTCTCAGAGGTCGACAAAATTCCAGAACTTTTAGAAATATTAGAAAGATTATTTTATAGAAAGATTGCCGTTGATCAGGTTACCATACTCTATGTCTCCTATCTATCTATCTATCTATCTATTTATCTATCTATCTATCTATCTATCTATTTGTCTATCTATCACTATTTTTGTTTCCTTTTCTTTATTTCACAAAATAATACTTAAGTGTTTAAGCGCTGAATGCTTAAGAAGAAATCCCTTTTAAAAATGCTAATTTCACGCAATGATGTAATCTCTCTACCTCCTGTATGGTAGCTATAGAATTTTATCGTGAACTCGCACGAGCGTGTAAAGGACGAAATTGCCTCCCTTTTCGATCGACAATCTAGTGCTCATGATGGATATTCATTTAAAGTGTATTACGTAAAAGGTTGTTACTATCGAATATTTCGTTCGAATTTAGACATGAAATATGAGTACGCATGCATATATATATATATATATATATATATATATATATATATATTAGCCATAGATATGTTATAATATATATTAAAGTTATATAATTATAAATGATATAATTAATGAAAGTTTTGTTACTAAACATATGAAAATCATAATTTATATATAGCAATAGTCAACTCAATTTTCATGAAAATGAAAAACAAACGAAAACCAGAATGATTTTGTATCTATGAAAAATTCGTCAATTAATATTTACATTTTTCAGAAAATATATACATTTGATGTAATATATATTTTTCAGAAAAAAAAAAAGAGAATCGTAATGTCTATCTATACTTTTGATACTTTTATGTTCGTATGTACAACGATGTCGACCGTAATAAAATTATGTAGCACACGGAGAATACGTAGGTTGTTTTATAAACGTTTACATTTTGCAATGAAGTAATCTCTACTCTTCTCTCTTACACGTGCATACACACACACGCACATGTACGTATATATGTATGTATGTACGCAAAAAAATAGACGTATATACATACATATCGGGTATCGTCGAAAGAATATTGGTACTTTTATCCGCATCGTAGCTGAAACTTCGTTGGGCTTCAGCACTTTGATAGCACATTTCGCGTTTTTTGACACTAAGAACATGAAGCGCATATTCACTTCGTTCTCATTACGTTTCCAACGAGGTAGATATTTCTATTACGAAGGGAAGACCAACGCTCTACTTATGTACACTTCCCCAAACGAAATCTTTCGGACTCTTCTTATCGCTAGATTCTCATCGTAAAGACAAAACGTTCTCCTTCTTTTTATTCCCATTCTTATCTCATTCTAAAGTTTCTTCAAAATACTTTGAAAATTCGCAAAACTTCTTGGAACTTCGATTAATTCATAACTCGAATAGAAAGTTTATATCGATGAGTTAAAAGTTAATTAGAAGAAAAATCAATGAGGTTGAAGAAACGATCGATCGTATCGAATTTTTAGAAAATTCTTTCTTGATTTTTTAGAACTACACACACATATATATATATATATATATATATATATAATGTGAAAAGAGATAAAATATTGTAATATATTAAATAAAGACAAAATGGAAGTCATCGATAAGGTAGGAAATGAGTAGTATCGATTTTATTAAGAGTTCACTTTTCAACTCAACGCAAAAAATAACTTTCAGAAGTTATTTCCATGGGCGTTATTTATCTGTAAATAAAGTGTTTACACGTGGATGAAAAGTTAGGTAAGTAGAATGATCGAAAGCTTGAAACGTTGGTTACACTCGAAGTGATCGTAACGGCGGCAAACGGAAATCACACTCGTAAATTAATTGATGCGGTTCTCGATTCAGCGCACGGAAAAGTACGAAGGGAATTCCCGTACGGCTCCCTATCCCGACATCAATGACGGTACTACTCTTGGAATAACGGTACGTTGCTGAGAATTAGAGAGATCGAAGGCGAGAATTCAAATGACTTTGTAAAAGAGGAGGGGAAATTCGAACGAAGGAAGAAAGTCTTGAAACAGAGAGAGAGAGAAAAAGAAAGAGAGAGAATTCCCTTTAATTCTCTCTTCTCTCTCTCTTCTCTTTCTCTCTTTCTCTCTCTCTCTCTCTCTCTCTCTCTCTCTCTCTCTTTCGCTTTCTTTTTCTCTCTCAGTTGTCGCCTCGAATAAATTATACTATACACTCGAATAGCCAGCTTTCAACGAGAAAATTTATTATATGTCGTTTGCTACAGGGATACAATAGGTATCCCGTTTGTAGGATACTTTCCTTACTACAAATATTACCTCGTTAAACTTCGAGAAAGAAGCTTGGATCTTTCTCGACTTGCTCCAGTGTATATTTCGAGAGTTAAAAAAAAAAAAGAGAAAAAATGGAGAAAAAAGAAAAGAAAAGAAATAAGAAAGAAAGAAAGAAAGAAAAAAAAATATAAGAAAAGAGAGAAAGGATTAGAAAATAAGGTACACAGTGTCGTCGTTGATTAATGGTTTGAAACGTGCTCGTAATTTCGAGCGTAAGAGTGCTTATTAAAAAGCAGAAGCGCTTAACTTGAGAGAAGAGAAACACCGAGGAAGTGGAGTGTGACTCGGTATAGCGTAAGTACGTGGTGAGGTGGTAGCCTTGGTGATGCTGATGGTAGTGGTACGGATAGTGGTGAAGCATGAATCGCATCCGGTCTCTAGTTCTTTATTTAATCCTCGCCTTCTTCCGCAGCACGTCTAGTATAGTACACTATGCGTCGAGTTATACAAACGGCCAAACACATTGAGCTTTTTTAAATAGACAAGATATATATTCGAGTTCCAAATTTAGATTGGTAATAATAAAAAAAAAGGATGATGATGATAATAACAAAAAAAAAAAAAAAATGTCTTTGTCTAATTTTATATACTCTCGAATTAGGGTTAAATCATTTTTCATCAAAAAAAGAAGAAAAGAAAAGATCTAAGAACATTCAATTTTGTTACACTCTCCTTTTTTTCTCGGAAAATATTTTTCCTCTGTCCTTGATCATTCCATCGAGCGCATTTTGCAATTTCATCGACTATGCGATTTGATGACTATACGTGGAGAAGATAAGATGTATCTATGTATGTATGGAGATACTTCCTTCGATAGAACAAGTATTCCTCGTGTTCGAATATATTGCATTATTATAATAAAATCTATATCATACCGAGGGAAGGAAAGTTTTGTCTTTCTTCGAAGACGAAAGATCGAGATCACGTATTTCCTCGAAAGCAATCTCATCCAGAAGCTAAAATGTCGTCATTGCTTCTCTCGAAAGATCGTTTGCTTCGTCAACTTTTATGTTTCTCTTGCGTGACAAATAATATATATATATATATATATATATATACATACATATATATATATATATATGTATGTATATATATATACACATGCACACAAATACATATATGCACATATATACCTAACATAAGTACATATGCATATACATAAGTTAAGTTAAGCAAACTTTACGGTAATGTCGAACGATTCAACATTTAATTTAAAAAAACAAACTAAGCACGTTAAGTTTTATGAAAACTCGGCCAAGTATATCACGTCGAATATAAAATATGCAAGCTCTGCTTGTTGTCATTCTATCGTTCGAAGTCCTTCTCCTTTTTCTTCCTTTTCCTTTCTTCATTTCCTTCCTTCCTTCCTTCCTTCCTTCCTTCCTTCCGATGGTGCCACGTTCTCTCAATTTATAGAGATTAGTCCGCGTGGAGAGAGAAGTTGCGATTCGTGCGAGCTCGAACGACTGCAAAACTTTTCTCCCTGGTATTCCCGTTGTTATTCCGAAAAGACATCAAGAAGTCAACCGTGAGAGGAGAAAAAAGAAGATGGCTAAGAGTCAGAGAGGCGAAGGACGTGAAGCTACGAGATGGAAACATTGGCAAACAATCGATAACATCATCCCGTAGGAACAACATTGCTCGGTTAATGTCAATGGAGCAAGAGAAAAAAAAGAATTTGCGAAGCTAACACTTTTGATGACTCGATTTTTAAGTGTTTTGGAAGAAAAATGAGAGACTATTTTCTTTCTCAGAAAATGAAAAAAGAAAAAGAGAGAAAGAGAGAGAGAGAGAGAGAGAGAGAGAGAAAGATCCAAAAATAATTTCAATCGTAACAAGTATTTACTTTCTTCATATTTTTATCTTCCTTTATTTATAAATTTATTCACTTTGCCATCTAGTAACTACGATATCAATATTTTTCTTCTTCTTTTTCTATCATTATTGAAAAATGAAAAAAAAAGAAAAATAAAAAACAAGGTAATGGGAAATCGGATAAAACAAGGTGTACACGAAGGTAGGTAAATTAAAAGCGTCAGAGCCATGGCGAAAATATCAATTCCAACGAGTGAAATTAATCGGTACGCCCGGCCGATTTATTCGCTCAAATAATCCGCCACAAATTGAACGATATTCCTGTTGATGCGTCGATACGTCCACCGTACGGGCGTATCGTGACACTAAAAGGACACGCTGCAATGAAGAGGCATTTAGAGTTTCTCGCGTTTGTATCTCTCATATAATTTCACTCTTTACTTTCTTTTAGTGTGCTTATAATATTTATGAATATAAATCCAGTGAGAGAGAAAACAAATCTAAAAAAAAAAAAAAAGAAAGAAAGAAAGAAAGAAAGAAAGAAAGAAAGAAACGTAAGAAGAAGAAAGATAAAAAAGAAGAAAAAGAATTTTCTTTGATCTATACAGAAATGTTCCCACAAACTTTATGAAAACAATGTTTGCAATGATATTAACGTTTTCCTTTCTCGGGAAAAGTAAAACAAGAGCACGGGTGCATGTAAAACACGAGAGAACAAGGAAACCAAAAAAAAGAAAAAAAATAACAAAACAGGTGTGAGTTAATTAAAAGGGTGATATAACGTCGAACATTGAATGAAAATCGAAATATCGATGCTATTCTCTCTCATTCTTTCTCTCTCGTTCTCTTTTATACTTTCGTCTCGTTACTAGTGCAAACGATCGCATGGCTTATAAATTTTGTTCAATTGTATTGCTTCAAAATGCGACATGCTTGAGAAGGGAAAAAGAAAAGTTGAATTCTAAATGAGTTAAAAAATATATCAAAACTTTCGTTATTTAAATTAATAATTATACTTTTCATAATATTATAAATATAATACATATTATGACTTAAATAATCAAGTAATTATTGTTCCATTGTCTTATTGAAAATTTCAAAAGTTTCTAAATTGTTTACATTACATTTTGATTGAATCAATAAATCTACAATTCATTTAAAATGACGGTTTAAAGCTAAGTATTTTCGAATTCACACAGGATGCGTTGAATTTTTATCGCGAACCGATATGTAGAGTGTTTTTCCTTTTTTGTTTTTTTTATTTCCATTTTGTCGAGTTACAAAGCTCGAAAGCTTAAACGAATTTTGCACTTTTAATTGCTCAAATTTCATAGCGGAAGGAATGAAAAAATGAAAGGAGATTTTGGGAAATCCCTTGACGATAAAAAAAAAGGGAATTTCGTATAAACTATTAAGTTGTACTTCACGAGGATATATAATATCAATATTTTGAAAAAAAAGATATTTTGATTTTTTCTCGGATATTTTCGGATAAATCAATAGTTTCATACGTATGAATATTGACATCGGTTGTTTCTGATTACCACTGATTAGATGGTCATCTTTCTGTTTAATTTTAGTATCAACGTCGACATTATTAAGAATAATTTAAATAAAAAGAACAAGAGTATTATTAATAATAATAATATTAATAATAATAATAAAAAGAAGTCTGGATTTTTTTCAAATCGAATAGCGACAAAAATTAATACACCTATGTAACACTGGCTGATTTGCGAATTTAAATCTGCCCAATGCATTTACCTGTAAAATATTTGGATAAACAACTTGATAAACGCTGACAATTCGGTTTTCATCTGTTCCCTGTAAAATATATTACGAGAAACGATTCGTAATAACGAGATCGATTAAACGAAGATTAATGTTTCTGGTAAGAAATGGTGGAAAATTAATTCCGCTTTTTGACATATCTAAACGCAGGTGGTACGGATTTAATGTTAATACCATCGGTGAAAGAAATGATCGATTGGTAGACTAAAATATGGCAAGTCTGGTCAAAATTCGTCGTGTGAACGTATCCTATTAATTATGGCGCCACTACTGTAGCATTTCGTCGCACCAATAGAACATAATGTAATTATAACAAAATGTTGACCAGAGCCACGTTGCAACAATTACCGGTAGCAACTAATTAACAAAGGTTTCGCATGAATCATTTGTACGACCAAGCCTGTACACTGTTTAAAGCGCGGCCATTTACTCGAGAATCACAATGCGTCTCAAATAGAAACTAATTGTCATAGCTAGATAACTCGCGGCGTTACCATTAACGCGTTTCCTATCGACTATTGTACGGATTAAATCATCATGGATAGCTTCGTGACATTCTGCAAAGCCAATGGAGTCACGTTTAACGATTAATCGTCTCTCTACAAAATGTTTTGCATATGGTTATTACTAATCCTATATTTTATGCATTTTTACTATATTATGTAATATTTCAATCCTTTCGCGAGTTTTTACTTTAATATTCGTTCGATTAAATAAATTTTAAACGCAGATTAACGACAAATTATGATAAAGAGAATATAATAATTGTATATATTCTCTTTAATAAGAAAATATTAAATATTTTATTTTAAAAAATTGATTGAGTTTTATTGAGATAATTTATAATATATACGGCTACATATATATCGTGAAAAGTGAATATTTTATATATGTAACGTAAAAAATGGATATTTCAACAAACGATCCGACTTCGTTCTCGCGGTTTGTTCGACACAATAAAATCGATAATCTTTATTCATCGATCATTCAGTTTTTGACAAGACAAGACTTTAAAGAGAATTTTTTGAAATTCGTGAATACCTATATTTTATCGCAAATCTAGAAGAGTCTGATGAATGACGTTGTTAAGTTCATCTTTTTATTTCGATTCAATTCATCTATTCATATAAGAATGATAATAGAACTTGAAAAAACTGTAAAAACATTATAAGTATAACTGAACAAATAAAAAAGAAAATTATATAATTTCGTCTGCGTTCATTTTCCGTTTTTTAAATGTATAATTTATTATATTTATTATTTTACAAATCCTTTTTTAAATTTATTATTTCATGCAAATTTAAATGTTTCTCATTTGGAGATTTCACTCTATACCCCACGTACAAGGATTTATTCTCTTTCCATTGTAGATTATTGTCATCTTGAATCTTTTATTTAGATTTACGCGTCATAACCAAACTCGTGAATTTTAAAGAAAGAAAGTTAAAACGATAACAAGTATATTCGTTTCGAGGTAGAAAAACTGTTGAAATTTATTTCAATTCGTTAAAGGATAATTTATAATTTAATAAAAATATTCCATGATATTTCTTCCACATTGAAACGAAACATCTTGATTGTTATAAGTTTCAAAATCGATTTCGAGAACAAGTAATTTAATAATATTCAAATAACTTACATCGTATCTCTCCTGAATATGTGGTCCAGCTTGAGCCATGTAAAGCGTACTGGCAGTATCAAAAACTAATTCCAAAGGAATTCTGGTTACCTTCTGTCTAGCCATCTCATGGCAATTCAAATATAAGGTAACATCGGTGATAGACACTTTGATGACGATTTTGGACCATTTTTTCGTCAACTTTGGAACGGTGAATTTGGCAACTTCTTCCGAATGGGAATGCTCATCGGAGTTCGTGTAAACCAATGAAATGTTTTGATTAGAGCCTGGACCATCCTTTAAAAAAAAAACAGATGAAAGAAAATATTATCAAATTTTTGTTCATATATTAAGAAAGAAAATTTCAATTTTAAATATTATTCTATTTAAAATTATTTAGATTCATTAAAATGTTATAGAAATGATTAAAAGACTAGATATTAAAAAAATGACAAAAAAGAAAAATAAAACGTCATTATTTAAATATAGTTATTCAGAATTACCGAAATTCGAATGCCCAATTGCACAACAGTTTCAAAGGGATTGAGAACTGCGAAGAGGTAGCTAGTCCTAAAGGAAATCGGCTTAAAAATAGCCAACAGGGTAAACTCGGCCGGCAACTTCTCAGGAAGATAGAGTCTATAGGGTTGTTTTACTTCAGATCCAGGTCGGAAACCAAAAGCCGGAAATCCGTCGAGGCCATCGTCAATATAAAAATTGAGGTCGTCCGTTGACGTTACCGTAGTTACGAGCAGATCATAAACTGTTTCTGAAATAAACAATTACATAATTTTATAGTTTCATAAATAAAAAGGAAAAAACATGAAAGATTGGAATCAATTTAATTAATAATCGTTAAAGTAAAGCAATTAAATACAGAAGAAGGACATATTTCGATATTAATATTCAACGTTAATTATTTCGTTCTCTTTCACAGTCGTATTTAGTAAATAAAATTTCTACAATAAATTAAAATCATTCATTTGTCATCAGAGATCATTAATACGTTCGATCTCTTTATATATTTTATTTTCGACAATGTTACGAGGAAAATTTCTTGAAAATAAATTTTACTTTTCAATTGGTCATTCATAATATCAAAAATATAACATTTACGTCGTAGTTATTTTATGTAAATTGTTTTAAGATAGTTGAAGCACCGCAGAGTAATATATCATCATAACTATATCAGTCAATGTGGTAAACTGTTCGTGACTTATTCGTGTATTCATATATGTCTCTCTTCAATGAGGATTAATGTAGAATTCGAATTAAAGTAGAAACATGTCGAAGAGATTTCGTAAAACGCACACAGTTAACGCTGGAATATTATTTTAGAGAAATATTCATTTCATTTGAATACTCCGTAAGGAATTCTCTAATCTTAACATTTAATATTTCTTAAAATACAAAATGCTAACGGCCTATGGGCATTTTGTGAAAATATCAAAATTAAAATTAATAAACAGTTTAATGGAATAGCAACATAATAATTGCCTTAAAATTCTACGTGAAATTTTTCTTAGTTAATTAGAATCGATGTCACTGCTATTTATTATTTTTATTGTAAGTAAGAATTATTCGTGCTTCGTGGCTACTGAATATTTTGAGGTATCGAATATCTCAATTATTTTGACATCCGTTGTATATACGTAAAATGACGTGTTATTTAACGCCAACAACGATCTATAATGATGAAATATAACATTCCCTCGATGATTTGGTATTTAATAATTTAGCAGACACACAGAGCCATTTTATGTCATATATCATATGCACTTGTGTCATGCGATACACAGCTACATAAGCGAGAACACCGATAATCGATATTTATTACCTTGCAGTAAGCTCGAGCTACACGTTCAATTAGTAAGTAACTTTTAAAAAATTCGATATAGTAAAAACTAGTTCGTTCGTTGGAAAATATCGATTTTTTTTAATTCTTTGATTTCACTAATTTTTTATCTATCTATAGATAAATCTTAACTAAGATAAAAATTTGTTAAAAGATATTTGTTTTAATTTCTTTTTACATTATTAAATCGATATTACTTTTAAAATGACAAAAATGTTCGACTTCAATCAAAATTTTTGTTATGCATTATCATATATATTTATTATTTATATATATATATATATATATATATATATATGGTTACAAATTATTTATAATTGGTAATTATATATTTATATAAAATGATAGAGGAATCAAAGATTTCAATGCTCGATGAGCTATTATTCCAACCGGAGACTTGATCGCTAGCACAAACAGGGTTTATGAACTCTTCCACTTACATATTTCCCTGATATATTCCTCCATGTTATATTGAAATTACCGCAAAGAAAGGCATTGTTTCTAATTCTATAATTGAGGTTATATTAAAAAAGAAAAAAAAATCAGATCAAAATATATACAAATTTATGAGCTTAATTGTCATAAAAATAATAAGAAAAATCATTTAAATTTATGAATAAATATAATCAGAAAATAACTTTCTCTTCTATTTTTATTAATGATAATTTCTTTATAAGATCATTACTTCGCGTTTCATTGACAAAATTTTATCACAATGTAAACTTTCGTTTATGGTAAAAAAACGAGCGATCAGTCGAAAATTGTTTATCTTCCCTTTCCTCTGCTTTTATTTTTCATTTTCTCATATTTATCATATTTATCCTTTTCTGTTCATTTTTATCATCTATTCGTCTTTTTACAAAGTAGGAATGTAATGTGCATACTAGCCTGCTCTATCATCGTACTATTTGTTTTCTTTCGTCATGTGTGTGTTGTCATACCTATATAATATGAATATTATTTAGCAGAAAACAAAATCAGAGACAGAGAGAGAGAGAGAGAGAGAGAGAGAGAGAGAAAGAGAGAGAGAAAGAGAAGGAGAGAGGAGGAGGAAACCGAAGCAAGAACACCTTTCGAATAATTATTCACTTCAAAATATCGTATTGCATGTTGAGCACGTCTCGTTTCTCTACATTTCAGAACAATATGTTACATCCAAAGTTTGATGTATGCGGAAAGTGATTTACACGGGCGAATACAACACAGATAAAGCCAGAGAACATCATATACATACGCCACAAGTACAAGAGCTTTCTCCAATGATCCGTTACGTATGTATCGTTATATATAATATAATACGTAGAATACGTGCAAAATAATGAATTCTTTTGGTAATTACATTTCCGATTAAATTATATTTTATTACGAATTATCTTTAAACGTGCCGTATGTTACCATAACATAGGTACAAAGCAGATTTAAAAACGTTAAGTTAAATAGGAAAAAAGAAAACAAAATGTATTCTCTGTTTCGGTTACGTTAAAATAAATGAAATAAAATTCGGTCCGTTGAACGCTAACGAAAATTTTCATACCGAGAATCCATTTCAACTTTACGCCCAGCAAAAAGTACACACTTTCACATTGATATTTCAAAATTTCACAAAATCACGGCGACAAACGACACAGTACATATACGCTCGATGCAATTCAGCTATACGTATTATCTATATGTACGTCCGTTACGCAGGCGAAATAGGATAATAGGATACCGACGCCGACGGCAGGAAGCACTCTTCCGTTTCAGCAAGTTTCCAGAGCTTTCCCGTGGGACGAAGCTTTTCTTCGGTTCAGCGAGGCAGCGCTTTTGCACAATTTCCACGGGAGACTCGTTTCCACGACGGCGAGTCGATCGTCGTACATTTTAATTCGATAGATCAATCGTATGCAACGAATAAGAACATTTTCTGCGACTTAACTGTTCTTTAAGATCAAAAGAAATCTCTCTTTGTTCATACATATTAGTTACTTCGAATAAAAATGATATTTTTTATTTTGAAAAATTGTATTGACGAGAAATAGACATAGAAAAGAAAAAGTTAATATAGAAAATATACGTTAATGACCAATATTATTTATTTCTTATTTTTAATCTTTATATAAAAAATTATTATTCGACTTTAAGAAAATAAAAGATAGAAGATTATTGAAATATGTTTTACTTATTCAAATTTAATCCTTTCGATGAGAGAACTTTTTATGGTATTGTCGCTTCACAATATCGCAGGATCTACTTTTAATTTATCCGCTTTCGTCGACAGTTCTATAAAAAGAGCAAAAGGTTCGATTGACATTCCAAAAGTAAGTTAAAGAATATTTTTCTTTTTCTTATATTTAATATCGAAATCTCAAACTACGAAGGCTCTACGATGGAAAGTTCTTCCAATAAGGAACAAGCAAGAGGAAAGATAGAGAAAGAGCAAGAGATATAAAGGGAAGAAAAAAAAAAAAGAAAAAGAGAAAAAAAGAAAGATTTTCCCATCAGAAAGTTTGAAAGCATCGAGTAGACACGAAACTGGCACTGCCACATCAACGACTCCAACTTTTTCTCTTATTTACCCGAATCGTTTGTTATCATTCCGAGAAGTGCAACGTCTTTCGAGAATTCTGATTCTTGAGACTCATCGTCACTTTTGAAAGATTGCAAAAGTTTCTAAGAAAGATACAAATTTTTATTCCTACAGATAGTAAGTTTCCTTGTAAAATCGATAAATGAATGCGATTCATCAAACATGGAACCTAGTAAACTGAAATTTTATCAAGATTGAAAATCCATAGAAAATAATTTCCCACGAATTTACTGTCTATACTCTGTGCGAAATTGAAAAACACATACTTTCGTTTTTTTCCATTGTAAGAAAGTAGTAACGGACGAAGTGACTAATAAAAACTACTGACAACATCTGTCAGTCTATTTATTCACAGTTTTCTTACTTCGAATAACATCATAGTCAGACAACAGCCTTTGTACGTCTAAAGCAACACTTGCATTTATCGTTTCTTATAACACATTATTAATTATCCTCCTTCGTGCTTAGACACGCTGCATGTTTTGAGATAATTATACTTGCGAAAGTACATGTATATCCTCATAAAATTAACTGATTAGTAAAAGCTTCAATATTAATTATATTCTTTATCTTATAAATAGATACAGAGTACAAACAAAATTGTACAATTATAACTGAGCACTATATTTTATCAATATGATGACAATTATAAGAGTAATAAATTTGGACTTTGAAAAATCTTTAATGAGATAAATTGTCTCTCTTGATTGACATATTATAGAAAATAAAACAAAAAGAAAAAAACAAAAAATAAAATACACTTTCGATCATTATAATGGAAAATTTTTTTTTGCTTTGATAACTGTGAGATAACTCCTTTCAATCTTTAGAAGTGCACACGTTTCCCGTGGGTTTTACTTCTTTTAGTAAATTTTCTTCGAACGGAGGAAGAAAAGATAAGTTGAATGGCAAAAGAAACAACGACGAACGAGAGCTGCGGAAAAGTCGAAAGTACGCTTTGAAAAGTCGCGAACAAGCGAGCTAGCGAACGGATGGTAAAAGCTGTAAACGAAATCAGATTAGGAGAGATTGCGGTCGGAGTTTTGCTTCGAAAAGGGCCGCGAGTAATCGTCGGGAAAACGTTCTTAGGTGGAAAGAAAAACAGATGCAACGGTTCAAGACGACATCCACGGGGAGCTAGGGAGAAATCGAGTTTGGAAGAAATTTTTCTGCGAACTACCGTTTACGATAGAAAGAAAGAGAGAGAGAGAGAGAGAGAGAGAGAGAGAAAGAAAGAGAGAGAGAATTCTGTCTCTTTTTCTTTTTTTTCTTTGAAAGCTGCCGCCCTGTGACATGGCGGAATTTTCTCTTTCAGTAGTAATGGAGCGTTTTTACCAGACATTGCTCTGCTTCCCATTCTCACGTACAGATGGCGCCAGGAAGGTCGTCTCGTCCGTTCAGTTACCCACGTATCTACTTTACTATCTAATTCGGCCAATGAACAGGAACAGAACTCTTTCTACTTCGATTAGTCTTCTATACAATGTTTTTTATTATATAAATATATATATATATATATATATATATATAAAATCTTACATTATAAAAATAATTTTATCGAATATCATTGATTCCATTAAACTATTATCCCTCCGTTTTTAAATTCACGAAGATTAAATAATTTTTACGTCATAGTTATATCATATTAAACTGACGAATAAATTCTATATAAATCATTAACAATAAGAAAATCGAATAAATTTTAAATATTTTGAATTTATTACGTCGTATCTGATCGATTATCGTCTTCATTTATTTATATTAATGACATAAGAGAATAATTTTTCTACTCGTTTTAAAGATTGATTTATTTGCGAAAAATGATGAAAATTAGCTTACCCGAGAAATGAGACAGCTCTTCGTAATGTAGAGTTTCTCGCATGATCCGCATTACATTTTACTTTGTCTTATCTACCTTGTCGGACTCATCTTTCCTTATCACTCTTCTTATAATCCCCTCAACGTTATCCTGTTTCAACAAACTTGTATCCGCTTCCATGGCCTTTGTTGTGCTTGACAAGAGAGAGAAAGAGAGAAAGAGAGAAAGAGAGAGAGAGAGAGAGAGAGAGAGAGAGAGAGAAAGAGAAAGAACAAGACAAATTTGAGGAAAGGCTTCCGCAAGCCGAAGAAACTTCGTCCGGCTTCAAAGCCGGCGGACAGATGTTGCAGACTTTTATTTACACGGAAAGTTACGTTAATTGTTTCAGAGCTCAACTCACTCTCTCTCTCTCTCTCTCTCTCTCTCTCTCTCTCTCTCTCTCTCTCTCTCTCTCTCTCTCTCCCAGTCAAGTCTAGATCGAAATAGCTGTGATGCCGCGAAAACGTTAATTGGCAACGGAACTACAATGAAACGACTCGTCTAAATCAAAGCTCATACGGGTTCCTCGTGAAATGCTTGAGCTGTGTAAAATTTTAATAATTGCATTGATGCCTTTCGAAGCAATAAAAGATTAAATAAGGGATAGAAACTTATTATTATTCTCTTTAATTTATTACCACCTTCCATTAGAAGTGTAACATAGCATTTTTTTATGAGAGAAAAAAATTCCATATGGTCATAAATAATTGAGCATTAATAATAAAACAATCCATATTCGTTTTTTGAAAAAAAGTACATAAAGCAATATAATACATTTAACATGCCGACGTTGATATTTCTGTTTTATTCCATGAGACAGCTCTTTGTAAAAATCAGTCACCATTATATTTGAAATATTTTATAAAAAAAAATATAAAAAGAAATAAATCATCTTATTTTATTAATTATAGATTATTATAATTATTTAAATATTCAAACAAAAATTTAGTTTTCGAAATTCATTGAAAGATATTTTTACTAAGAACAAAAACGATATCTAAAACTGTATTGCGATGAACCATCGATCGTACACCTCACCCAATGAGCTTTTTTATGCCACTGGTCATACATGCTAGAATCCGTGGTAATAAAAAAAAAAAAAATTTTAAAAAAGAATGCCAATATCTGTGCATTATTTAAAGCAATAGTTGACAAACCCGCGGCTTTCGGGCTTGCAGAAATGTTACACTTTATTAAATAAAGTAAAAAAGTCATAGCTTTGATTAAAAACAACTGAAAAAATTGTATTAGAATCGCAATTTCAAAGATATCTCTCAATATCGAAAAGTTTGATTGATGAGAAACAGAATCAAATAAATCTATGTCAAAAATAACAAATACCATTCCATAAATTAAAATATTTTTATTAATATATCAAATATTTAATATTACGTATGTTGCAATCAATATGGTTTTCAATTTTGGCCGAATAAAAGGTAGAAGTTACTCATTACTCTAAAGAAGATATTTACACTGTAGATCTCTCGAAGGAAGAAAACAACGTTCGAGCTAAAGATAAACGACGCATCGAAAATAAAAAAAAAAAAAACAGTGTAACGTAAACATATTCCTTTGGTTCTTCGAAGAATACTTATCCAGTAAAAGGCAAGTTAAGATGAGAGTTTACTTTCGCGCATGGACGGACAAAGTTCGATAACGACGGAAAGGGAGAATAACGATGGTGATGGTAGATACTTGTGCTAGTGTTGCTATCGAGACAGTAGCTTCAATTTCGTCTCACGTTACAAGAGTTTCCATGTATTTCGCGGTTGGAATAGGGTGCCTTCCCCTCAAAGTATTTCACGCATGAACAGACCTTTATTTACTCGTACTCTCGACTGAGGAGGAGGAGGCAAGCGTCGGACTTACGAGACAGCAGGTACGTGAAAAAGAGAGAGAAAGAAAGAGACGAGAAGGCTTCTCGAGTCCTAAAAGGGCGCGAGGAGCGTTGTGTAAATCCCCTGGAGGGCCTCCTGGGTAAAACTCCTCGTTGATTTAGGCCGGCTTTTGTCATTTTCTGTACTCGACAACGGCAGGAGAAGAAAGAAAGAAAAGAAAAGAAGAAAGAGAAAGAGAGAGAGAGAGAGAGAGAGAGAGAGAGAGAGAGAAGAATACAAAATTTCGAGTAAGGCTGACACTTAATTCGTCCTCACAGAGAAGAGTCCTAAAGGAAACGTGCGAGATATTAATTGAAAGTTCATAATTGGAGTGGATTCTCGTTAGGTACGAAATCACTTCAAGATTGAAATGAATTTTTTTTTTTTTTTTTTTTTTTCTTTTTTTTTTTAATTAAATATATAATCAAGACGAAAAAATGTGTCACTTATGTACCTGCGTGGAAATGTAATCGAATCGTCTCTATTGTTAACATTTGAAATTTCAAGTACATCCTTTTCGTTCTTTCACACCTCGTAGCTACTAAAGGTCGAAAGTGTCCCATGGGCACAAAAGAGAGAGTATAAATCTAGCTTTACGTGGAATGCCTGTCATCGTCCCACTGCATTATGTGCGATACTGAATTATGCTACTACAACGGCCTTAAGGGAATACCTCGATCGATGTACAAAATGTATTATAAACAAGTATTCCTTGATCTCTTTTAATATCACGTTTAACAGGATACAATAAAAATTCAATCCTTTTATTTATTTTCTTTAATTTAATAATATTACGTTAATAGGTATTCCAAGGAAATCAAGCAGTCAATAAAATGAAAATTCCTTTCGCATGTATCTGAATGTAAGGCACGCTATGTATCTTTACACATTCTGTAAATTTGATATTGATAGTGTCTTCGGTACAATACATATATATCAAGAATGTATAGGTATATATACCTATATATTCTAAAATAATGTTCTATCTTTGCCCGAAGCACCGTTACCTTAACATGGATATTCGAGACGATGAAACAACATTTTGCATTCATGATAAAGTTTCATAGTCATCTTAGATCTTTCGTATGTTAAGATAATAAGATAAGTTTATATAAAATAAGAACCAAAAGAAACAAAAAAATAAAATAAGAAAAAAGGAAATAGGAAAATTTACTTAATTCAATTGTTCATACAACTACATTGGTATTGTATCAATTTTTTTCTCTCCTTTTCTCCTTTACGATAAATTGTTTACAATTGTTGTTTACAACGAACATTAAGCAGAAGTTATCAATGAAATAAGAGTTTATTTCTATGAAATAAATAACGTACCATTAAATATCTTAGGAGTAATACATAATTTCAATATTTCGGTAGTTAATATGGATTGTGAAAAGGAAATTTATTTGCGAGAGGAAAACCTCAAATGGAATGCGAGCAACACAGCCAATCAGAATGATATCAGCGACCGACATCACGGCTCCAACGGCAATCCTCGCAATTATTTTCCTGTGGCCCCATTGTTCGACTTGCTTCTTACGAAAGAACGATACAAAGCCTCTCGCCTCGATTCTCGCCGATGATAAATGGAAACGCCGAAAAGAATCATCGCAAGAGGATCTTACGCGTGCGCGCGCGCATACGTTCGAAGCTAAGAGAGAATTCTCTCTTGGTATATAGTAGTCGTTCTCGTTGCCACAGTAAAGCACGTTGAAAAGCTGTAGCCAACACGCCGGGAACTTTATTCCCGACCCTTGCCAGTGCTTTTTTCGAAAAGAGAGTTTCACAAAGAGAAAAAGAGATATAATATTTACGGCGTCTCTCCGCGTCGTTCCACATTTTTATTTTCCCTTGGCGAACTTGAAATTCTGTTTAACTTTAAATATTTAAAGTTGAAAATTAAATTATATTCAATTCGAAATTAAAATTAAAATTTATTAAAGTTGTATTATAATGTATTTCATAAATATTATATTATTATATACACACGTATACGTATATGCACATGCAAACGCGTGTACACATATATACACATACATGTAATGTAAAATTTATCTTTTATATCTGTTAAATTTATTAAACGTTATATCGATCATTTTTATCTTTTGAATAATCTAATTTGTTATAAATTAAAATTATGAAGAGACTTGCAATAAAACTAAACGTTAAATATCTTGTATTTTTATTGTTTGAAATTAAAAAAAGTGTGATATTTAAACGAATTTTAAATCGAGAGTATCTAAGCACATATGAAATTTATATATTAACCGAATTTGACTATTCATATTTAATGAAAAGCTCTTGTCCCGCAAATCTTTTTTGAATCTATTATCATATATCAATGACCTAACACAGTTTCCTTCAATTTTTTTCGAAATCCTATTTGGCCCAATTTTCAATCTGATTTAAACAAGAATGTTGATATTTTCCAATCTTCCTTTCTCTCTTTCTCTCACTCTCTCTCTCTCTCTCTCTCTCTCTCTCTCTCTTTCTCTGTTCTTCTTTTTCATTTCTCTTCCACCTATCCATTTTTCTTTCCGCCATTTTTTCTTTCTTAATTGGAAAACAGGGAACGGATTTAATCGAAAAACTTGGAAAGAAAAGACAGCTGCTTTCTTCGGTTCGTCCGACTTTTCTCAAAATGCAGCTTCCTTTCTCATCGATTCTTTATTCCTCAAAGATGAAACGATGAGAATTCTATAACGAAAAAGAATATTGTTAGAGTAAAGCTTTGTTAACGTTTGTATGTTGAATTTTTTTTAATAGAAGAAAATAAATGAAATCAATAAGAATTAAACAAAAAAATTGTACGTATTTTAAAAATTAATTACCCTTTTCCTTTAAATTTTTTTGATGTGGAAATTGCATTATCTCTTTCAATTTGATATCCCGTTAACGTGAAAATATATCTTTGAATAGTTGGAAGATAAAAAAGAAAAATAGAAACAAATTAAAATTATATTAGATAGAAATAATAATATCACGAAAAAAATTATAATATTAGAAAAAATATCTTTCGTAGATCAAAAACATACAATCTATCGATTGAGAAAAAGAATAGAGGAAAGTCGAAACATGTGATCGACCCTTATGAACCCTCGCTCTCGATCCGTAATATCTTCCTGAAACGCAGGCAAATTTCGGAGTAGACGGAGAAAAGAGAAGCTGCTCATCTCAAAGTTCGCTCGTAAATCAGTCGTTTTCGAAGGGTGAGGGTGCACGTAGAGATGTAAAAGAAGAAGAAGAACAGAATAAAGAGAAAGAAAAGGTTCGAAGTCAAAGGTGGGTGCCCTCGTACGTTTCCACGTTTTATAACGTATCCTTTGTCTTGCCTTCCGAGAAGAATTTCGTGTGACACGCGAGCCGAACGAACGTAATACCGACGTCTTTCAAGAGGAAGATCGAGCAACGAACAGAAAGAGAGAATGAGAGAGAGAGAGTGAGAAAGGGAAGAAGAAGAGAGAAAGAAAAGATGCGGCCAATTTTATCGCAGATCAAAGGAAGGACCCATCGTCAAAATTCCACAGTTTTTTTATTAATATAATGTGGACCACCCGAACTCTAAACTCGCTCGAAAAATAAATACAGCTATAAAAAATGGGCAAAAATTTTGTAGAAAGATAAAACAAATATTAATACATTAGAGATATTAATATGAATTTTTTGTAATTCCATTAATTCGTATCTAAAAATACCTTCGTTTAACTTGTTACATATTTTTATTTAACAAAAAAATATTCATGTTCATATGAAAATTGAATTATTAAACATATTAACAAATAATACCTTATTTATCGTAATAAAGATGTTGCAAAGCGATTGCTATATTATTTCACTTGAAAGACCGAAAAAGAGAATCGAGAGTTTCCTTTGAAAAGTCGAATGATTTATTCCGAGTTCGCTTTGAGAGACGCTTTGTTTGTCGATATAGTGCCTCCATCGTCGCATGGCAAGTAAAACAAGATCCTTAAGAGTCCTTTGCATCAGACTAACGGGAAGGAAAATTAGGTGCAAGCCTATTAGGCAACGCTTGGTTTCTCCTTAGTTTAGGAGAGCGACAGAAAACGTGCTCGTTCGCCAATTAACACCTTCCGTGAGAGGCTCGTTTACACCAGCATACTGCTGTCGTTCGCAAAGCTTCTCTACCATTTCGAGAAACTCATGTTATTAGATAGTCGATTCAACAGAAGACACTTCCTTGATTTCCTTCAAGAGTCTGTCGTCAATTTTCATAGTTTCTCTTGCATATGTAAGAAATCCATTAGATTAATGTATGAAATTATAACATTCAAAAATAAAAAGAAAAATATATCGAAACGTTTAAGTTCATACCATTCAAACTGACATAATAGATAGACAATAAAACATCATAGATATTTATTAAAATAGTCAGCAAGGAGAAACTTTGAGAAATGTGAATAATATTTGACTTTAATTGTAACAATGAGAGAAACCATTAATACGTCGATTTTCGATGCACCATTTCGAATAGCAGAGACATAATGTGATGCTATGGAACATCAAGAGAAATCATTCGTAGAATCAGGACAGTAGATACAATGAGGAAGTATCGTTGTACGAGAGGAAGCTAAGTAAATCTTTCTGTTTAATTAGGTATTAAATGTTTTATCAAGTATAATATATATTAAAGTTAAGGATAAATATCTAATTATCAAATTTAAATAAAAAGATTTGATTTTCTTTGGTATAATCCTATATTGATTTAATTCGTAAGATATATTTAGGAATTTAATGAAATATCAATTCGTAGAATCAAAAGATCGTTTAATTTCTATCGAATTTCCAATAAGACTGATTAGAAGCATACTATAGATTATAAGGTAGATCCTTTTAAATTTTCATTGAATAAAAGTGAGAATTTTCAACAAAACAAAATTTAAACAGCTGGTACGGTGACACTTTTCCAATAGAAAAAAAATTCACGAATCGTATAGTCCACTTGGTTCTCTTGTAGAATTTGATTTTCCTTTTGGTAGTTGATCGCGCAAAGAGTAGTGCGGAGAGTACCGATGATGCCATAGGCGATAGTGCCCTCTGTCCTCGAAAAGGGCTCGAAACGAGCCCGAGAAGCATCGGATGACACACAAAAGGTGTAGCTAAGAGTTCATATTCTTTATTACAGATTCCCTGGGGCCAAGTCTGAGTGGTTAGTCTCGACGCGTTCTTCTTGGTATTGTCGTCCGAGGGCTAGCCCGAAGGTATTCTCGTGTGCTGTATCCTCCCCTCTCCTTTTTTTTCAATTCCTCTCATATCACGTGTCTAATTCTAATGATTTAATATAACGTTGCTAGCGAGTAAGTATGAAAGATTTATTAAAAATGTTGATAACGAAATATTTTTTTAATGAAAAAAGAGAAACAAGTTGAAATAATTTTAATAATAAATTTGATTAGATTAAATACATCTAATTCGTAATTAATATCATTATAAATTGATATCGCATCGAAAATAAATATTCATTCTGAATATTATTCAAATAAAATACAAAAGATATAAAATATTTCTAAATTTCAAATAAAAGTAATTTGTATTATATACAGAAGCTTAATACCGATATTTTTTATCAATTGTTATTAACGATATCGATAAATAGAGAAATCGATATATTATCGAAAATCCAAAAAATACCAGTATTTATTTCGGTTTTTTAATTGCGAATATGATTGATTAAAACTAATATATGTTTTGTTTTTTTTAATAATCAAAATCAATAAAAATATATTTAACAACAATCAACTTATAAATTTACACTTTTATTAATCCTGAACATCAATATATCGTGAATCAATTAATCCTGAATATCAATAGAGATATTATCAGATAAATTATATGATGTCATATCAGTATTATCGTATTTTATTTCGATAAATGTTCAACTCTTTAATTTTAAAAATTATTTTACATACGGAAAAAAAAAGAAATATATTTGTCTATTAATTCGACTTATTTTTATACAAAAAATCACTTCGTTATACGTGTAATAATCGTAGCTTTATCGATCAAAAGGAGAAGTCGACCTCGAAAAGCTCATATTTTTCAATTTAACGAAATTTCTTACGCTCGATCAAATTTAATGAGCCCCCTTCGCTTTCTTAGAAACGAACGTTTTCTCATCCCTGTATGGGGTCGAAGATGGACATTGGTTTTATGAGTCCTCGAAGAACGGACCAGTCGTAAACGTAAATTTATCGACCTGCGATTTTAAGGACCTCGTGCGAGTTCACTGTCTCCACAAAGAGAAGATGGATAGATAAGTTGCAATGAACATGATAATTCCAAGGTGAAAATTTATGAGCTTTTCATTGACCGTATATATGTTTGAGCTCGTAATATTGTCATGTGTTATTAAAAAAAAATAAAGAAAAAGATAACGAAGTTTTTGAAAATTTTTCATTCAAGATTTCACATTGCTTAAACAATGATCCTTTCAACAATTTTAATTGTATATAGAATATGACGTTAAACGTATTTGTGTTAATATTTTTACAATATTCGTGCAAAATTTGGAAAATACTTTACCATTATAATTTACAAATTTTTAATTTTTATTTATGACAAAAAGTTACTCTTTTTATTTTTTCTAATTCTAAAAACTAACAGGTAAATATACGATCTATCGAAATATATATATATATGTATGTATGAATGGAGTACGTAGAAATGTTACAAAATATATACCTACTACTAATGGTAAGAGTTAAACGCGAAAGAAACTCAATTATCGTTAGACACAACGATCTTCGAATCTCATGAACCAATTTATGGTATCTTAGTGGAGTCGCTAAGACCGAAGTAAATGATAGAGCAAAGTAGAAGCACCTCATAGTCCTCCGCGAACGTTCTCTGTGTAATTTTAAAGGCTTAATACAGAATCGATGTCATCAACTACGTCCCATTCTCCGTTTTTCTCTCTTTCGCTCTTTCTACCATCCGATTTTCCTTTTTCCTCTTAGTTTTTCCATTTCAATTCTAATATCGACATTTAAAATTCGTAACCATTATTTCGACACTGTTATAATTGAACACTGACTAGCTAGAAATTATTGATAATCAATAAATTAACGATTTATTAGTATCATTCACTTAGAAGCCTTAAAAAAAGGTCGAAATTTGGAATTCTTTTACGCAGAAACGATTAACGGAAGAGAAACAAATTATTCTTTCTTTTTCTTTTTTTATATTCAAAAGTACATGTATTGAGAGGTTTAAAAAAAATCTTTCAAATATATCGAAAAACAAAAAAAGTATGACCGTCAGCAGACGATGAATTTTTTTTAGAAATATTCGACGACGGACACTAAGCAGCTAAAATGATCTATTTGAAATGAAAATACGAAACGGTTTATTCAAGTTAACATCGAAGATGAATCTTTGATGATTCTCCAATTTTTGATTTTCTCTTAGAAAATAACAACTAATTTAAATGCAAACATGGAAAAAAGAAAAATCGTCACTTTATGTAACTATTGAAAAATAAAGATCAATTAAAAAAGAAAAAAAATAAGTAAGATCGTCAACGATCTTTAAACTTTTCTGATATCAGTTTATCTGATATTTTTGATTTTTCAGATATCATGTCCACCGACTTTGAAAACAGCGTTTATAGTTTCAAGTATGATATTACTATTATTAAATGAAGAATTTTTATCTCTAGTCATGAATTCCAGTATTGTATGGAATACCCTTAGCAGGAATTACATGGAATTTCATAGGAAGAGGATTGTTGTGTCTGTAAAAAAATTCTCATTTCGCATCTTGCGTATCGAATTTCAACTAAATCGATGCACTTCTGATCTTAGTTCTTGCAATTCTCAAAGCAATTTCATTCGATATCAATATTCGATGAGTACATCAGCAACAAATATACAGTGTCATTTTCGTTGAAAGTACATGCAACAATATTTGTAGCAATTTTTGACGATCGAAACACTATTGTTTTGGATTTTTGAAGTCACTCAGGTATAGGTATCACGTATTTTTATGAACATTAATCAAAGTTATAAAGAGCCTTTCTCGGCTACATTGACAAAGGGCAAGTGGAAACCAAAATACGGTTATACCGAGTTTTCCGTGCGCGCAATGCCAAGTAGCGAAACTCAAACTCTCGAAGTTCGAACGTATTTTACACAGAATTCTATAACTTCATCGATTTTATCAAATGTCGATATGAAAATTCTAGGATATGAAACGTTTAGAAAATGTGAAAAAAGAAAGAAAAAAAGAAAATTTCTAGGTGGATATGGCCCTTTTAATAAAATTAAACATGTATTAAATGTCACTAATTGGATAACAATTATCATTGACAATAATATAACAATACATTCTTATTTTTTCGATTTTTTCCTTTGAGAAATATTACAAAAGATATCCATACACACACATACACATATATATAGGATAATAAAAAATATCTAATTTATATGAGTTCTAAAATCAGCCCTTTTGATGTAAATTAAATTTTATTATTTATGAGCGTTCAATATTGTCAGTTCATTTATTACAAACATATTGAATTTTAACAACATATTGAAATTCAATTATTACAACATATTGAATGTACACATATTCCATTATTACATTTGTGATAAGTTTTGCTTATTTTCATAATAAACTTATCTTGTCAACCTTGAACTAGTGTATTTCTATGAAAATTCCTCTGTGTACATTTAATATGTTGTCAAGAGA